>NC_060258.1:8358730-8958730 GCF_921293095.1 Ischnura elegans
TGGGGGTGTTGAGAGACGTAGAGGAAGGGATAGGCCATTTCGGAAATGCGACAAGTAAAGAGAAGAGAGTTTGTGTAGTGACAACTCGCGTTTTTTCTCGAGAGAATGGTGTGCAGTAACTAAAATAGTATTAACTTCCTTGAGAAGATGAGGCGCACAAAGTGAAATTAATTTAATGAGGGAGTGCAGGGAGTAATAATACTGATTAACTAGCCTTTGATATTGTGTGAGGGTGAAATGGCACAGGGAGAGCGAGTATTGATAAGAAAGAAAGTGGAAGGAGGGACGCAAAATAGGCGGTATGCCCGAGAGAGGGAATTTTACTCGGAGACCATTGGGAAAGGTGCCTAGTGAAATGCAAGATGAGAGAAATTCTGTGTGGCAGGTATATTGGGCTAGTTTGGAGGAGAATTTTTTGATTTGTTTTATCCAAAGTGTGGTGGGTTGAATGTGATCCATTGGGAGGGGAATGGGAAAAGGTGACAACAAAGAAATGATGAAAGGAATAAGGGTTTAAAGGATATGAAAGGAGGGATAGGACACTGAGAAAGGTCAGCTACAACTCACAGTACAGGAACCGAAGAGTCAGCCGGTGGACGGACGAAGAAGAAGAAGGCACAAATATTCAATGTTTTGCAGAAATGCGATGCAACGTAGCACATAATATGAAAGTTTAAAAACACAGTCACCAAAAATAGACACAAAATAAAAAAGAAAACACTCACACAAAAAATTAAACTGAGAGACTTTCGCGGAAAGCCAATAAACAGCCTGGTTTGAATGTATCCTGTTAGCCCCGCCCCAATACACCCCTCCCTCCTCCCATCACCTTTTCCCCTTTTGCCAACACACTCCTTTTTCCAAAACACTCCTTCCCACCTCATCCTCTCCTTGACTGATGAAGCGGCTACAACCGCGAAAGTCTCTCAGTTTAATTTTTTGTGTGAGTGTTTTCTTTTTTATTTTGTGTCTATTTTTGGTGACTGTGTTTTTAAACTTTCATATTATGTGCTACGTTGCATCGCATTTCTGCAAAACATTGAATATTTGTGCCTTCTTCTTCTTCGTCCGTCCACCGGCTGACTCTTCGGTTCCTGTACTGTGAGTTGTAGCTGACCTTTCTCAGTGTCCTATCCCTCCTTTCATATCCTTTAAACCCTTATTCCTTTCATCATTTCTTTGTTGTCACCTTTTCCCATTCCCCTCCCAATGGATCACATTCAACCCACCACACTTTGGATAAAACAAATCAAAAAATTCTCCTCCAAACTAGCCCAATATACCTGCCACACAGAATTTCTCTCATCTTGCATTTCACTAGGCACCTTTCCCAATGGTCTCCGAGTAAAATTCCCTCTCTCGGGCATACCGCCTATTTTGCGTCCCTCCTTCCACTTTCTTTCTTATCAATACTCGCTCTCCCTGTGCCATTTCACCCTCACACAATATCAAAGGCTAGTTAATCAGTATTATTACTCCCTGCACTCCCTCATTAAATTAATTTCACTTTGTGCGCCTCATCTTCTCAAGGAAGTTAATACTATTTTAGTTACTGCACACCATTCTCTCGAGAAAAAACGCGAGTTGTCACTACACAAACTCTCTTCTCTTTACTTGTCGCATTTCCGAAATGGCCTATCCCTTCCTCTACGTCTCTCAACACCCCCAAAAGCCCCCCCTCCACTCATAGGCATTAAACCGGACCTGGCCACCCTTTACAACCTACCCACTCCACCCCCACCTCCACTGCGACCAGCAGCAGCCCCCTTGCGCCCCACCCGCCTTTCCGTTCCCAAGCCAACTGACCCTAACAACCAGGACCCATTGGAATCTACCGACCAGCAGGTGGTAAACCTTTCTTCCTCTGACCTCAGCCCCGCCGAAATTTCTGTCCTCAACCGCGGGCTTTCTTTCTCTCCAACGCCCAGGATCAACCCCACCACTCTTCTCACGGACATTTTGAAATTTTGCCGTAATCTCCGTTGGAAGGTTTTTTGGAATTCCCACACAAGACATCAGGCGCCGGAAAGTATTCACAATGCTCTCCTAAAATTCCGTTCCCCTTCCTCTCACCAGCCCAAACCTCTTCCATCCCACCACCCTCTTGAAACGTTCATCAATTGTCTCCTCTCTAGGGTCGCGAACGAATCCTTCCTACGCTCTCTTAACCCACCCCCAAACCTCACCCCGTCGGAGTCCACTGCTCTCAAGAAACTACGAAAAAACCCAAATATAGTCATTACCTCGGCTGACAAAGGGTCCACGGTCGTTGTACTTGACACCAACGACTACACCGCAGAGTGCAATAGATTATTAGGAGATTCCTCCTCCTACTCCCCTCTCCCATCAGATCCCAACTCTGAGTTCACCGGAGAATTGAACGAACTTCTAAAAACAAAAGGTCCCCCCGAAGGTTTAAGCCCATCTGACATTTCCCTTCTCTTACCAGCTCACCCCACCTCGCCATCTTTCTACATCCTTCCAAAAATTCATAAAGCTAATAATCCAGGCCGTCCCATAGTTTCCTCTAGAAACTCTCCTACGGAACGCATCTCGGCCTTTGTTGATTTCTATCTCCAGCCCTTCGTTCAGTCCCTTCCTTCATACATCAAAGATTCTCATGACTTCCTTTCTAAACTCAATTCCATTTCCCTCCCCCCCAATCAGCCCATTATCATGGCCACTATTGATGTAACCTCACTTTACACTTCAATCCCTCATTCTGAGGGACTCGCTGCTCTCCGCCACTATCTTTCATTACGACCCACTCCTCAAAACCCTAGCACTGAATTTCTTCTTGATCTTTCCCATTTCATTCTCACCCACAATGCCTTCTCTTTTAATAACAACCACTATCTCCAAATCTCCGGCTGTGCTATGGGAAGTAGGTTTAGCCCTTCCTATGCAAATCTCTTCCTCGGCCTGTTCGAAGAAAATTTCCTATCAAATTACCCTCTAAAACCTCTCCTCTGGCTCAGATACATTGACGACATATTTATTCTCTGGCCGCATGACGTCAATTCCCTTAACACCTTTGTCTCATCACTTAACTCTTCCGCCTCAGTTTCTTTCACTTCTTCCATCTCTAACACCAGCATCACTTTCCTAGATGTGGACATTCTTCTCTCCGAAAATAACAAATTCAAGACATCTGTCCACATTAAAGCCACCAACAGACAGCAATACCTCCACTATGACAGTTGCCACCCACCACATACCAAACGTTCAATCCCTTTCTCTCTCTCCGTCCGTGGTCACAAAATCTGCAACAACCCCGAAGACCTAGAGAAGTTCCTTTCCAATCTACACACTTCTCTTCTACGCCGCGGGTATCCCGATAAACTGTTAATCAACAAAATTAGAAAAAAACCCTACAGGTCCAATAAACCCCGTGCCGAAAAGAATTGCTCTCCATCTCTTCTCACCACTTACTTCCCCGGTGCTCATGCCTTACAGGACATCCTGAAGGACTTGTACCCCATTCTCTCCAACCACAAATCCACCTCACAGATTTTCCCCTCTCTTCCACGGATCACGTATAAGAGACCACCTAACCTCAGCACCATCTTCAAAGCCACCCGCCCCCTTCAAAAATTGAATTCAGTCCCCACTACCCCACCCTCGCCGTGCAACCGTCCTAGATGTAAAACCTGCAAAATTTTCTCTCCACCCCCAGCCTCTTTCCTCTCCAAACTTAAATTCCTCCCGATATTTCCTTCCACCACCTGTACCTCCACCAACATCATATACCTCCTTCAATGCAACTTCTGCCCCGCTTTTTATATAGGCCAATGCACCACCCCTCTCAACCTTAGAATAAATAATCACCGCGCCTCCTGCTGTCCGTCATCCCCACATGCATCTCTCCCGGTCCCCACACATTGTTTATCGCATGATTCCATGTTTAATCTATGTTTCAAAGTTTCTATCATTGCCTCCCTGCCACCCACTGACTCGCCCCTCAATCTCCACACCCTCGAATTGGCATGCATCTGGCGCCTGCAAGCCAATAAACAGCCTGGTTTGAATGTATCCTGTTAGCCCCGCCCCAATACACCCCTCCCTCCTCCCATCACCTTTTCCCCTTTTGCCAACACACTCCTTTTTCCAAAACACTCCTTCCCACCTCATTCTCTCCTTGACTGATGAAGCGGCTACAACCGCGAAAGTCTCTCAGTTTAATTTTTTGTGTGAGTGTTTTCTTTTTTATTTTGTGTCTATTTTTGGTGACTGTGTTTTTAAACTTTCATATATATATATATATATATATATATATATATATATATATATATATATATATATATGTAGGTCCCGCCACGAACGAAGAATTCAACGCGGACAGAAGAAGAAATGGAATTAAAGATGGTCACAATCACACACACAGTAGGAAAGATATAGCACATGCGTTTCGGGGAACGCTGATCCCAAGAAGAGGAAACGAACCATATAGGTCTCATACATTTCAATTCACATTCACACAGGTCGCCACAGGCGAATATACAATCATAATAACATATAATAGAATTTGAAACAAAGAGATAGAAACATTAATACAGGACGATGACACACTGTGGCGTGGAGATGGAATGAAGGCCGAAAACACATGGAAAAAAGTTCACCTGAACCGGGAATCGAACCACGGACCTTTGATCTGCCTTTGATCTGCAAATAATGTTTATCGTTGAAGGAGAAGGCGTTTTTAGTGAGGATTAGGCGAGAGAGATCGAATAAAAAGTCAGTACTGGGTATCTGAGGTGTAGGTCGATTGTCAAGAAAGTGTCGAAGGGAGGCAAGGCCTTCTACATGAGGTATAGAGGTGTATAATGAGGTGACGTCGATGGTGGCCATAATGATGTGTTTATCAACAGGGAGAGAGGTAGAATGGAGGCGATTGAGGAAATGGTACGTATCTTTAATGTAGGAAGGAAGGGAGTGTACAAGAGGCTGAAGGTAATGGTCAACAAAGGAAGAGATTCGTTATGTGGGGGAATTTAAAGAGGAGACGATTGGGCGACCAGGATTGTTGGCCTTGTGAATTTTCGGTAGAATGTAGAAGTGAGGGGTTCGCGGATGGGGTGGAGATAATAAGGAAATGTCACCACTAGAAAGGCCCTCTTTTGGTGCTTTTCTTTTTAAAAAGGATTGGATGTTACGGTGAAAGGCACGGTTGAGATCATGCGAGGTAGGTGTGTAGGAAGAGGTGTCAGAGAGTTGTCTTTGGCTTCGGTTAGATAGTCGGTGGAATTGAGCACAACAATAGTAGATCCTTTGTCTGAGGAGGTAACGACAATATCAGAATTTTTTCTCAAATTGCTCAGTGCTCTTTTTTCAGAATTGGAAAGGTTTGTTGAAGGATGAAGGGAGTTAAGAAAAGCGGGGTCCGATACTTTAGAAAGAAGAAGATTGGTGAATATTTCTACGGGATGATTGGCGGGAAGAGGTTTCGGTTCGTGAGGCGAAGGAGGTTTGAATTTAGCTAGAGAGGGATGGGAGCTAGGAGTTTGAACAGCGGCCGGAGCCGTTGGAGAGGACTGAGCGTCCAAGAAGAATTTCCATTTCAACCGTCGGCAAAACTTGATAGTGTCGCTTACGATCACAGGATCGACTTTGGGTGTGGGTGAGAAAGATAATCCCTTATCTAGCACGGATATTTCGTCTGGAGTGAGGGAGTGGGAAGATAAGTTGACCACGGTATGCTCCGGAGACTGATTATCATCAGGAGGGGAAAGGAGAGAAAACGCGCTGCGGGATCCTCTGTGGAGGAGGCTGGAGCAGGAGGGTTAACAGGGAGATTGAGAAGAAGTCAAGTCAAGGTCAGGTTTATAGTGGTGTAGAGGAGGACTGGCAGACGGGGGATTTGCGGTGGGATTTTCGGTTCATTTCCGTGATTCGATTCATTCGGTTCTATTCATGTGAATGGACTGTTCTTTCATGTCGTTCATAAAGAATCACATGAACCAAATGAACACCGCGAACCGAATGAACAACGTGAACTAAATGAACTCTGCGAGCTAAACGAACAATGTGAATCAAATGACTGCAATGAAGCGAAATAATCCAGAGTTCACCGAAAACATTGAAGGCATGACAAGACATTGTACGCATGAACTTACATAATTATGTATGTAATTATTAGTAAGAATATCTTCATGAATATCTTCATATATATAATTTCTTTCTTCCAATACGAGAAATATCTCAAATGCAAACACGTTATATATTAAAAAAAAAAAAATTTTAATACATATATTCCTGTAATGTTAATGTGTATTTATGTATGTACTCTTGCTCCCTAATAATTTTATAATATGTTTTTGGCAATAGTGGAAACATTATTAGTGAGAATTCATGTTTGCTAATGTGATAATACATTTCTTTTCTTTTTTGCTTAAAGTTATAACCTTTTCTGCTACCATTTCTAATCTCTGCCATTAGTAATCATTTCTAATCTCTGCCAATGGTAATTAAATTTCTTATATTATAAAAAAGTCTATTGTTAAAACATATTATTACATTATATTGCTAAAAATTTTAAACATTGTTTTGTTAAAAATTAACCTAAATTTATGGTTTATACATGTATAAAGAAAGATACATATATTTTGTCTTTATTTTGTCACATATATAATTTCTTTCTTCCAATACGAGAAATATCTCAAATGCAAACACGTTATATATTTAAAAAAAAAAAAAATGTTTAATACATATATTCCTGTAATGTTAATGTGTATTTATGTATGTACTCTTGCTCCCTAATAATTTTATAATATGTTTTTGGCAATAGTGGAAACATTATTAGTGAGAATTCATGTTTGCTAATGTGATAATACATTTCTTTTCTTTTTTGCTTAAAGTTATAACCTTTTCTGCTACCATTTCTAATCTCTGCCATTAGTAACCATTTCTAATCTCTGCCAATGGTAATTAAATTTCTTATATTACAAAAAAGTCTATTGTTAAAACATATTATTACATTATATTGCTAAACATTTTAAACATTGTTTTGTTAAAAATTAACCTAAATTTATGGTTTATACATGTATAAAGAAAGATACATATATTTTGTCTTTATTTTGTCACATATATAATTTCTTTCTTCCAATACGAGAAATATCTCAAATGCAAACACGTTATATATTTAAAAAAAAAAAAATTTTAATACATATATTCCTGTAATGTTAATGTGTATTTATGTATGTACTCTTGCTCCCTAATAATTTTATAATATGTTTTTGGCAATAGTGGAAACATTATTAGTGAGAATTCATGTTTGCTAATGTGATAATACATTTCTTTTCTTTTTTGCTTAAAGTTATAACCTTTTCTGCTACCATTTCTAATCTCTGCCATTAGTAACCATTTCTAATCTCTGCCAATGGTAATTAAATTTCTTATATTACAAAAAAGTCTATTGTTAAAACATATTATTACATTATATTGCTAAAAATTTTAAACATTGTTTTGTTAAAAATTAACCTAAATTTATGGTTTATACATGTATAAAGAAAGATACATATACTTTGTCTTTATTTTGTCATATATATTTTTTCTTTCTTCCAATACAAGAAATAACTCCAATGCAATCACGTTATATATAAAAAAAATATTTAATACATATATTCCTGTAATGTTAATGTGTATTTATGTATGTACTCTTGCTTCCTAATAATTTTATAATATGTTTTTGGTAATAGTGGAAACATTATGAGATACACAATTTTAAAAGACAATGTACGACCACGAATAAAAAAAAACTAATAGGCACCTGCTGACAAGCCTTGAAAGGCTTAGCGGGACCTAGACTTTTTTTTTTCAAAAAAAAAAAAAAAAAAAAAAAAATGAATATATGCATGTAAAAATTTAAGGTAATAATCGAGATATACGACTAAACATGTTTCCTTCGTATTCGGTGATTCATTATTAAATTAGATTCTATTAATTGGCGTGACACCATAAAGACATTTTCCCTAAAAACAGACAGACTTATCGGGAGCAAAGTGGTCATGAAATTATTCCGGGTAACTCACGCAACACCTCTGACAGCGGTGTTAGCAATATTGTTAGGCATCATGGCCCACGCGACCCCTACAACATACGGGTAAAACGGGATAACATTTGTCATATTAACACTAGGAAAAGTGTGATTTTATGAAAAATTCAGCGACGAACCTTAAGCGTAAAACGAAACGTAAATGAAACCATAGTGACATAGGTAATAAAATAAATGTTTCACTAAGTAATTCAAGAAGAGGCAATTAAGATTTAACCTCTCAAGCGAGGATATATACGTCCCAGATAGTCCGTTCTTATACAAAACATTTAATAAGGAATATTGCTATTCTTGTCTCATTGAATTTAAGTAATTCCTATATTTCAGTATATTCCTATTTATGTGTTTTCTTATTTATCAACTGTCGGAAGACGAAGAACGTTAAGTTCTATAGGTTCCATATAATAAGCGAGAAATTCATGGAATATTCACTCTCAACCAGTGCAGGTGGTTCTAAATGATTCTTCGATTCTAAATGATTCTTTGATTCTTCATGAACCACACGATTCTTTATGAACCCTTTGAACAAGGAGCGTTTTTCGATTCATTCGGTTCATGCCAATGAACCGTTCAAAATGAACGATTCATTCATGAACGACACAGCTCTAATTTGCAGTGATTAGCGGTAAAAGGCAAGCGTCGGTCCAGTGCTGCGTTAATGCTTGTCCCGTAAATTGGTTAAGTTTTTGCAACAGACTTAGACCAAAAAAACATTTTTTTACGGTGCAGACAGCAATTGCGTTTAATCATTTAAATCGCCATTTAAACAGTCAACAACTGAATGCATATAATTTTTCACTTCATTTAACTAATGCTATATACAGTGTCCAAAATTTCTTAAGTTGGCACAATGAGTAGGCAGTGGCGGCTCGTGAGTCAAATGCTAGGGGGGGCGCACTCCACCGGGGGGTCATAATTTTTTAATATTTCGTGTATTTTATTAAGTTTTTACGGCAATCTAGGAATTAAATTCTGTGATGCCATACGTTCCGTTTTTTTCAACAAAAATACCTAGCTTTCCTAACAAAGCTTGATTAATAAATACTAAATGCAGTAGACTCTCGGTCATACGGATCGGCTTAGTCCGGACTCTCGATGATACTGATCAATGATCTTGAAGAATAAAAATATATTTGCTGCGATATTTTGCAAATAAAAACGAAAATACGTAACTTTAGGTTTTAGCGTCTACATTCTTCGTGCGGATATGCCAGCAATACACTTCTGTTGTTCATTTTGCAATCATAATGCGTTATTTTTCAAATCTATACAACATTTGCAATGATTTAGGTAGCAATGACACTTGTAACACCTGAGGAGGGAGGAGAGTGTCACTGACTTCCACTAGGCAACAAACACTACTAGAATGCGTGCGCTTTGCTATTGCAGATGTAAACTTTGATGGCGGTGTTCGCGTTGCTTCTTGAATACAGTATGATTTAAAATCAACAATTAAACATTTCTCACACATTTTTAACAAAATATGAAATACTCACAGGCCTTTAGATATATATTGCAAAAGTCCATCCTTCTTTCATTTTGTCCAGCAAAGTGATCAATTACACGTTCGTTGAAATCAGCGCTGGACAACAATTTCTTTCTGATTGAAAACATGGCAAGGGCACTAGTCTATAAATAAACAAGGGACGACACAAAATAGGCCGACGAAAAATACGACCAAAAAGAACAAGGATCCTGGACACAGAATTGGGACAATTTTTCCCTATATTTCCCTTAAAAAAACGAGCACTGTTGATTAATTCAAAATTGTCTTCTTGAATGTACACACAGCACTAAGCAACTTCTTAATCGGCAATTACGCACAATTAACTCCTCGAAAATGATGTCTGAACTCATTTCACTCCGTTCTTTCCGAGAGTCTTGCCATTACTATAAGGACGACTCAAGGGAGATAGAAGTCGTGGTCCACTAATGCTGATTCAGCTGAGGGACGAATTTAAGGTCAGCAAAGGCATTCAAGCAAACAAAGGACGTCACGGACCATCTCCTTGAGTCTAAGATTCATATGTGGTAAACACACGAGGCGCCAACGGATCGCATTTGGATTAACCGTGTCTTCGAAATCATTGCCATGATATAATAGAAAATAAGTTCTAGATCGTAAAAGAAGACGACTCGACTGAGCCACAGATGGGAGCTGTAAGGATTTCCGCACTGATATGAACTCTTCGAGGCCACTTAAATCAGACCCAAGTGGGCATTTTCCGTCAGACAGCTACCGCTCTGCCGCTGAGGAATTAGGTGAACATGAACTAATACAACAAGGACGGCTAGAAAAATGATGAACCTACACACAAAAGGTGCTTTGTACGCGGCACTTCATGACATTAATTGAATGACTCTATTTAAAGTCGCGCTTAACGATTTAAATCATATTTAATCCTTCACCCTATCACGCACGCAACTATTTCTTAAATTATAAATCAGTGGGGAATGTTAACTGATTTTTCCTAATACTGCAGGTCTTTTGATAAATTTATCTGAAAAATAGGTACCGCATTTCTAATCATCGGGAAGGTATGAATACATTGTTAAGGCCTAAATATTATAATATTAGTTTCCCCAAGGTTCTTGAAATTCGTAATCATAACAGAACTGTGTCAAGTACTCGAGAATAGTTTTCCTTCGTCAATACGGCCTTTAACTGGTTGGATTTGATGTGTACTGGAATTCAAACACCAAAAAACGCAAGCATAATGGGATAATTTATTTACTGTAGCAATACCTACCAGTAATTAAAAATTAAAATCGTATAACTACACCCAGTACAGTGACCATTCTGATTCCGTACGTCCCTTTTCTGTGGCAGCACCAAGTAGACGCCAGATTGTACGCCCGCCGGCCTGCGCAGCGATGTCAACTCACTCGTCGCTCTGCGCATTTTCGGACGACGTCCCAAGACTTCCATTAGACACAACGTTAGACGCGTCATAGCACCAGCGGCCCCCACCACTACCACTCTCCATATAACTGCATGGGGATGGATTGGGACGTTCTGGCCAGCGCCCCACGGCTACAAATACGAACTTCTCGCGCTATTTCTTTTCGTGTTTTTCCAACACTTTCGATGTATGGGACTGAAAAAACGCTTTGATTAATCAGATGTATAATTATAAATTAATGGATATTTTTTTTTTTTTACTTTTTCAAATATTTGGGAGGGGCGGCGTCCGAGAGTCCTTATGGGCAAACCGCCACTGTGAGTAGGTTCGTGAAACTAGTGATGAATAATTTGGGAAGATCAGACTGCTACAATTCGAAATATCTATGAAAAAAATCATTTATGTTTTTTTTAATTTTTCAAGTTGCACTCCTGCCATTAGCGGATACAGAAAAAAAACTCAAGGGGGATGCAAAAGATATTTTGAGCTACAGTGGAACTTGGTTATAACGGCATCGGCTGTAACGTCAACTCGGGTTTAACGTCACATTTTACACCGACCAGCCAAAATTGAACATTTTATGTTGCACGAAAACCCGTTTATATCGTCAGCAAATATTGCGACGCTCGGGTATAGCATCAAAATTTTGCAGTTCTTAGGTTGCAAAAGTGGTGGTGTGATTGTATTATGTCCCAAAGTTCATAGAAACCATGCGTAGAAACATCAAAAGCAAAAACAGGTCACAAGCTTGACGTTGAGCTGGTGACGGGATGCAACTCTTTTGTTTAAAGAAGATCTCAGATTCTTTTCGACAGTAAAGTAAGATTTTTATTAGGCTGTAAAATATTTGATTGTGAATATCATTTTTTAATTATACATATTCCAATGTACGAGTGGATTTCAATAAACAGTGTTGTGTGTAGCAGAACATTTGCGTTTTTACTTTGTCCATTAACTCAGAATTAAGGGCACCTTTTTTTATAACGTCACTCGGATATAACGTTAAAAATCTTCTGGTCCCTTTGATGACGTTATAACCAAGTTCCACTGTATCTATAATTTTATCGTAATGAAAAATAATGAAGTTACATGTAAAATTTAAGATAGTTGTATTTAAACTGATTATATGCATATACAATACAAAGCTATCTTAAGAAATAAAAAAGTTACAATTGCAGTTCTGCATTGTTCGGCAACGCGGGCAGTCCAGCAAGGGGGGGTTCGCGCCCCTGAGCCCCCAAATGTAGCCATCACTGACTCCTTCACTATTAACTATTTCCCAATGATCCCTGCTGCGTTTTCTCACAAAATCCGTAAATTATGAAAATTGTTACTGTGAAGTTGGTGCGAATTATTTAGTGAGTATATTTCCGCTTTCCAAAAACGTGTATTTTCAATCTTACACATTTTTAGTTGGAATATGAATTTGAATTTTAAACTGATTTTGAAAACCATTTTTATATATTATTCTCATTATTTTATTCCATAAAAGTAAGGCCTCTTTAATCTACCAAAAACTTTCTCGGAAAAATGCAAAATAACAAAACATGAACCATTTGAAGATGCGTGAAGTCATCTTGCGAACAACATTTCGAAATGTGGAAAACAAACGCCTATTTCAGGGTTTGAACCTGCTTGCTGTCTTCTGGTGTCCAGGCAGGCACATTAACCATTGTGTCAAATGACACATCGAAATCTCCACAGCACAAACGCCCAACAATCCCCCACCAAATCAAATCCGCTCTTCAAGGAGCAATGCAAATAAACTCAGCTGGCAGTAGACATAAACGCTTGTAGTAGACATAAGCTTGGAGATTTGAGGTGAGCATTTGTGCTCCGGCCAACCCTCCTGCCTCTAAATCTTCGTCATCCTACTCCTCCGAAACTGACAAATTTACAGTCGGATTGCCAACATTGAGCAGTAAACTATATTTCAATGATGCCTCATTTCACAGCACAATTTGCACCGTCTTGAGTAAAGAAAATATTAATTAAAATTAATAAAATCCTATCTGGAAGGATTCAATAGGGTTTTTTTCCCATTATTTATTATAGCCTAAATCGAAAATTATTACTCCTGGAGTACGCATATCGCACTTTTAGATTTTTAAATGACGATGTCTATTTTTTGCGATTATATGAAAAGTGAAAAGTTTCAAGCGCGCAAATATTCGATGGCTAAGTTAGAATGCTGGGAAAAGCCCGTGTGACATCATTCTGGTTCCGGCTGTCGCTGTGTGAGGCCACCTTGGAGCGAGGCTATGAGCGGCGCCATAATGCAGGCAGCTAGCAGGTAGCAGAGTACCCTGCTAGCAGGTAGTGCTTGGCTTAAATAAGGATTATTAAACCCCTATCGAACGAAGGAAACTTTCCGACCATAGGCAGTTTTAATAGGTGATTATTAAGACATGTTTCCCTGAGCTCTGTGCCTCATGCTTGCATTGGTAATCTCAAATGATGTAAAACTCCTATATGTACTCGTATAGAATCTCGGTCCCTGTGACTTCACGTGGAGTGGCATCGCATTGGCGCTAATCTTGATTTTTCAAATGAGGTTAAAATTGACCATTAATATTCGTCTAAACTGGGATTTCTAAAACCAAATGCTTAGTATATTATGAATACAATAATGGTGTTTGATGAATCGCAATCTATGCCTTTCTTTTTCTTTGATGAACAAAACTACCCTATTCCGTGTCAAGAGGGTAGGGATTAAAATATCAAAATTTGCTTATAGGATTCCTCATCCCCCAGGAATGTCCCTCAGTAATCCTCCCCCCCCCCCGTGCATAGTGCTGCCACCCCCTCAGGGGCGCCAACTTACAAAAAATTTTGGGGGGGCCCAAACCGGGCACCTTGCCCCGGTAAATTCTATAAGTAGTGAATTTTAAGTTTTTTAAGCATTTTAGAAGAGTCATATGATCAATATTAGAACCCTGATCACCCGAATCTCGATATCTGGACACTCCGGGGAAAATGGACAAGCCTGACACATTTTTTCCTCACATCTGTAATGAATATTTGGGGGGGCTCGGGCCCCCTCAGGCCCCATGGAGTCGGCGCCAATGCACCCCCTGGCTCTGGCCGTCCACCGCCCTTCGAAGGGGTCCAGCAAGGGCCTGGCTCAGGCTACTCATGCCAGCTGAGCGGATTTGATTCGGTGGGCGATTGTCGAGTGCTTTTGCATTGGGGGTATGGAATATGCTGTGATCAACAAGAAGAATGAGATCTTTGATACTTAATATGAGACGGCTACCATAGACATTAGCTGAGCTTGAAGAAATGAAATTCTCAATTGGCCGTATAATTCTTCCACGGCTCTTCAACCTTGCAAGTCAGAAATGTCACTGCGCTGGTGTTGCGGTCAGTGGGAGGAATTCACCGCAGGGACCAAAAACCAGCCTCTCAACCGGAAAGCTCAAAACGCGAACACATTCACTCGCAAAAACATAAACAACAAGATCTTTTGATGAGGCTGTGGGGACCTCCACTAAGGATTCTCGCTCCACAAAAAACCGGGAATCATCACAGGATGGGCCTGTTAGAGATGGCCAGTGATTTGTGGAAACACACGCACCCATTAAGCACTCACTCCCCCTTCCGGCAACACCAACGCAGTAAAATTTCTGACTTGCAAGGAGGGCTGTACTGCCAATCGAGTGCTTCCTTCCTTTCCGTAGGATCCCTACCCCCATTTTTGCATGCAGCTGAGCGCACGCATTACAAATGTTATTTGTCGCTAAAGGTGGCTCATTTCACTGCCTCTGAAGACGTAGGAATGCACAGCCAGATGTTTCTGAACTGCATTG
Organism: Ischnura elegans; assembly: GCF_921293095.1. Taxonomy (NCBI): domain Eukaryota; kingdom Metazoa; phylum Arthropoda; class Insecta; order Odonata; family Coenagrionidae; genus Ischnura; species Ischnura elegans. The sequence continues at coordinate 8,373,493 of NC_060258.1, forward strand.
AATATTCTAAAGCCAATATGGCTATGGAAAGTGTGTAAAAAATCATTTACAAGATTCCATCGGTGACAAAGACATATTAGGAAAATCGTTTAAAAAGAACTCAGGTTAAATCAAGTCCATAAAAGAGAGCCTCCTGAAGTAGCTTAAGTGTCCAAAGGCACAAGGAAAGTGACCAGAATGAACTATCCAGAAAAGCATATAAGCTAACACCAATGGTAAAACAGGCATGACATGGTCATATCACATGGTGACAACGGGAACCAGAAATACTTTACACGGGCTTACCCCAGCATTCATACTTGGCCGTCACGTTTTTGCACGCTCGATAATTTTCACTTCTCATTTAATCACAAAAAATGCAATATCTTCATTTAAAAATCTAAGAGCATTATATACGTACTCCGGGATTAATAATCTTTCGACTAAGGCAATTAAAAAAATTAATGTAAACCACGGTATTGACGGGAACCGCAAAGCACATGGCGGAACTTGAACTCAAAACACAGTAAACAGTAGAGGTTCACACCAATGGTAAAACAGACCTAGGAGATTTCATAGAGGAGACCAACTATTGATTGATTTCTGTTGCCCCTTTGGAAGAATTTCAATCGGTTTACAAAAATGTCCTCAGTGCATTTATTAGCGGAATTTCTGTTAGTACGCCTAATTATACAATAATTCCTCGTTAAACTTGGATCAATTGGACCAAAAACGATGCGAGTGGTGTATTACATAAACCCATTTAAATTCACGATGAGTGACAACAATACTAAGAGACAGATTTGAAAATCATCTTTCGTAATATTCGTGAAACAAGCATTTAACACATGAAAACTTTACTGCAAAAAAATGCCATCCCTTTCATATATCATCAAATTGTACACCCAGAAATACTCTTGCTAAACACTTATTTTTGCCACTCACTAACTGATTTTCGTTGGAGGTAAATTCTGTGTATTTGTGAAAGAATAAGTAAGAATAAATCTCTTCTTTTATTAGAATCAAATTTTCAGAAATATAAAGGTTTACGTAATATAAAAACATCTGTTTATGGCTAGCAATGGGTATGAAAAATACAGTTATCAACAAATTTTTTTAAACTGATATCGTCTTTCTTCTCAAGTATGGAAGACAGAAATAGCAAAAACCATATGGCTTCAAGGCTAAATCGAAAAATCATGACAATGAAAGAAAACTAAACCATAGTACAATGTAGTCATTTGGAAAAATATGGCTCTAGGGTACATATTGTATGTGAAACCATCAAAAAAATTACAATGAATAAATGCCATCAAACTTATTATAACTTCAATGCATCATTGTCAAGATTGAGTACCTAGACATTGGATCTCATTGACAGAGAATGCAAGACATAAATAAAATAAGAGAATTAACAATTAATACAAAAAATTATTGAATGTAGTTCACCCATTAAAAAAAATAAGTATCAATCTTTTTTATGTGGTATTGTAGGTTAGGATAAATACAGTATACAGGTGTTACCAAGGAGAATATATGTCCTTTTTATCAGTGTAACACCTGTAGTAATGAATAATGATTACAATTTCAGAATACAAATATTATATAGCACAAGCATTGTATTTTTGCAGTTGAGCTATTTGTGATAAAGGCATTAAAAATTCAATAATGGCATGTTATAATAGAAATAATAATAAAACTATAACAATAATATCCAACTTTGCACACATAGGTTTTACATCAAACACCGATTAGGTAGCAATTGCGAAGGCATTGATTTATGATGGCCATAGTCACTTTTCAACTCCCGGTTCACCAAAATGACTGACGTGGAATAAAATACGAATCTCTTCTTCGAGACAATGAATTTCAGGAACAAGAACAATAACTTCAAGGCACTCATCTCCGACGTTTTGTTGAAGGCACATTCTTCATACCTGTTGAAGCAAGGACAAAAAAACAGATGTAAACAAATTGTTTGGTCATCATTAATACCCGAAATATAATACGATAGTTATTAATAATATTATTAATGTTAATAGTCAGGGTTCTCCCACTAATTACATTATAAAATTCTCGGTTTCTTCCAGGTTTATTCGTCAAATTCACAAGTCATGCCATTTTTGGCAGAAATAAATATCCCATAAAAATCACAATGTTAACTAAAAATTTAACAAATGCAACAGCCGCTGTTAGTGTAAATTCAGAAATAAAAGTGCTCTCTCTCATGACGTCAACCATCGTGTGCAAATTTCAGTGGTGCCGACTCCATGGGGCCTGCGGGGGACCGAACCCCCCTCTGAAATTCGTTAGGGGTAAGAGGAAAAAAACGTGTCAGGCATGTTGAGTTTCTCCGTAGCGTCCAGATATCGAGATTCGAGTTATCGTGGATCTAATGTTGTTCATGTGACTCATCTAAAATGCTTCAACAACTTAAAACTCAATAATTGAAAATTTTCCGGGGCAGGATCCCCGAATTGGGCTCCCAGAAAAGTCCTTAAGACCATTAAGGATATGAAAATTATTATAATTATTTTAATATTTTCATTTGCCTGGTAATTTGCTTGTACAAATAAAGGACACTTCAAGGAGTGAGTGAGTTACAAAAACATTAATGAAAAAGAAAGGAAAAAAATGTCACACATGAAGATATTTTGTGCACAGAATAAAATGAGTGTTTAAAAAAAAACTCACAAAGCTTTCAAATGAAGATGGACATATTCTTTAATCTCTTAACATCTTAACATACAGTGGAAGATCACTAAATAACAACATTTGCCCATGTTCCATGGGGAACAACTCAAGTTTTCAGTTCTTATAAATGTTTGGTGGAGAATTATGGCACTCCCGTTATAACAACAGGGATAATCGTCTTTGTTGCATAATTAGAAATGTTCCTATTCGCAGAAACAATCGCAGCGTACACGTACACAAAAGCGAGAGGTATAGTATTATATTTCCGAAACAGAAGGCAACATGGGGAGTATAGCAGGCATTTTAACTAAAAGTCGCACTATCCACTTTTGAATAATATTTTACCATTGGGTCCCATGAATTAGTGCCACAGGAGAGGATAATAAATATCACGAGAGAAATGGGATAACCCTACAGAACAATAAACTCAATTTTGTTATCCTTAATTATTATTTCATTAGATGGAAATCAATTTTTAGCTGTGTTTATGGTTTCCAAGACTTCCCTATTCCCGATCAATATCTGTTGCAATCGAGAGTTGACTGCAATTATTACATCTGCAACGTGGATTTTTCATAAAAATTCCTTAATTCAGATAACGTTTACCAAGTAGGTCACGTACCTCATTGACTAGCTCCTCATTTTCGGAATCACACGTTGCATGAAGAAGAACGTGGGGAAAGGCACCTGCTGCAGCAGTTTCGACATTCCTACCTGCGAACCGTACTCGACCAACATTCCCGGGACGACCGAAATCAACGATACTTCTCTTTCAAAAGATGATTTCATACTCAATGCATCATTTATCAAGTCGTCCATCAACGCCCCTGAGGTCTTCTTCTGCGATGTTTCAAGCACAATTTCCTCGTACACTTTCTCGTTCATATCATCATCACACTTGTAAGGAAACCCTCGGTTTTTGAAGATCAAGTACATCACCATCTGTGCCAAGCTCTGAGCCAGGGAAACTTCAGGGACATGATTTTTGTACACCCATTTGCCCCCTTCACATACTTGATATTTTCTAGCCTCACCTCCCAAGTAAACCTTGCCTTTAAAAAATTCGGCGAAGGTATTAAAGGTTTTTCCATCACATTTTTCACCATCTAGGTTGAGCAATCGTTTTACTAAGTTAGAGATATCGTGGGAATCACAATCGACTAGTACTTTCACTCCACGATTTCTCTCCAGGAATTCAGCATAAGTGAGGTGAAGGGGGATGCTTTGTATATCTTCTCGTAAAAACCTCTGACTTTCTGCGTTTTCTCTTCGTTACTCTCACGTATTTCCGTGAGACTCATCATCACGTCCACACATCTATTTTGGACTCTATTATTTTCCTCTACATCAGTTTCCTGGCCTCCGTCCTGAGGAGCGCCACCTTCAGGCGAACCTGAAGATTGAGAACTTGCACTGTGCGCCTCTTCTTGCATCTTTGCCGTCACACAATTCTTCAGAGAAGCGATATCTTCAGATAATCTGGTGACGCTGTCCTCCAGTTTTCGTAGCAGAATATCCCTGGACGTGATCTCTGTGTGAATCTCATCACGCAGAGAAGCAAAATCGCTGGATTGGTGGTGGCGCATTTCAGTAATTATATCTCTGATCGCTGCTTCCAGCTTGGCCAACCCATCTCGTGTTACAGCCTCTTCAACAGGAAGTTTTCTCACTGTGTCGCCAACGTCTGCCATTTAAACAGCACCTAGAAATAAAAAGAAATGCATTGAGTATGACGCTTGCCCATGAAGTTATGCACCATTATTGTTTTCTCATCCGACAGCAACGGTATTATTGTGAACCATTAGGTATGCATTATCTGAAGTTCCATGTATCTGCACGCAAAATTTCTAGTTTTTCTGACAGATAGCTTAGCTGTATGACCATTTCATTATGGCATCTGTCAGGGAGAGACATTACAAGCAGTGTGCCTTCACTGATTTTCTCAACGCTGGGTAAGAAATTGTGGAGGATATTCAGTGACGTTTGTGCAAAGGTTATGGATACATACACAACCAACAGGATTGAAGTTATTCCCTGGGTTCAGAGGACGAGAGCGTCAGAAGGCAGTTTGTTGGTTTACAGCAGTCAGGGAGACCATTCACGGCTGTCACACCTGACAGGTTAGAGCGAGGTGATGTTGCCATTGCTGTGATACCAAATTGCAATTATTATTGAGGTTCAATGGAAGCAGATATTTACAATATTTCAACAAAGTTAAAACAAGATATTTAATAGTTATTAGCTAATATTATATTGTTGATACCATTGATGCCATGTCAGTGATACTAAAGAAGCAGAGCCATTAATTCAGAACAATATGTCAACGCATTGAAAAACCTCAAGATGCGCTTCCTGCGACTTTGGCATCATGCCAACAGAGGTGATGTTTTGATTCAACACATTAACCCTCGGACGCTCACAAGTTTCAGAACAGTAAAACAAAGTAGTGCCGCACAGTTTTACCCCATTCTCCATACAGCACTGACCTAGGACTTGCACTAGTTCGGGCCATAACAGGATGCCACTGGTTGAAGATGTTCTTAGGACGCCTAGCAAGTGAGTCACCTAAGTCTTCACTAATTAGTAAAGAAGTTGCTCCCTGACCATCCGCTGGACCAATCCAGCAAGGTGTGATTGAATGTGCTCTTTACGCTATTAAGTATTATTTTAAGTCCACAAACAAGCTGACGCGGAAGAAAACCCAGAAGAAATGCAGAGATCAAACCATCGCCGCGGAAACCTACGTTCAAACATTATTTTCAGTAATGTATTTTAGCATGTGAATTCTATAAGATCAGTGTTTCTTATTTTGCTAACTTACGGAGGAGACAGAAGGTATGGATGGAGTTAGTGCTTAGCGGGTAGGGGATGTTGAAAATGGTGTTGGAGGGTAGAATGTTAGGGAAGCGAGGGAGGGGAAGGGAAAGAATAGGATTTTTAGATAGAATGAAAGGGAGTGGGCCTTATAGTGAATTGAAGAAGGCAGCGCTGGAACGAAAGGGAGGCTTCCAGATCACTTCTTGAACACTCCATGGAAATCTACCTTAATCGGTAGAATACCAGCATTTAGATAATAATGCTTTTATTTTGTTTTTGTGCCATTATTGTGCGATAAAAAAGCAGGCATCAATAATTTAAAGAAAATTCATAAATTTTATTTAAATAAATTTACTATACTATATGTTTAATTAATCAAAATTGATAGGTGACTATATAAACTGTCTCAGCAGAATCAAAAATCCAATGCAAATCCAATGCAAAAAATCCAGCATCAATGAAAAAAATCCAATTCAGTGGAATAAATGGTAAACCAAGTTCTAGTCACTTATTTTCAATTACTTGACAACCAGTTGAAATTCGAAGATATCGCATTGTGTCCCTCTGTCTGCGTAAAAACAACAAAATGCCTCCAGCCTCCCCTCCTCCAGTGTTCAGTGGCCGGGATAAGAACCCGGTCCCCGAGGGGAAAAGGATGTCTACTCAGGGACCCGGGATCGCACCCGGCCACTGAACACTGGAGGCACCTACGACCTACGAACACCTGTCTGCCCTTCATTCTAATCGACCTGACTCTAACGCAACCCTCCTAACACCCTAATTGTTCGCATTTTTTTTTCCGCGGCCGGGAATCGAACCCGGAACCCCCGCGTGGGAATCCAATGCGATTACCATTAGTCTACCGCCCACCCGTTGAAAACGCCTGAAAAATAAAGTGGTCTTTTCAAAATCGAAACTCTTAAATACACTTCCTAATGCATAACTTCCTAAGGCCATCAACACTTACTAAAATATTTTCGAAGGTAGTACATCAGTCGCACAGAAAATCTAATTAGCTATTTATAAATATTTAAGAACGTTTTATAACGTAAATATTCAAAATCAGATTAGATTTACAGTTTCTACGCACAACTTTTGATTTTCAAAAGTGTTTCCTGGGTGTATGGCAACCACAAATCATGCGACATTCTCAAAATTTTGTTATTTAATAACACAAATAAATTAAATAAAAAACATAAATACGTTATTGCAATTAATTGGAAAGTTATCTGATCGAAATCGTATTTTACACCGGATGGTAAATTTTAAATGTTTCCCCTGGGTATATGCCATCTACAAATCAGGTAATATGTAACAAGGTTGTAATTTATTCACACTGGAACTCAATTTAAATACTGAATATGTTATTCAAATCGTTTAAAAAGTTATCTGATCGAAATCCGAGGAGATTTTTTTTTACACCGGATGCTTCATTTTATATGTCCCCTTGGTATGTGGCAACTACAAATCATTGAATATATTCAAATTTTGTAATAAAATGTCACTGGAACTCAATACTAAAATACTAAATATATTCTTTCAATTGTTTGAAAAGTTATCTAATCGAAATCTGAGGAGAAATAATTTATTTACACCGGATGGTTGATTTTACATATGTCCCCTGGGTGTATGGCATCTACTAATCATGGAATATTTTCAAATTTTATGATTTAGTCTCACTGAAACTCTACTAAAATACCTAATATGTTATTACAATCGTTATAAAATTATCTGATGGAAATCTGAAGAGCAATAATTTTTTCAAACCGGATGGTTTTTTGAAATGTGTCCCCTGGGTGTATGGCATCTACAAATACGATAATTTTTTCAGAGGTTGTAATTAAATTTAACTGACTACTACTCTACTAAAATACTTAATATGCCATTGCAATCGTTATAAAGTTACTCTCAAAGAAGGGATTGGATGAGACATCCAGTTTTAATTGGATAAGTGAAAGTTGGATGCAGTATCCACTGCAACAGACACGGCAGCCAACGCGATTTGGTGGTAAATCTGATTAAATCGGGCAATCATAACTTGGTTGTCGTGTCCAAGTGCTGGTCCCCACACCAATCTCGAAGATATCCCTCATCCAATAGTTGGATCCCACAGGCAACTCGATGGATAAGGCGACTATCCATCGACACTTACTAAAATATTTTCGAAGGTTGTTAAATCAGTCGCAAAGAAATTCTAAATAACTATTTATAACTATTAAAGTACGTTTAAAAACGTAGATATTCATAATCCTGTTAGATTTACACTTTCTACGCACAACTTTTGATTTTCAAAAGTGTTTCTAGGTTTTATGGCAACCACGAATCATGGGATATTTACAAAATTTATAATTTAATCGAACTGAAACTCTACTAAAACAATAAATATGTTATTACAATCGTTGTAAAAGTTATCTGATCAAATCCGAGGAGATAACATTTTTTTTACACCGGATGCATGATTTTAAATGCGTCCCCTTGGTATAATGCATCTAAAAATCTTGGAATATTTTCAAAATTTAATATTGAATCACACTGAAACTCTACTAAATACTTAATATGTTATTCCTACCTTTTTAAAAGTTATCTCATCAAATCCGAGGAGATACAAATTCTTTTACAATGGATGGTGATTTTAAATGTGTCCCCTGGGTGTATGGCATCTACAAATCACGGATTACTTTCAAATTTTGAAATTAAATCACACTACATAAGTATTAAAAGTTATATGTTCGAAATCCGAGGAAACATAATTTTTTTATACCGGATGGTTCATTTTAAATGTGTCCCCTGGGTGTATGGCATCTACAAATCAGGTAATTTTTTCGAAGGTTTTAATTTGATCGCACTAAAAGTCCACTAAAAACCATATTCTGTTATTCAAATCGTATTAAAAGTTATATGTTCGAAATCCGAGGAGAAATAATGTCTTTACACTGGACGGTTGATTTTATGTGTCCCGTGCGTATATGGCATCTACAATAGGGTGGGTCGAAAAAAGGTTTTTTGTCCTGATCAAATTTGCCTCATGCGGAAAAGTTGCGAAATGATATAAGGATCTCGCACACAATTTTTTTTCAAATCGGATAATAATAATAACCACTGCCGCCCGAGCTCTAAGTTTTAAAATTTTTCACTTTGATTTTAAAAATAACTCTCGTGGCTGGCGATATTTCGGAGTCTCGATATTTCGCGTTCATATTGCAATCTCCCCTATCATTTAAGACTAAGACGAAGTACAAGTAAAGAATGCAGATTTTAATGACATTGGTCATATGACTAAATTGCGCCGGGCGTAAATATTGGGCTAAAAAAATAGCATCACCCAAATAGGAAAGGGACTCAAAAAATTATCCCTATTGCAGAAACGTTTCTCGGATTTTCCACCGGTTGATGTCGTCCATGTCTCCCTTGACGTTTCGATCCGCGACTTGCTGATCATCCTCAGGGGATCTTCCGAATGCCGTTCTTCAAAAATATTTCAGTATATATACACTCCATCCGAGTTCAGGTGTAACCTGATTGGTTCACGCTTGTTGAGGTTTTCCCGCCATTTTTGTCGTATATAATAGACTTCATTATTGGTCTCCAAGCATTGCTGATTTGGAAACCAGTGTCCCTGTTGAAGTTGTTGCGGTTGACGCGGATCTGAATGGCTTCCTTGACAAGGCGGTCCCAGTAGCCATGTGCTCGGAATAGCAGTTTCGTCTCCTTCCATTGTATGGCATGGTCTTCATTGATGCTATGCTCCGCCACTGCAGACTTTTCCGGTTGGGCCAGCCGTAAGCACCTCTGATGTTCCTTCGTTCTGATTTCAATAGTCCGACTGGTCTCTCCAATGTATTTCTTTCCACCTGAACTCGGATGGAGTGTATATATACTGAAAAAATTTTGAAGAACGGCATTCGGAAGATCCCCTGAGGATGATCAGCAAGTCGCGGATCGAAACGTCAGGAGACATGGACGACATCAACCGGTGGAAAACCCAAGAAACTTTTCTGCAATTGATACGCCGGGAAAACTTAAGATCATACAATTATCCCTATTATTTGTGTAACCTTTATATTAATAACTTCTATTTTAAAATAAAGTGAAAATTTCGTAAGGTAATTGTTTTTATATAGTTTTCATCACAATTATGAGAAGACCGTTTGACTGACAGGCCCCCACGAACGAAATCCTGGATTCGCCTTATACTTACGGGTTCACACCGAAATTAGCAGTCGACACTTGAGAATTATAATAGCACTCTGTCTAAATCACTTGAATGAACCATATCCCATAAAGACTCGTAATTAAATAACCATAAACCCGTAGTATGGTAGCTTCCTTCATCAGAAAAAACGAAGAGTGTTGATTGCGATTCTTTACCCACCATTAGCGTATTCATAATATACAAATTATTTCGTTTTACAAATCCCAGTTTAGACGAATGGCAATGGTAAATTTTATCCTCATTTGAAAAAGGCCAGATTGGCGCCCATGCGATTCCACTCCGCGTGACGTCATAGGGACCTAGTTTCTATACGAGTGGATAGGAGTTATACATCGTCTGAGATTACCAATGCATGCATGAGGCATAGAGCTCAGGGAAACATTTCTCAATAATCACCTATTATAACTACCTAAGGTCGGAAAGTTTCCTTCTTTTGATAGGGTATTAAAAATCCTTATTTAAGGGAAGCTCTATCAGCTAGCAGGGTACTCTGCTACCTGCTAGCAGCCTACATCGCAGCGGCGCACATACCTTCGCCCCAAGGTCATCTTACACGGCGAATGCGGGAATCATAATGACGTCACACGGGGTTTTCCCAGCATTCATGCTCAGCCATCGCATTTTCGCGCGCTTGAAAATTTTCACTTTCCATTTAATCGCATAAAATAGATATCGTCGTTTAAAAATCTACAAGCATTAAATACAGATTCAAAACAGGGGTAATAATTTATTAAATTAATAATTTCGATTTCAATAATCAAAATCAATCAATCAATAATCAAAAAATAATAGGAAACCACCCTATTAAGGTCTTACAGGGTCTACTAAGATATCGCATTGTGTCTGCGTAAAAAAATGCAACAAAATGCCTCCAGCCTCCCCTCCTCCAGTGTTCAGTGGCCGGGATAAGAACCCGGGTCCCCGAGGGGAAAAGGATGTCAACTCAGGAAACCCAGGTTCGCACCCGGCCACTGAACACTGGATGCACCTACGACTACTCGCCCGTTCCCTACATTCTAATTCACCTGACTCTAACGCAACCCTCCTAACGCCCTAATTTTTCGCATTTTTTTCCCACGTCCGCGGCCGGGAATCGAACCCGGAATCCCCGCGTGGGAATCCAATGCGCTAATCACTAGCCTACCGCCCACCCGTTGAAAATTGTTGAAAAATAATTTGGTCTCTTCAAAAACGAGACTCTTAATTACACCTCCTAATGCATAATAACATCTTCAAGACTTGCTAAAATATTTTCAAAGGTTGTAAATCAGTCGCACAGAAAATCAAGATAGCTATTTATAACTATTTAAGAACGTTTTAAAACGTAGATATTCAAAATCCGATTAGATTTACAGTTTCTACGCACAACTTTTTATTTTCAAATGTGTTTCCTGTGTGTATGGCAACCATGGGATATTTACGAAATTTATAATTTAATCAAACTAAAATTCCACTGAAACACTTAATAAGTTATTCCAATCGTTGTAAAAGTTACCTGATCGAATTCCGAGGAGAAATCATTTTTTAATACCGGATGCATGATTTTAAATGTGTCCCCTGCGTATAAGGCATCTAAAAAACTTGGAATATTTTACAAGGTTGTATTTTAATCAATTTGGAACTTAAAATAAAATAAAATACGTAATATGTTATTCCAATCGTAGTAAAAGTTATCTGATCGATACCCGGGGAGATTTTATTTTTTTTAACTGGATATTCGGTATTAAATATGTATGGCATGGGTGTATGGCATCTACAAACCATGGAAATTTTTTTCATATTTTGTAATTAAAGCTCACTGAAATTGTACTTAAATACTAAATGTGTTATTTCAATCGTTTCTAAAGTTATCTGATCGAAATCCGATGAGAAGTAATCTTTTTACACCGGATGGTTGATTTTAAATGTGTCCCCTGTGTGTATGCATCCACAAATCAGGTAATTCTTTCGAAGGTTTTACTTTAATCACACTGAAAGTCTACTAAAATACTTGATATGTTATTCAAATCGTTTAGGAAGTTATCTGATACACATCCGAGGTAATGTTTTTACACCGAATGGTTGATCTTATATGTCCCCTGTGTATATGTCATCTACTCACTTTGCTCGCTGGGGGGGGGGGGGGGGCTCTACCCGCCTACACCCCCCACAAATGCCTTCGTCCTTTCTTTGGTCGCTATGGAAGGTCTTATAATTTTTGTGTGCCGCTTGCTACTTACGGTTCTTTTACTTTTCAATTGGGTAGATTAGATATAGGTTATATTTCTCTATGTTCTTATGTATGGTTATGTCCTATTTTCATTATGGAACATGTGATTCCGAAAGTAAGGAGCATAGTCATTGAGGTAAGTGACCCATTTGCTAAACATTCTCTCTCTTGAAAATATCTAAGCAATGTGTTATTTTGAGGTGTAAAGTTAAGTGAGGAGTGATAAATTTTCAAGTTTTTAATATTAAAATCTTGAAATTTGATTGCTTTCAGAAGCAGCTCAGGTTTATAGAGGGTTAACACACTCTATTGTGCCTGGTTTTTCAAAATTTGTCAGAATAAAGTAAGAAAGAAAAATGGAGAGATTTTGGCACCATAACTTCAATTCAAATGCCGCTATTTACAAACGGCGCACTGGGTTCGAAAGAGAGAAGCTTGCTGAAGACCGTACATACAATCGGAAGACTCGGAAGTGGATATTGTTCACGTGCGGAGGCGGAGAAAGGCCCCTCATTATTTCATTATATCCTAAATCGAAAGATTATTACTCCTGGAGTACGTATTTCACGCAATTAGATTTCTAAATAACGATATCTATTTTTCGCGATTAAATGAAAAGTGAAAATTTCCAATCGTGTGAAAACGCGACAGCCAAATAAGAATGCTGGGAAAAGCCTATGTGACTTCATTCTGGTTCCTGCTTCTGCCGTGTGAGGTGACGTTGGGGCGAGGATTTGTGCGCCGCTGCAATGCTACCTCTTGGTTTAAGTAAGAATTATTAATACCCTATCAAACGAAGGAAACTTTCCGACCATAGTCAGTTTCAATTGTCGATTATTAAGAGATGTTTCCCTGAACCCTGTGCCTCATGCATGTATTGGTAATCTCAGACAATATAAAACTCCTCATGACTACTAGGTCCCTGTGGCGTCACGTGGAGTGGCATCGCATGGGCGCCAATCTGGCCTTTTTCTAATGCGGTTAAAATTGACCTTTGCCATTCGTCTAAACTGGGATTTCTGAAACCAAATAGTTTGTATATTGTGAATACACTAATGGTGGTTAAGAAATCGCAATCAATGCCTTTCGTTTTCTTTGATGAAGGAAACTACCCTATTGCAGTAAACTGTAGATTGCAACATGTTTATTGGGCAACAAATGAAGTCTTGAAAATCATAAACAAAGCTAAAAACTGATTACCATGCAATGATATAATGATTTAGGGTAACAAAACACAGTTTATTGTTCTGTATCTAATTCCTTGAAATGAGAACAAAGACAGATGTGCGAGATTAGTCACAGCAAAGGGATATTTTCTCTAGATATTTCGTTTCTCCGTGCTAGCAATTCGAATTCATCTTCTTATCTCGTGAGAACTTCCTAAGATGAACTGAAAATAATGGACGCCTCCTGTTGTCCGCTAGCACTCGACAGTAGGAGTGGGGGTAAAGCGAGCTACCTGTTGAAAATAAGGAGTTGTGTGAAGCCGAGTATGGGATGGGCGTGTCGCTGAAATGGCGTTTCGTAAATAAGAATGTATACATCAGAAATCCATCGTAGCAGTGTAAATGCCGAGACGGCATGCAATCATATGTTTTGCGAGGTGGTGTGTCCCCTTAGAATATTTGAAAGAGATTTTAGTTGAATCAACTATACGAGGTGTGTTCAAAAAATATCGCGACTTTTGTGTTTTTTCAAAAATTATTTATTTATTCATGAATATCTATTTTGTCCCCTTCAAAGTAATCCCCATGAGATATTATACACTTGTGCCAACGGTTTTTCCAATCTTCGAAGCACTTCAAAAAATCATTTTTTTTCTTGTTCACCTCCTCCTTCGATGCCGTCTTTATCTCGTCAATCGTAGCGTAACGTCGTGCTTTCATTGGTCTCTTCAGTTTAGGGAACAAGAAAAAGTCACAGGGGGCCAGATCTGGGGAATACGGTGGCTGCGGCATCATTAGTGTGTTGTTTTTGGCCAAAAAGTCGCGCACAAGCAACGATGTGTGAGCAGGGGCGCTATCGTGGTGCAAAAGCCAATTTTTCTTCTTCCACAAATCCGGGCGTTTCTGGCGGATTGCTTCGCGCAAATTGCGCATAACTTGCAGGTAACATTCTTTATTGACCGTTCTACCCTGTGGCAAGAACTCATAGATATTCATGAATAAATAAATAATTTTTGAAAAAACACAAAAGTCGCGATATTATTTGAACACACCTCGTATACCCAAATTGTTTCCATGAAATTAAAATAATCCAATAATCAACTAAATTCCTGTTTGAATCCTTTAAAGGAAATCTCAATTACGCGATTTAAAATCCTGGGTTTCCTGCTGTATAGGTCGAACATTTCCGCGTTCGTCGTTTTTTTCGTCCCCCCTGAAAACGATAGATCGAGGTTCCATCTTTTTACTAAGACATCCAACAAGGGAAATAGAAGAAAAAATCGTACGTTTAATATGCTTTGTGCAATTCTAGCATTCGAGGTATACGAGCATTGATTCGAATATTCGAGTTTGAGAAATCTTCTATTCGACCCATCTCTAATTTGAAGTATAACGTTTTCATTGTGAGGAATATCGTTCGAAAGTCGTGAACAACATATATCACCTCAAATTGTGTATAAATTTCGGTGAGTACACCTACTTATGTCGTAATTCCCCGTTAAACTCGGATAAATTTGCTGTCAATGATGCGTGTGGAGTGCAACGTAAACCTATTTAAGACTTTGAGTGCCGGCTGCTTAATTTAAAGCCCTGCTGAAAAATCCAGCCATTTTTACTGTATTCGTAATTTTTTAAAACAGTAGCATCAAAAATATATTTATTCCGACGTGTATTTCAATAAAAATGGACTTTGCTTTTCTTTATGATTGAGGTGAAAAACATTTAATGTCTTTTTTAAATATATAATTTAACAATGAAAACCTACTGTTTTTTTTTTTTAATAAAAAAGTTGCAATATATGATGTACCGCCATAGCATGCATAATAATTTTTTTAAATACGCTCAATTTGAACTATTTAAAACATGGAAATCATTAAAGAGCATTGTTCCAAGAAAAGCTTTATAAATCCTGGATGACAAAAAGGGTCAATGCACCCTCAACGAACGGTCCATTGGCCCAAAGAATTTTCACGCCAAGTGGCCAAAGATGAGGATGCCGGTAGCTGCAGAGGACTTTTCGTCCTCAAGACATAAAGTGAACTCTTTTTCTATGGAGCAGTTGATTAAAAAAAAAAACGGGACCCCTAAGGAGTAAACTGGAAAAGTACCACGGGCGAAATATTACAGCTTCACACCCATACAAAGCCAATTAAATGGAAAGACGTAATATTTCCGTCCATGGAAATCCTCAGAAGGATTAGCAGGACGTAATATTACGTCCATGGCACGCAAAGTGTTGAATACGCGGTGGTGTGACAACAATATTCAGGGGCAGATTTGAAGACCCTCTTTCGTAATATTTCCGGAAAAAAACATTTGACATATGAAAATTTTATTGCGAAAAATACGCCGTTCTATGCATAGAGTTTACGTTACTAAGGAGTCCCCACTAGGTGGCAGTAGCAGTCATAATTTGAACACGGGTCCCGCGCATTAATTCAAACTCCAACTTTTGCCACTTGTGGCGCGACCGACACTACCATTCCCTTCATTTGGCTTGTTGTCAGTGGCGGCTTATGAGTGATCGGCTGTTATCATCCTCTGTGAGCCGAGAATTTCACCGATTTTGGTGTTTTTTTAGTATTTCTCCACCAGTCATAGGTCATAGAGGTATGTTTTGAAATAATAAGAAACAAACAACAAAACAACCTTTGGTTGGGGAGATTAGTTTTCCTATTATTTCAAAACATACCTCTATGACCTCTGACCCCATTGTGACCCTCGCTGGTAATAAAAAGTCGACAATATGGATTTAAAAACAGCAAAACTGACTTGGGCACCCTTTAAAACACATTGTTACACTCTTTTGCTGTCATGGTGGGCCGATTTAACTCTATGACCCTTGACCCCCTTTATGACCTTCGGAGGTCAAAAAATCAACAATACGGATGTACGAACAGCATAACCGACTTTGGCACCCTTCAAAACCTATGGTTTGACACCTTGGTTGTCATCATGGCTCGACGTTTGACTCTATGACCTTTGACCCCAATTGTGACCTTCGGAGGTCAAAAAATCAACAATACGGATGTACGAACAGCCTAACCGACTTTGGCACCCTTCAAAACCTATGGTTTGACCCCTTGGTTTTTATGATTGTCCGACTTTTAACTCTATGACCTCTGACCCCGTGGTGACCCTCGGAGGTCAATTAGTGAATAATACGGGTATTTGGACAATACCAATGACTTGGGCACCCTACAAAACCCATGGATCGACACCTTTGTTGGTATGCTATTCCTTTTGCCACCCTTATGACCTTGACGGTGACCTTACTGGGTCAACGGTTGAATATTCGTAAATAAAAGTGTTATTTTCGGGTTTCTCGTGTCCGAAAACCTAAGAATTGACCTATTGGTCAATGAAATTCACACTTTTGTCTATCTCGATTTTTTTAACATTGAAACCCCTTAAAGGCAAATTCAAATTTTTGGTTTGGACCCACTTTGTGAGGTCAAAAGGTCAAAATTGTAAAATTTTGCTTACATTCAACAAAACTTAGGACCTTTCCCCATAAGTGTGCCAATTTTCATGAATATTGCTCCATGCAAAGTTACTAAAATTACAGGTCAAAAATGACACACGACCCTTGGGACAGTCTGTATGATAAAAATTCTTGCTATGGTCCTAATACCGGATCTGACCCGTCCCCAAGTGTGCCTAGGTGGTCTGGTAATGATGTCAACGAGTGCTCTTCTTTATGAGCTGCGCAGGAATCATTCTTAATTCTCTAAAACATAGGTGCCGGAAGTTTAAAGGCATGGTTGATATCTATGGGCCCTCAAACTTAATTCAGGCTAGGGTAAAGTTAACAGCGTTTCCTTACCCACTTATTCTTCCCTTCTCTCAACGTGAATTAGCGTACCGATTTTTTGATTACGTACATTTTCACCACCAGGAAACTACATAAACTCACGGTGATAGTTTTATTTTCGTGGGCAGTTGACACGAACTTTATTTTTTTGCAATGAACGATTGAGACATGGATTCAAATTCGCCGCAAAGCGTGCCTCTCGCGGCCATATCAGGGTGATTTCACAGCTCCACGTTGCGTCGACGCCACGAGAGCTCCCGCTCCGCCAGCAAATTTTGCCCTTCACAGCTCTGCGTTGCGAAACGTGGATTCAAATTCGCCGCGTAGCGTGCCCCTTGTGGGCGTGTATTGCTTGGGAACAATCGGGGCTCGCTACATCAGCGCCGCTATTTGATGCGACCGGTGGGAATCACAGGTACCAAGGGAGTGGAGAATCCTGTGTAGAGTATTTATGGTTCTATGCATATCTCATCACATTTTCCACCCAGAAATAATCTTGTTAAACATTTACCTCTGCTGCTAACCAACTGATTTTGTTTGGAGAGAAATATAAGGTATTTATGCAAGAATAAGTAAGAATATATCACTTCATTTATTAGAATCAAATTACAAAATCATAAAGGTTTACATAATATAAAAACATCCGTTTATGGTTGGCAACAGGTTTGAATAATATATTTATCAACCAACTGATATTGTCTTTCTTCTCAGCGGCGAAAGACGGAAATAGCAAAAAAACATATGGCTTCAGGGCTAAATTGACAAATAATGGCAATAAAAGAAAACTAAATCATTGTACAATGTATTCATTTGTAAAAATATGGATCTTGTAAGATCCGTATTGTATGTGAAACCATCAAACAAATTGTAATGAATAAATCGCATCAAACAAATTAACATTACAATACATCATTGTCAAAATTAAGTACCTAGACACAGGATCTCTTTGCCGGAGAATGTAAGACACTTTCATAAAATAGGATAATTGACAATAAGAACCTGCTAAAAATATACTGAATGTGGTTCATTCATAAAAAAATGAGTCTCAATCTTTTTTGCTGCCATTGTAGGATTGGGTAAATAAAATTTACAGGTATTACCTAAGAGAATGTATGTTCTTTTTAAAGGTGGAACACCTGTACTAATGAATTAATGATTATATTTTCAGATTGCAGATATTATCCCACTAATATTGCATCTGAGCAGTTTTGCGATTTGTGATAAAGGCATTATAAAATCAAAATGGCATGTTATAATAGCAATACTAATAAAACTACAACAATAATATCCAACTTTGCACACATAGGTATTAAATCAAACACCGATTAGGTAGCATTTGCGAAGGCATTGATTTATGTTGGCCAGTCACTGTTCAACTCCCGGTTCACCAAAATGACTGACGTGGAATAAAATACGAATCTCTTCTTCGAGACAATGAATTTCAGGAACTTAAGAACAATAACTTCAAGGCACTCATCTCCGACGTTTTGTTGAAGGCACATTCTTCATACCTGTTGAAGCAAGGAAACAAAACAGATGTAACCAAATTGTCTGTGCTTGTCGCAATTCAAATTAACTGCGTGCGAATTTCACGCTTTTAGATTTTTAAATGACGATATCTATTTTTTGTGATTAAATGAAAAGTAAAAATTTTCAAGCGTGCGAAAATGCGACGGCTAAGTAGGAATGCTGGGAAAACTCCGTGTGACGTCCTTCTGGTTCCCACTGCCGAGAGTGAGGTGACCTTGGGGCGAGGCTTTGAACGCTGTTACGACGCAGGATGCTAGCAGGTAGCAGAGTACCCTACTAGCTGGAAGCGCTTGGCTTTAATAAGGATTATTAATCTTATATATAAAAATGAATCGCAATACCTTATAAAACGAAGACAACTTTCCGTCCTTAGCCAGTTTTAATAGGTGATTATTAAGACATGTTTCCCTGAGCTCTGCGCCTCATGTATGCATTGGTAATCTCAGACGATGTAAAACTCCTATCCTCTCGTGTAGAAACTAGGTCCCTGTGACGTCATGTGTAGTGGCATCGCATGGGCGCCAATCTGGCCTTTTTCAAATGAGGATAAAATTTGACCATTGCCATTCGTCTGAACTGGGATTTCAAAAACCAAATAATTTGTGTATTATGAAAACCCTAATGGTGGGTGACGAATACCAATCAATGCATTTCGTTTTCTTTGATGAAGGAAACTATCCTATTCAGAATAAAAGATGAGTAATGCTTAATAAAGGGATCGTTTTACTGCATGACATGACAAATGACCATGGTGCTATAGAAAAGAGGTGACAATATTCAAACGCATTTTTTAATTTTTTCCCAAAACTGAAGTTTGGAAATTAGTGGGGGGGGGATATTTTCTGAGGGGAACTATAATCAGAGAAATATGGTGTTCCATGAACCAGATAATACACAATGTTATGCAAAAAGTCAACTCGTATATGTAAACATAAACGTGGATTTGAATACTGATCCCAATAATAATGCATGATGTAAAGGCACTTATGTCGTTTGCACGAATGAAAACTAAGCCTATTTACATACAATTTGTTTCAGCAACTAGAGAGATAATGTTGCTATCTTAGAACAGGTTTCTACCATAATACTGATAGAAAATAGTTTTTTTTTCTTTCAGTTTATTACAAATAGTACTTAAATGTGGCAACATCAGTTTAGGTTGGTAACTACATATATCAAACCTAAAAACTTATATTGTGAGCATTAACTACATTTAAAATGCCTTAAAAAGACGTTGTTTTTGTTTCAAGGAATTAGACACAGATCAATAAACTGTGTTTTGATTATATTAGTTATAATAAAATTCGATGGAAATCAGTTTTTAGCTTTGTTTATGATTTACAAGACTTCACAAGTTGCTAATAAGTAAAGCACCACAAATTTCTCAGCCGACGACAATGGTATCAAAGAGAATCTGTTGCAATCTAGAGTTGACTGCCATTATTAGGACATCGGTTAAGTGGATTTTTCATAAAAATTCCTTGATTCTGATTAAATGATCACCAAGTAAGTCACTTACCTCAGACACTAGTTCCTCATTTTTGGAATCACATGTTGCATAAAGAAGAACGTGAGGAAAGGCATCTGCTCCAGCAGTTTCGACATTCCTTCCTTCGAGCCGTACTTGACCAACATTCCTGGAACGACCGAAATCAATGATACTTCTCTCGCTAAAGATGATTTCATACTCAAGGCATGATATACACAGCCATCCATGGTCACTGAGTCCTTCTTCTGCGATGTTTCAAGCACAATTTTCTCATACAGTTTCTCATACATTTCATCACCACATGCATAAGGACATCCTCGGTTTTTGAAGATTAAGTACATCACTATTTGTGCCAAGCTCTGAGCCAGGGAAACTTCAGGGTCAAAACGTTCATCAACATATTGGCCCCTTTCATTTACGCTGATTACCCCAGCCTTACCTCCAGAGTATACCTTGCATTCAAAAATGTCAGCAAACGTAAGATATGCTGTTCCATTATGTTTTGCACCATCTAGGTTGACCAATCTTCCCACTAAGTTTGAGATATTGTTGGAATCACAATCGATTAGTACTTTCACTCCACCATTTCTCTCCAGGAACTTCAACATAAGAGAGGTGAAGGGGGATGCTTTGTATATCTTTTCGTAAAAACCTCTGACTTTCTGTGTTTTCTCCTCGTTATTCATCCGTATTTCCGTGAGACTCATCATCACGTCAACATATCTATTCTGGGCTCTATTATTTCTCTCTTCCTCAGTTTCCTGGTCTCCGTCCTGAGGAGCGCCACCTTCAGGCGAGTCTGAAGATTGAGAACTTGCGTCGTCGTCCTCCTCTTCCATCTCTGCCGTCACATAATCCTTCACAGGAGCGATATCTTCAGATAATCTAGTGACGCTCTCCTCCAGTTTTCTGAGCAGAACGTCCCTTGAAGTGATCTCTTTGTGCATGTCGTCTCGCATAGAAGCAAATTTGCTGGATAGGTAGTTGCGCAATTCATCCGTTGAATCTCTGGCCCCATCCTCTGGTTCCGATTTCCTCTTGAAGGTTTTCCTCTTTCCGTCAGCCATTTCAACCGCACCGTGAAATAAAAAAAGAAATGCATTGAGTATGAGGGCTGCTCAGGAAATAATGCACCACTATTGTTTCGGATTGAATTCGATCAACGAAATGTTGGAAGGAACAAGGAAACATTGATTCACAAATGCAAACTCAGAAACGCATTTAATATTAAACGAGCAACGTTTATTTCCATTGACGGTTACTAGGGGACTCAGATTTACTAACAAAGAATAAGCACACATTACATGCACGACCATAATCACCACTGGCAACAAATATAATCACACTATCAGACACAAGTTTTTTATGTAAATTATTGAAATTGCATCAACACACTGCATAAGGACTCTCTCTTGGTATTTTTCATTCTCTTATCATGTTTAATGAACGCCGCACCAAATGACTGTTGGATATACGATCAATTAATTTTATTCAAGTTTTTAACCAGAAAGTTTAAAAATCATTCATATATGGGTAAAAGTGAGTATGAGTTGTGGAGACGGTGGCCATATTTATGTCATTAAAATATATTTGTGAATACAAGCGAAATACAGATGTATTTCTTATTTCAATTTCAGCTTTCATCGGCGAAGTATAGACGTTGGAAAATGGTTCACAATACATGAAAAATACAAATAATAGTTCCTACAAAGATCAAAACTAAAAGCAACATTAAAATTTTAAACAAAATTTTAAACCAACTCTTAAAACAAGAAAAATTGAGGGGTCAATATTTCGGCTCCACTGTCGCCATGAGCAACGCGAGTGAGTGATACAGTTGTATTCATTGCCATGGCAAACTCAGCTGTATCGGCACCTCATTCGAGAACGGGCGATTGCAGGATCTTCGGCATCTATCCGAAGGAGCGCGTGTAAGAGACGCACCTTTTTTTCAGAAATGGAATCGGAAAACTAGGGTGCGTCTCTTACACAAACTTCTCGTCTTCCCCCCGTCGCATGTCCAAGGGGAACTGAGTGCCCTTGGTTTTCAATGTGAGTCAGTCATCTGAAACCATGGGTCAAAAACAAGCGGCAGGCAGGGGAGTTTCTCCCTCAGTGACGTTGTATTTTTAAAATGTTCCTGTTTGCTTTTCTCACTCGTTAACACCGTGCCGTCGAGTCGGCAACTCAGAGGTTAACACGGAAATATATCGCGCGGGGTTTTTCGCTCCGGAGTACACGCTAAATTTACTTCCACGAGTGGGCATCCCGCGGCATTTATACTGCAAATAGTAATCGCGTATCAAACGTAGAGAAACACGTAGTTTTGAAGGACAATACGTAGTTAATAGTTAACATATGTACTTTAAAATGCGCCAATCATCATTATTATTATTATTTAAACTTAAATAATGATCTAAATTAACTAAATGTTATCCAGTTAAGGGGACCAGAATTATTATTTTGGTGGATTAATCGACTGTCTGGAGGCATGACGAGTATTTTTTTAGGCCATTGGATTTCGACGAAAATATAGACAAGGAATAAGGTACGAGGCAAGCAACACTGTAGACTTGAATCATAGAGATCGGATCTTTGCAAGGAACGACTTCGTCCATCTCAACTGCCCGTCTCCGCTACCAGGCCAGCTTCCGTATTTGGGCTCCTTGCTGAAACAGACCCAAGCCGCGACCACCGAGAGAGAAGGCCTGATGCCTTTCATTTCACCGACGTCACGAGCCGTAGGCTAACAACCACGCCTTCCGACAATGCTTGCAGTTGTTTATATTCATAAGCCATTGCGGTGACAATGGTGATAAGGTTGTTGAACGCTAAATTTTTTGGAGTTTAAAAGCTTTTGCGGAGGTTTTGTGGGCAACAGTATTGAATACAACTGTTCAAGAAATGGTGTATTTATGTTGTGTGCCTCAGAAAATTTTTATCGTCCTTGAAAGTGAATTAAAAAGATATTTGAACTAAACACTGACAGGTAGACGAATTGTTTTTGGTTTCTTGAAATAATTCTACTCTCGAGTGTACTTGCAGGTTGATTTCAATATTATTTGCGTTATCGCTTGAATAATTAATGGTTTCAATTATTTCATAGTACTTAAATGTCTTTGAAATTCTCGCATTTCAACGCTTATATAGAATGCTGCGCATATCCTCGTGTAGATTTTTTCGCATTAAGTATAGTTCTTTCACAGGTATTATGTACCAACAAATCGTGTTAATCTAAGTGCGATTATGTACAGAGAAAAATCTTAAAGTCTTTGAGGGTATTAAATTAATGATTCCTCGGTAGGTAGTAAATTATGAAAGCATGTGAAACGCTAGGGATGAATTAATGGGCTACCTTCAAGCGAGATGATAATACGGCCCATGTCTAGGTTGGTATTTTAGATCAAATATTGTTAATCAAATGACCATTGTATGCACAGCGAATTATTTAAGTCTTGCTTACTACACCCTTATCAGAAGAAGGTAATCTTCAGCGATACTGAAAGTAGAAGCCCCGTGAAGGATATAAAATTCCTATGACTTCTCTGTTATAAGTACTACTAATTATAAAAAAATGTTTTACTGAACAAAAGACTTTTTATGATATCCTCGAGGTTTCGAATGCATTTGGAAGCAAGCTGTTTCTCTTCAAAGAAGATTTTTCGGCGAAGGCGTTGGTCCATTCGAAACAATTATGTTTCCGAAGGTAGGGATATGCTGTTAATATTTTTTAAATGTAAGTACATAACAGTGGTGCCGACTCCATTGGGCCTGAGGGGGCCCGAGCTCCATCTAAAATTCGTTATGGCTGTGAGAAAAAAAATATGCCAGGCTTGACCATTTTCCCCGGAGTGTCCAGATATCGAATTCGAGTTATCAGGGTTCTAATGTTGATCACACGAATCTCTTTTAAAATGCTTATGAAACTTAAAACTCACTACTTATAAAATTTTCCGGGGCATGATCCCCCGGTTTAGGCCCCCCCAATATTTTTTGCAAGTCGACGTGCCTGGTATATACGTTGTATAATGGAAATCGTAGCCTGAGAAATGTCTGTTTACGTATCGTTTAGTTTTCTTACCGCAAATTGGCGCTATCAACGGCAGTGTTCGTCACTGCCTCCGTCCGCTTACGACTCGTGACGTATCACGGCGGAGCGCTCAGGCCTTCTCTCTCGGTGGTCGTGCCCAAGCCATGGAAGCAGGAGGACTTCTTCCACGGCCAAGATCACGTTCCAACCTGATAAGGAGGGGAGATGCGAAGGAATCAGCACTGGCGCGGGTGGTCAACAGATATGGGAGGGGGCCTCGCAATAAGGTACTTCTTATCGGACCACCCATTTTAATCCCGGGAAGCCTCGAGAACTACAGCGGATTAGAAGCAGCTTAGCGTTAGAGAGATCAACGTATCCCTAGTAACACCAAATTGATTGTGTGTGTATATTTTTAAAAAATTTCGAAATACATCGGTAAACAGATTTGCAAATCTGTATATAACCGAACTCTTTAACTTCTCATAGATTTCTGCCCTAAGTTTTTAGGCCTACCCTTTCCCTCCAAAGTTGCGCTATCATTTACGATTTCACACTTTTGAAGGACAAGACAGAAGGACTTTGCCGTGATCCGAACAACTTTTTTCGTCATTTAAACTTGGAAGTTTTTCATTTTATAAAATATGATCGAAATAAATCGTTGCGCACAAATTCTTTTATGCTATTTAAGATTTTTTTAAGGTCATCTATAAACGACGCTCGGATCTGGCGAAGGGAAAAGGCTTAGGCGGTCGCTGTATTTTTTCGTGAATAAGCCCAACACTGGTTCTTACCACAGGGGTGCATCCATATTCCACCTTGTAAAAACTCATGATTGAGTAGGCTATTATAATATCATGTACCATAATGTGGAATAAATGTATATCATTATTATAAATACCCACGGTAACATTAAGTAGTACATATTTTTTAATTGTTTCACGTTTTTTTATTTATGACATATTTCGGAATTTTATTCGTTTTTACTTTGGTATTTTTATTATTCTTCATGCTTCTATCATGCCTTTTTATTTTAATATTAATGCATATGGTGATACACTTTACCAATCTCCGGTAGGGTAAATCAACTTTAATTTCTCCCTTCTTCGTATCCAAAAAAATGCAGTGCACCTTAGTGGTGTTTGTAAATAAATGAATTATTCTACAAAGAGAGAACTCAATGTGTTCTCGTCAAGTCAGCGGTGACTCTTGTGAGCCGTTTCTGACTTATGGTGCCGCTGATCGCACTATTTACGCGCAAACATTTATTTGGGAACGGAAAAAAATATAGTTAGTCATGAATACGTGTCCCGTTTATACCAATTCCGTACCTTCTGAAGAGAGGACCTAATACACAAGTCCACCGATGCGCACTTGAAAACTTGGCTGCGCATGTAATCCTTCGAAAACGACTCTCTTTTTCTCGTGGAAAAAGGTTGGTGAACCAATTCTCAAAAGACTACGACCCAAGGACAATATCACGGACTCCTTCGGGGGCTTGGAAGGAGGGAGCACATTGCTTGCAAAGTAAGTGCAAGGCCATCTAAACTCAAAACCCATTATTTCCAGCAAGGGACATTTCCTCTTCCATTCAGGATTGCATGTCTGACGAAGTGTACCCCGGTATATAAAAAAAATTCCATAAAATTAAATAATGTGTAGAAGAAATGCAACAAAAAATAGAACAGATATGCTATCACTACTTCACGACGTGTTTTCTCAATGTAACTGGTAATATTAAAAAAAGATGTTTTCTATATCAGCGTTTCATAGCATCATTTTGAATGTGCAGTCGTTTTGCAAAAAAATATAATTAAGGTGATATTGTCCAAAACTTATTAAAGAAAACTCATTTCCGTTGCTAGTGACCCTAAAATTATTGCCGCCAAGGGATTTGTAGGAACCCCGATATATCGCTCCCAGATAGATCTTTTGCCGTTCCTGGTCCCAAATATAGTTCCGTGTACACAGTGTAATTTTTTCCCGCATCTTTAGTTCCCCGAAGTATCGTTGTCCCGCATTGATCGTTTGAAGATTGCGGTCCCGTCGTATAATTTTCCCGCATCTATCGTTTGGCGAAAATGAGACGAAATATATGCAATGTGTCATTTGTGGCTAATAAGGACTGGCACATAGTTTCAATCTTCCCCAGGAGATGGAACTACCGAAGAGAGAAGCTCAGTGCCGTGGGAAAGTAACATTTGTGCATTTCCCACGATCCGCTATCCCCCTCCATTCAGCACTCGCCTCCCCAACCCCTCTGACCCTTTCCTCTTCTCCGAAATAAAAAAAAGGTCCAGGCTCTCACAGGGATCTTGTTACGAAGACCTCAGCTTCGAAAAAACTATCAAGTTACCCGAGAACAATAGAAACGTGTTTCACGCCCCCCTCCCTTTCCTCACCCACCGCCTACCTTCCTACCTCAGCCTACCTGCTTCAAAGTTCCCAGTTTCTTGAGGTCAACTGCTGCATGAATCACCTATTAGCCTAAAAGGTGTTTAAAAATGAATTTCGGCAATAGGCATTGTACTTTTATTATATTGAAATATTTGTAATGTGCACGTAATGCAAAAGAGAACGAGACCAAACACGACGTATGTCTAACGTTATTTAAGCATTTATAGCTAGGAAATAGTTGGAAAAATAAATTAGTGATTTCTGGAGATGCACGATATACTCGCAGCTTAACTTCTCGGCAGTTGATGCGGCATTTTTTTCCGAAAACAGTTTTCATTCTTATAAGTTTTATTTTCATCCGTCTTCGGACCATGGCCCTTCCGAAGAAACAAGTGAGAACAAGATGGACTGAAAACAATTGAAGATGAAGAAAAGAATTCGGGTAAGAAGCGCGTGAATATTGCAGAACGCCTCGAGTTGGGCGTGCCGCTGACTATTAACGCAACATTGTCCACTCTTTACACACTGCCTCAATTATTAAAATAATATATTCATTACGCTGGAATATTTCAAATGATAGCCTATTAGTGGCCTTTGTGATCCATCTCACGCCCAATCACAGCGCCGGCGAAAGCGGTTGTTTTAGGCAAAACATGCACATTGCTCTCGTGAATACGTTTACTGGAAATGGCGTTTGATGGATAAGAACTTTTTCATCAGACGAAAATCCAGAACAGCAAGTGCAGCAGTGCAAATGCCGATTGGAGAGCAAACATTTTTCAGCGAGGTGGCGTGTTCCATTAGATTTTGAAAAGAGATATTAGTCGAATCAACAACATGGCCTAATTGTATCTATGAAGCACTAGTATTCCTGTGATCAACTAAAGTCTTGTTTATATCATATAAGGAATATCATAATTTTCAATCCTTGTTTGTGTCCTCCACAGCCGAAAAACGTTCAAAGGGGGTGGGGTAGTGATTGGTAAAAATAATAGATTTTCGATAATAATCGATCATTGTACTGCGATTGTTTTGATTATGTAATCGTTTATGAGGCGTCGATTTAATCGTTGAATCGATTACTTAAGCTCCATCTCAACTTGATTAAATCGTATGCAATAGCTGTTGTTTTAATATATCTCCATTCGCGTGAGAATCAAGTACTGGTGGCTACATTTTTATATTTCAATTATACCGCAGTACATTTGAATTGATAGTGATGTTTAAAATTCGTATTGAAAAATCGTACGATATCCTTGCGATTATTATAGAATCGGTGCAATCGCATCAATTCGTTGCCCGCACATAATCGGTAGAATCATATGATCCTATGTCAACTAAACAATCCTATCATTCGATGTCTGCAATAAATCATATAATTGTACCGACTTTCAAAATAATGGATTATGCCATCCCGATTTAAGAGGCCGTTTTACACGGTACACGGAATTGCGCAATCTGACGTACGTGCGAAGGCGCAATCAAAATCGCGTCGTGCAAAAGCGGTGAATTGCTGGAACACATGCGAGAATGCGTGGATGCGAGACGGCAAAATAACCCCTGTTCTAATTTCCTTCGTGTATTCGCGCAGTTCCACGCCGTTTTAAAAATTAATGCAGCTCTATCCTGCGCAATTCCGTGCCCCGTGTAAAAAGGCCTTTAAACTTGACCGATGATTTGGGAAGCGATGATCATTGGATACGATTAATGGATTGCGGCGTAATTTCTCCCATTTCTAGGGTGGGGTGATTGAGAGTGGGGTGGGTTCAGCCTGGTTGACGAAGTGGGGGCTGAAGGACGAAGAGGGGTGCGGAGGGGTAAAGGGTGGGAGAAGGGACTTTTGCCTCGCCTGCGACTGCGTTTCGTGGGCCGCGTTTTCTTACGACGTACTCCAGCTCAGGGAAACAGAGGGGGGGGGGGTGGGAAATGCTAGTGGGAGGGGAGGGATGCAAGCGGAGGGGAGTTGTGTAGCCTACTAACCTATGTCAAAGTTAATGCATGTTTTCTAGTTTTATTAATATTTCTAACAGGATATGGTAGTATGATTTGTTAACATGCGTGGCGTTTTTTGGACTGCCTGGCGTGCATGTGGGAGTCAAATTGCATGCTGGTGATTGATCACCCCCTGCCAAACACCCTTGAGGTGGCTAGCAGGGTATTATGTAGACGTAGATGTAAAGATATTAGCAAAATAAATTTGTTGTTTTTTGCTCTTCCACATTGGCGTCCAACTTTCATAGATGGGAACTTAACGTTTTCCCAAATAAAGATCTAAAATATACGTGCGGACTTCATGATGAAATAAAAACCCAGTACTATTCCACAGAATTTATATTTATGCAGTCTACTAGTTTCAACGTGACAACGTCATTATCGATAATGACGTTGTCACGTTGAAACTAGAAGACTGCATAGATATAAATTCTGTGGTATAGTACTGGGTTTTTATTTCATCATGAATATCTCATCGTTCCACAAAGTAACGCCTAAATCTGTTGATTTTATACGTGTGGACGTTTCTTGACCCGGGAGACGAAAGCCGTATATTTTCTTCGGGGATTTTATTACACAATAAGTGAAGGAATGCTAGCACTTACATTATTTCAAATACGTTCTCGTGTACATAGACTTTCGTACAATTTAAATTAACGTTTCCTATAGCTCTCCCCCTTTTATGACAGTGGCGGGTGTACGACGTCTTTGTTTCAGGTCCCATCACTGCGGGGTTTTTATGCTTTACCCTCGGAATCCGGGATCAGGTACCCTGACCCCTCGTCTTGTATTACGCCTCTTAGCGGTAAGGGTCATGCAATTGTTCATCCAGTCAGTTTTCCAAATAAATATTTGTTCTTTTCTCAAAAAAATTAAACTAAGAAATGAATTCTTTTTCTTTTGCGAAGCGTTTACAACTTTTAAACGAAATTCTACGATAAATATTAACTTATATTTCATTTTCTGTGTAAACATCGACATAGAATTTGTTTCTGCATTAAATGCGTTGATATCGACCTTAGAACTTCGTTTAAAATTTGACAATGCTCTGAAAAAAATGAGGAATTCAGTTCAAAATCAGCGATTTACGTGTGCAACCAACAATATTATCCATTTGATAAATACATATAAGCAATACATAACTTGACCGCGAACCAATCCCGCAGGTATGGTCGTAAACCCGGAAATGAGGGAGCACAACTACTCTCAGAGTCCGAGATAATGCGGAGTCCCTGCGTGGAGGGGTCGAAAAAGGTTCAGCGAGACCCTTCTTAACGAATGCCCTCCAAAAATGCTCCGTACCACGAGAAAGAAGAGTATCTTGGGGCTCAGTGCAGCAGTCATGCTAAGACGAAAACTCCGCCGTCTCGAAAGGGTTAATTGGGAATTGAGATCAAGATTCCTTAACGTCTAGAGGGCTATGCAAACTTTATATTGACGTGGTGGAATTATTTCCTCGCTTTCATCATCGTCGTCACTGCTCTCATGATCCAGGTCCAGGCCGCTGGTTCTACTCCACTGTTTGTTGCTAACATAAGACAATCGCCTATCACCGTCTGAAGGCCTTCGCATATTCTCTCGTGAATTTAATTCAAGCCAATACTGTGCATGAAGTTTAAGACAGAGAAAGATCATTCGAATTAAATTCATTCGCCGCGGCTGCTCTACGAGGTGAATGATTTCGGCGAGTTTTCTGCGCAGAAACGATGCGCACTCGTGCGACTATCGATAATGCATGTCGATTCTATCGATATTTCCGACCTTAACACGATTTATTTTGAAATAGTGAAGGGCAGAGTCGATCATTTTAGTGATTCAATCATTTTGACTCGAGTCACATTAATGATTCAATCAATTGATTCAATCTTTATGATCGAAAAGACTCAAAGGAATCAAGATCGAAAAGACTCAATCGATGGATGTACTAAATCACCTTGAATAAACAAATAAATATTGACGCATCTGCGAAAAGAATTGTAACGCTATTGCTATCCATATTATCATTTCATGTCCTATGTTGATCGTGAATTCCAAATAACAGATAGTCAGCATACTCTGATACATAAAAATTTAAAGGCAAATAATGAATAGGCAAACTTATAAAATAAAGTCAGCGAATATTGACGTTATTATCTTCATTGCTTCTCTGAGAAATTGTGGGAGAAAGTTAACGATGAATCACGTTTGATTTTTTGATGATTTCTGTCAGGCATTTCTATGTACAGTTATCAAAAGAACATTGTGAAAATGCCCTAATCCTTGGTAATTTGACTATGGGAACTCAAAGATTTTCCTACAGTGATTTTTTTCCCTCTTACAAATTACAGACCATTTTCAACAGGGCATCCATCGTAAAACTGAAAGTGGGGACAGCTTTAAGCCGATGTCCCACGGTCAAATTTGCGTCAAAATATTTTGATCAAAATTTTTGTCCAAAAATTTTGATGCAAATATTTTGATACAACTGGACTGGGGGTGTCCCACGATGCATCTCATTTTGATCAAAAACAAACGAAAGACGATATTTATGTAAACAACTAGGAAACTTGTGGAGGTGGAGGATTCTTTCTTTTTAAGCAGGCGAAATTGTTTGAACAGGCCTCTTGAACATAAAAGATGCGAAAAAAAGACAACAGAAGGAATGCTGAACTTGGCCTTGGCTGGAAAAGGGGTATGAAAGCGTTGGAATAAGCATGCTAAACATGTTGGAGAAGGAGTTGGTCGCCGATGTTCCCGTTTATTATCGATAATAATTGACGACAAGGCAGGATATTTTCATGTCCCTTATCAGCAAGGTTGAGGGCAGAATAAAACGCCAGGATACAAACGTGAGGCAGTTTATTCCCGCGAGGAAAATGTTATTAATAAATGATGGACATTGTGGTTGAGATGTTATGAATAGTGCTGTAAGCGTGCATTTAAATCACATTTTTCTCTCCTAATCTAGCAGTTTCTAAAATAAGGTCCTTATCCTATAATCATAGTAATAGAAACGGGCAGCTGTAGTGTTTCACAGGTACAATCGTCAGTTCATGTTAGTCATTTCTCCAGCTGCTCGCTCGCATTGTATGCCTTCCATAAAGCGTAAAATTCGGCCTCGATACCTTAAGTAAATCTTTTATTATTTCCAAAACATCCCTCCTGGTATTGCGATTCTAAAGATCGCTTCCTTTCTATTTAAGATCAACTGATTATTACAGAGTTCCTAGTTGAGAGCTTCCATCGCCTATCACTAAGACAAATTTTTGCTCATATTTACCTTTAGGGCCACACCAGGCGATGAAATAGACGATCACGAACGTATATATACATTTGAAATAATGTTTTGTGAATTCAATTCGATATTATGAATTTAAAACTAAACCTTTTAGTATTCCATACAATACTAATGAAAAAACTCAACCGGTTTCGATCTTTTCAGGTCCTTATCTAGAGGTTTACGATTAAGATAACGACCTGAAAAGGTGGAAACCGGTTGGGTTTTTAATGCATACTGTGTGGAATACAACAAAGTTTATTTTTGTGTCCATAATATACATAATTATTAATTAAAATACTCATGCAGACGATAAATAAGTTAAACGTATTTGGCCTGTGTGTCAGCGCTTGGCGATGCTTTTTTGTCAAAGGCCCTGTGATTGGTTGGTTTCATCCAATTGGATGAAAATTTAGAACCTGTCCTATCCATTTGTACAAATCGGTGATTTGTACAAACGATAGGACCAAAAGCCAGTTGGACAAAATTTTGACCGTGGGACAGGGTGCGCGTCAGTTGCATCAAATTTTGATCAAAATATTTTGACGCAAATTTGACCGTGGGACATCGGCTTTAGGAATTCAACTTCATGTGTGGAAGGGGGGGGGGAGGGCAGTGTCACGCAATATTGATTTGCAATGGCAAAATGGCGAACGCTATAATTTATTTAATAAAATATATATCTATTAATTTTCGAACAAATGTGGGTGGTCGTCCATGGCGACAAGGAATACTTATCAACCAAAAAATATTTCCAAATTTTGAAATGAAACGGAAACCGGGATGATTGACATGAAACCGGAAGTCGGAGTGATTGATGATCGAATTGTTTAACGAAATGAATGATGAGTCATTTGATTCACATTGTGATTCAATCTTTCTGATCGAATCGTTCATTATCGCCCCATATCACTACCTCGTAAGTCGCAGACGACGAAATGATTCGTTCATATGTGCGCTCGAATATAAGTTTGTATTTTTCATACTTTCTGTTGGTAATGACGTAATAAGTAATGAGAGGGATTAAAACGGTACGTAATGGATATCGGGAAACCACCTTCAGAAACCGCAGCTGTTGTGAGTTTAGATATCCCGCCACGAAGTAATAAGTTGTTTACGCTCCAGTGCAACCATTATAATGCTTCAAGACAGTGCGCTCTAGAACATGATCGTAAGGAAACTGAATGGTTACCCGAGGTATTTTCACTTCCGATTGAGTAAATTAGAAAGTACGCGAAAAAGTAATTCGGGGAGGAACAATACGTTGTTTCTCTATCAGAAAAATCCTATCCTTTGGAGACAATTCCCGTATTGACGCCGCAGCGCCAAGCTCCAATATAAAAAAATAAACACGACAAGCAGAGCAAAGGCCTAGCAAGGGTGAAGGCTAGTGGACAGGGAGTTTGTTTGTGTGGGGTCCCGTAGGGTGTAAGGACTCCACAATGCAGTCGAAGGAAGGTCATTCTTGGGAAAGAGAGAAAAGGTACCGGGGGTACCGGGAAGATGAAGAAAAGAAGGCTCTATTCCGAAGGACCATCACCCAAGGAGGGGAGTAAATATCTGGGGGGGGTGGACACCAGGGTCGCAGCCAGCTGGGGGAGGTTTAGGTGCTACTAATACCGGGGTGTTTGGGCGGTATGGAATACCCACCAGGATAAGCAGTAGGTGAGAGATTGATAAATTATGGAATTTTAAGATAAATGGAAGAAAATGGTGAGTTTTACGGCTTTCCGAGGGATATTTTATTTATCCTAACGCTATTCTATTAGTAATATCAATCTAAAGAAGTGAAATGGATTAAACTTAAATATTTCTCAGAGCTTTGGGGGGGGGGGTTATCCCCCTTGCGCCACTGGGGGGCACCACTGGTTCTGAACGTGGATCTAAGTAAGGGTGGCCGGAATGGGTGTGCTTTGGTAGGATAAACCACGCCCACATTCACCGAAATAGTGATAATCCCCTGAGGGTCAATGCTAACTATTTGGTTAGCATTTGGCCACATTTCTTTAATACTTTGAAATAAAAATTTTCCATGCCCAATGTTAACTTCTTTTTACTTCCCCTTTGCGAAAAAGCTGTTGGATTTCAACAGTGACTGTTGCATTTTAATAGTTACTCTTGTATTTTAAATTTGACTATTGGATTTTAACAGTTACTGTTGGATTTTCTACAGTAACAGTTGGATTTTAACGGTAACTGTTGTATTTTCTACGGTTATTGTTGAATTCCAACAGTTGAATGCAACAGTGGTCCCAACTAACTGTTGAAAATTTAAAAAGTTTTTCACTAAGGGTCAATGGTAGGCTTCGCGATTTTATGACTCAAACTTCTTTTCACAGGGAAATGTTATTAATAATCGCCACGATTACGTCCTACAACCAGCTAAAAGCTGAAAATTAAGTTTTACGATAGTAAACTAATCATTTACCTGCACTTTAACTCATTTTTAATTTTATTATAGCCAACGGAAATCTAAAAATACGGCATTAAGGTATGTTTTCAAAGATATCCACACCAGTGAAGCCGTTAACAGAAACAGAGTTTATACATTCGAATAAGTATCGTATATGATGATAAATATCCAATGACAATCACCGGCGAAATACTGATGATAATGGTAGCCTTTTTCAATTCTTAATGGTATGACAAGCAATCACAAGATTTTACACGGACATTTAGCCGTGAAAATAATTTGTACGCATTCGACTCCACATAATTTGACAATCCGTCAAATTATTTCACGTGTCGATTGTTGCAAAGGAATGCTCAAAAATACACAACCGTGAAGCGTAAGCTTTGGGGGGAGGTTTATCCCCCAAACCCCCCCCACCTTGCGCCACTGGGGGGCATCACTGGTTCTGAACGTGGATCTAAGTAAGCGAGGTCGGAATGGGGGTGCTTTGGTAGGATAAACCACGCCCACATTCACCGAAATATTGATAATCCCCTGAGGGTCAATGCAAACTATTTGGTAAGTACGTGTTCACAACTCTTTAATACTTTTTAATAAAAATTTTCAATGCGCAATGTAAACTTTTTTTTACTTCCCCTTAGCGACAAAACTCTTGGATTTTAACAGTTACTCTTGGATTTTAACAGTTACTCTTGGATTTTAACAGTTACTCTTGGATTTTAACAGTTACTATTGGATTTAAACAGTTACTCTTGCATTTAAACAGTTACTCTTGGATTTTAACAGTTACTCTTGGATTGCAACAGTGACTTTTGGATTTCAATAGTTACTCTTGGATTTTAAATGTGACTGTTGGATTTTAACGGTAACTGTTGGATTTTCTACGGTTACCATTGGATTCCAACAGTTGAATTCAACAGGGGTCCCAAGTAACTGTTGAAAATTTAAAAAGTTTTTCAATGAGGGTCAATGGTTGGCTTCGCGATTTTATGACTCAAATATCTTTTCCCTGTGAAATATTACTCTACATCACCACGGTTACGTTCCACAACCAGCTATAAGTTGAAAAATAAGTTTTACGATAATAAACTAGACATTTACCTGCACTAAAACTCATTTTTAATTTTATTTAAGCCAACGGAAATGTTAAAATACCGATAAAAAGGATATTTAAAAAAATAATCCTTCTATCGTTATAGCTGTTTTTAGATAAACTGGCACAGTGGCGTCACTATGGGGAAGAAGAGGGGTATAGATCCCCCACGAAGCCTCCGAGGAAAAAAATAATGTAAAACTATTGCCTTATTTAATAACTGCCTATACGTAAAGTTAAATTTGAAGTACCAAAATAATGTAGAATGCATATCCACGCATGTATTATTTCAAAACTTTTCTCGAACCCCATTGCTTTGGGTCCCCACATCCCCCCCTAAATACGTTACTATTTCCTATAGGAACATACCTTGTTATACTATAGTTACGCCACTGAAGTGGAATATGAATTAACTCCAAAGAATGATCAATTCTGAATAGTACAGTACAATTTTTTTGCCGTAATCCTTTTAAGTATTTAGGAAAAACAACGTACAGCGACTTAGGATCATCCTTCACCATGACAATGGCACCTAACACGCATCAACCCAAATAACTGAATATTTAATCTTTTGCAAAACATCGAATTGAT
The DNA here is from genome assembly GCF_921293095.1 of Ischnura elegans. NCBI lineage: Eukaryota > Metazoa > Arthropoda > Insecta > Odonata > Coenagrionidae > Ischnura > Ischnura elegans. Next base: position 8,409,176 of record NC_060258.1, read on the forward strand.
ATTGGACATCAGCCAAAACAGTCACTGATTTCTTTTTGCTGCGACGCTCGCAACGATTTGAGACGCCAGAGGAAGTTGATAATTCTGTCAATGATTAAAATTGGTCCTCACGGATGCAAAAGTGGATCAGTTATCGAGGTGAATAGTTTGAAAAACAAGAAAACCAATTTCAATGACAAAATATATGATCTTATTTATTATTCCGGATAAATAAATATCTAGCTACCGTCGTTGCCTTACTAACTCTCCCAAACTTTCGTCGTTCACAACAGCGGTATTTACCACCTCCCACCTAAATGTAACGTTATCCATAAAATGAAAATTTAAAACGAAAAATATGTCCTCTGTCGAGTAAATTAGTCCTCTTCCTTCCACATTTATGCAACAGTTGATTGGAATTTTTTTTATTCACGAGGTCGCATATTCATTCCCAAGAATTATGAAATTTCAGCAATTTGATGGAATTGCTACATTCGCTTGGTATCGTTCACTTACAGTGGGTTTAATTAGGAGTTTAGGTAATGCCCAACGAGACCATCCTCGCGTGTTATTAACGCAGAATTACCCACGCAAAGTTTACGATTAGGCAAGTTAACAGGGATATCGCGTCAGCCACAATGCTTTTACTGAACTTTTTCAACTTCTCATAGATTTCCGCCAAAAGTTTTTAGGCGAACCCTTTCCCTCCAAAGTTACACTATCATTCACAATTTTACACTTTTGAAGGACAACACTAAAGGGATCTGAATACAGTTCATTTTAAAATTAATTCAACACACATTTTCAACTCACTACACAATTTTCACTAAACAATAATTAATTCAACACAGGCGATACAGTCCATCACGTACTTATAACCGGCTGGGATCGCGTAACACCATTTGCAACAAAACGATTATATCTGTACATTTTTAAGTTTCGATATACATTACATTATATATTATTTATAAATGTCTGATGATCCACGGTCATTGATGTGCACCAGAATCTTTAAAATATACGAATAATATCCTTAAGGCGTAACCAGGGATCATTCGATATGTTTAATATACATATTTACGGCGAGTTATGCGTATTTACTCATCATATGAACTCATATTATTGCAGTAGATATAACTATGATACGCATTAAATCTAGATATAATCCTTTCGGTGCTACTATAGGGAATTGATAAAGAAAGACATTAAAGAAACGTTGGGAGTGATAGAGAACTGTCTCTATGTTTTTACGTGAATACAAAAAATTCAAGCAATGAAACACTCACCGAAATTCACGCCAAAACAATACCGATCCTCTTATCCTGGCTCCTCAGGGAATAGAAGCAAGCAAATGCGCACTTTATCTCCACTCCGCACACGAAAACTGTTGACCCTGTTCTCCCTCAACCACTCTCCACGTCCGTCTCTCGAATGACGATGTTGCCCGATGCGTTCCAAGCGCCAAAATGCCGCGTGATGCCGCGCCACTAGTGATGGGTCGGTCATGAACGATAGAATCATGTGACCAGGGTCATCTCCGAGATTGATCGGTGAACGGGATCATTCAGATGACCGAGAGGGTCATTTCCTCACGTCGCACAGTGGGCTAGAATCGAAAAAAGCTGGCCAAAACCTCAAAATCGATTTTTTTGAGCTAGGAAGTTGAAACTTCGCATACACATTCTCAAATAAATTGTGCATAACTACCCATATTATTTTGGTCCTGTGTTTTCACTGTAACAATATATGTGAGGTCAAAGTTGAGCAAATTTAGCGAAAAACGACCACCCTCGATTTTTTCTGAAAATTGCCGACTTTATCCTCGTGCAGTGGTTTTATAAATAGTTTTATCGACAAAACTGTTATACCATATTAATTGACACTTCTTATTCTTCCATTTGAAATGTTTTTAAAGATTTTGTTTCATCAATAACCATAGATACATAACAAAATGGCGGAGCCTGTTTTCAACCCATTTGTTTACATAAACGTAGAAAAAAAGTAGACATTGTCACCGGCTTACACTAAGTAACTTATATCATGTCGTTCTTTGAAGCTTCTACATTGTGAACCTAAAGTCAAACCTTGCACCAATTTGCAACCCCGAATTTTAAATCGTTTTTTCGAACGCACGGACGACTCCGGTTCTGGCCGGCGCGGCGGCGGCGGAGAGTACGGCGACGCGGCAAGCGGGTGGATGCAATATGGTCTCATTCACTTTCATGTGTGGATAACAGATATATTAGTGACAGAAAATAATCACCAGAAAGTAAAATTTATAAATATTGCTACTAATGACTCTCATTATGCAATCGCTGGGCACTGCAAGAGGTGCACTGAAAGGTTTGTTTCTTTGAGTGCATTCCATGGAGAATGGACTTAAATCGCGTTCTTAAGGCTCCCGGATACATCGGCCACTTTCGAGTTTTGGATCTTTCCCCCCACCCCTCAAAAACTCGGCCTAGTGGCTAGCGAGCCTAGCCGACTAGCAGTTGGCCTTGGACTCGAGGCAGGGAACATAGGGGGCAGTGTTTAGGGAAGGGAGGGGAGGCGATGTGATGGGGATGGGGTTTAGATGACTGAAATTTTGGGAACCTTCTCGCTCGGGTTTGCGACTGTTGAACAGCCGAGTGTCACCGTGCTCAGCCTCTGCGCCGCATGGAAGTAGACGAATCTGAAGGCGACACGGTGGTCTTCGAGATTGGGAAATGGATATTATTTACGGAAGTGTAGAGCACAGAGATTGGTGAGATTTCGTCTCCAAAAACCCGGAAGTATTCAAAAATTTTTTAATAATTGATTTGGTTACTAATTAAAGCAATCTCATGTAGTAGCGAGAAAATCCGGCAAGTAAGAATTGAAAGGTACAGTTTTATTATTCCTTGACATTTTTGAGAATATCGTTTGTTCTTCATGGTGTTTCAACCCGTCAAAATGTTTTAGAGATTTCGTTTTCAATGAAAAACGGAACTCCCGATACATAAAAATATTAATTTCTTAGTTTTTCCAATTTAAGTATTTCTGGAAGAAGGTTTCTGTTTTCTGTTTTTAACTTCTCGTCCATGAGGTTTTCCCATAAAGCCTTGTCCATCTAATTTTTTTCTTAAATCCACGTGGAGTACAAAAGAAAAATATACAATGCGTTTATATATTATTTCGTATAATTCGTGGAGTATTCTGTTTCCCCTGGATTTCAAAGAAACTTTTGATCTTCGCTTCAGATAAATATTTCCTTATCGGATTTCACAGTAATCATCAAGTGTAGAATCTCGGGAGGAAATTTCTTCTTCCTGAAGGCTGCAACTGGACGAGGGATGACGAAGACGCATGCTATGGTAATTTAGGCACTTATAAAAATTTCATAAATATAATCCGTACAAAAATATGTGCCAAAATTTATATATAATTACTAAAGTAACCTACCGATTAAGGTAGGTTTGTAATGAGTATTTACTAAACATTCTGGCTGTACTTCCTCCTATCATTTCCTCTTCAATTCACTATGAAATTCCTTTCCATCAAATCTCTTATTTCCTTTCTATCTCTCACTTACCCAACATTCATTCCTGTAACACAGTTTTCTCTCCTCCCTTACTATGTCCTACACTTCGTCGTTCTTCTTCGTCTACGTCCGCTTCACTTTCTCCGTTCTTGTCCACCTACTTTTATCTTGTGTCTCAATCGTAGCTCGTGACTCTTTACGAACCGCATAAATAATAAGTTGACCAATTTATTTTTATTTATCCGTGGAATCATCATTAAAAGCACATTTCAAATAAATTAGGATAAAGTAGGAATCCCATTTAGGTCTTGCCTGTAGGATACCTCAAGACAAATGACAATACGAATTGAAAAAATTAGTAAGCTGAAACCAGATACGAAACATAATAAATGCTCGAAAAAATAGCAATTTTTGTTAAATCTCAGCCTGCCGTGCAAAAAAAATATATTGAGCATATCGCACGCATGAGCATAACGCACAATCAACAAATTAATTTATTTGGATTTTCTACAATAAGTTACCACTTAATTAATCTTTAAAAAATATGTTAAACTATTTGATCCTCTTATAATTTCTGACCATCAAGAAAACAATTTCGTCTTACATGGATAAATGAGCGTTTGAACGGAAAAATTACGCGTCGGCAAAATATAAATTTTTGTAGATCTTAAATTTAATGCATTGGTTTCAGCTTCTTCGTTAGGTTTATATCCTCTTATGGGGTAGAAAATTTTGAATACTTAGAAAAGGTTATGATGACGTAAAGGGAGAACTGTAAATCTACAAATATAGGGAAGGACGGTTCAAATTATATTTTATAGCAATCAATCTATTGCTTTTTGGAGAATCAGCAACCAATTGCTCGAACTTTAATACCCCTCCCCTGAAGGTTATCAAGTAGTTTAATTATGATTGTACTAACACATTATTAATTGTTTTAATAAATTTTGGGTAACATCATAGAGTAAGTATACATTCTTACTCTATGGTAACATTTACTTCGGAGGGAGTAAAGCGTTGCGTGGATAATTTTATATTTCCTGGAAATTTGGTAAACTTAATAATGACTTTAGTCTTCTTGTGAGTAATCCTCATGCCATATTCATCGCATCTCTTGTCTAATGCATCCACTTTACTCTTCAGCCCTCTCGCTGACTGGCTAATCAACGCCTGATCGTCCGTGAACCTTACTGATTTTACATCATTCCTCCCACTTTTACTTCAGTTCCCACCTCATCCCACGCTTCTCTTGCCATCACCTCAGCATATACTCCAGAAAACAATGGAGATAGTGAACAGTCTTGCCTTACTACTCGGGCAAAGCTTGCCCTCCCAGTTTCTCCGTCCGCTACCTTCACTTGCGCAGTATTGGCCAAATGAAGATTACAAATGAGTCGCCTATCCCTCCAATTGACGCCTATTTTCTTGAGAATATCCATAATTTTGTCCAGTCCACTCTATGAAATACTTTTTCAAAACCCACGAATAAGGCAAACACAACCTGATTATAGCTTAGGTTCCTCTTCACGAGCGACCTCATAACCGCAATAGCATCTTTACTTACCGAAGAAAGATCTGAGGTTTTCCCGGCGTATGATGTTGTTGAAGTTTATTCGGGATTGCCACCGGATAAGGTTCTCCATCTCTGCCGACGTTTCGATGGCCGAGTCGTCCATCGTCATCAGGGCTTGATGACGATGGACGACCCGGCCATCGAAACGTCGGCAGAGATGGAGAACCTTATCCGGTGGCAATCCCGAATAAACTTCAACAACATCTTTACTTACCTTTTCTGAATACAAACTGATCTTCGCCCAAGTAATCGATAGTCCTTTTCTCTATTCTTCTCTTTAATATTCTCATTACCACTTTGCCTTATTTTCCATTGTCGCGAAATCAGGGAGACGAAGGTCTTATCAGGGAGAGCTCCCTTGATTTCCATGTCTTAGAAGCGGCCTCTTCCTTGGCTCAAGATTATGCCACACCACTGCTTCTTCTACATGTTTAATCTTTCCTGCCTGTTTCCGATGCCATGCAGATCCTCCTCTTTCCCCATCCATCTACTCTGAGCTTCGATTTGCTCAGTTAGCATTCTTTCATTTTTAGCATTAATTTTTGACATGGCTTGTCCTCTTTTGCCGCCAGATAGCGACTTCACCTTGACGTACAACGCGTCTACCTCTCGTTACTTCTGTATCTTTTCCATTTCCTCGCAGTGTCTCTCCTTGTTTTCCACCAATTCTTTCTCCCTTCTTAGTTTCTCACCGTAATAGATGATTATTTTTACTTAGAATTTTCCCTGTACTGTGTCTACGTTCTTCCACTTCCTTATCACCGCCATTTCTTTTTTAATTTCCTTCGTTATCCAAGTTTTCTTTGTCATACGAATCTCCAGAGGTTTCTAGTAATCTATCCTCACATTCCCATTAAAGTTTCAACGTTCTATTTCCTCACCTTTATTATTATACGAGTCTTTTGAATATTACGTTTCGTTTCGTTCACCTTAGGGAGAATGCGATATATTTTTCGCCATTCCTTTACATCTGTTTTACTATTATGAGGTCTTTCTGATGTATCTCCGTATCCCTTGGACTCTTCCTGGTGGACTTTTGCACTTTAGGATAATTGGACTAGGTCTTTGTGACGAATAACTTGTTTCTCCTGCAATATTTTTTTGATTTCTCTTCCCGCTCGTTTCGCGTTTCCTAACCCAAAATCTCCTATTTCCCAGCCCTTCCTCCCTCCCCGACTGAGGCGTTATACTTCCCCATCATTACTTGGTTTTTTTAAACCAGGCATTTCACTTATTATTACCTCGTCTACTTCTATCTCCATACAAATGATAGCGGACTTGTAGACTTGAACTGCTACTAAGTCGGTGGGTCGTTCCTCAAACTCTACAACCAGAATCCATACCGCTTACCGGATTTATTAATACCGTTGTCTTACTCAGCTTCCCAATTAATACTGAAGCTACTTTTGAAGTTAACTTTTCTCTCTACCATAACATATATCCACCACAATATTTATGTGGGATGGGAGGTGGCATAAATTCTACCAGCACCATATGGGCAATTTCTGCGTCAGAATTTGTTATGTTGGTTTGCGGAGTATCTTCTAGATCTGTATTTGTAGCATCTCTGGAGTCACTGTTAATATTATCAATTTATTCATTACCATATATTACAATGATGCTCGCTGTGAGATATATAAAAATGTTGAGTTATCAGTGCCAGCAATAAAATAAGTTTCGGACAAGGAATACTATATACAAGGAATAAGGAAGAATACCCGGAAAAATCACCAGATATCACGAACAGTTCAAGATAAGCCCATAATAGCTACTCTGTTTTAGGACTTGCGTGATTTGAACTTGTATCGTCTCGGAGGAAGCGTCCAGTGCAACCGTATATTCCAATGACCTTTGTCCCAGATTAAAAAAATCTTCGGGCAGTTCCAATCCAAGGGAAATATAAGATTATTCCGATAAAAGAAATAAGCATTTGCCATAGTGATTTCATTCTAATTTAACCAGAGGTCCTTCACTCGATACCCATGAAAATGTAACATTATTTGAAACTAATGCCTATTTTTTCGGTTTATAAGGCTTAGTTGATAATGATGAAACTGCGAGCGAACTTGTAGTAAAAACCAAGGGTCTAAGGATTGACGAGAGACGAATAGGACAGTGGGAAGATGAGAATCAAATTATCTCATTTTTATGCTGCAAAATATGCGGTGTTGCGTGGATTGCGATGACGCGAGTGCGGAATCCTTTCCTCATTCGTGCATCCTGTTACCTCTTTAAAAAATTATGGATCCCTGAATCAATTAAATATGTGCGATATGATATTCTGTTTAAGTTTAAAATAATGAGAGACACAAAACTACTACTTATACTTAAAAATAGATAAAATATTTTAGGACTACTTAGTAGTCCTAAAATATTTTATCTATTTTTAAGTTTCCAAAAAACGACACTCATTCCACAGAAAAATTAGACCATTACCCTGTATGTAGGAATTACGAATTCGAAAATGCTGCCATATCTTTTGCATTATAACTTACTCATCTAAGTTTCCGTCTCAATTGATCAAATAGACAAAAAAGAAGCCAAGAAAAATTCTATTTTAGGGACCGTAGAGTGCAAGCGTGGGTTGTAAGAGACCGATGTCTTAAATATTTTCCTGGCAATTGACAAATGCATGCACCGCAGAATTAGCATTTTTTATTACAATTACCAATTTAGATTTAGCAAGTTTTTTATGAATTAAGCAAACATTTTTCCATGCATCATGCATAGTACAAGTTGTCCATGAGTTCTTGACTTGCACCTTATAATAAACTTCAATTACAAAAAATTGAAAATTTCGGTGATAGAACACACGGATGTAAATCTGCACGCTGGTACACGATGCGTAATCTATGACGTGACTCGAGCTATCAAGAATTATATTTGTTACATAATTTTAGGCATTTAAACTAATGAATTTCTTAAAAATAAACATTCGAGACTCATAAATATAAAGCTAATCTTTCATTTTTAGCAGAATTAATGTAATTTATCTTATTTTTCGTATAAAATTATGGCAAGGAAGGTTGCACCGATGAGAGGAAACTTTTAATTTCGAAATGATATCAGGGTAAAATGCAGTACTGAAGCGGATATAAACTGACCAGGGTCATTTGTAGCAATCCTCCCCGCTGAGAATAAACCGGCATTACCGATAGCAAATGTACGAAGTATATCTCCTCGCATGCAATGTGGGAAATGCATCTTGGTTGTATTGATATGTTGTTTTTTGTAATTACATCGGAACAAAAGATTCAGGGAAAAATCATCATGGTAAGACAGTATTTTGGCAATAAGGTCATGTACTGTTAAATAGTACGTGGCGTTCTGCGCTCCTACCGTGAAACAATTCATGTCCTTGAGCGTGTTGTTGGACAAGATTAAAATTCGGCTCCGAAGCACGCATCACACACAAGAGCGACCCTCACGCGGCAAAGAGCAATGACACAGCAGTCTCTCCCGCCATACCCGGCAGCTCGGCGGCTGCCGGCGAACTGAAGGCAAGAGACTCCATGCAAGCGTTGTCCCCTTCCACTGCCACGATGAGACTCGCTCAGTGGCTGAGGGCGATGTGAACGGGAGAATGTCGTCGCCGTGGAGAGCGCAAAAATAGCGTGCAAAGGTTCGCATAGATTGATTTAGTGCCGCTTCTAGGAGGACTATATTAAAATAGTATGGATTAATATGAAGATAAAGGATTTAAGTTTATAAAGACTGTAAAAAATTTTGGGTTCTGTCATTATACACGCCGTAGCAGGCAGCCAATTTTACCGAATTTCGTGTTTTTCCGTGGTCAATATTGCAGCGTGAAAAACGAGAAATGAAAAATTACGATGATCTTTTCAAATATCGATCTTTCTTCTTCGTAAATATGCATTCAAATGTTATGTGCATAGAATAACAGAGGCATCAGACGAATCTGCCCAGACGTCTGCAGCGTAGTTTTTGGACTAGGTATCCGGGAGCCTTAAAGTGGTGAGTAGTGATGCGTCGGTCATGAACGATCGAATCATGTGACCAGGGTCATCTCCGAGATTGATCGGTGAACGGGATCATTCAGATGACCGAGAGGGTCATTTCCTCCCGTCGCACAGTGGTCCCAAATCGAAAAAAGCTGGCCAAAAGTCGTTTTTTCGAAAATTTTCAAGGAATTTTTGAACCTTATTTTCGGATTCTACAGGATATGGTCTACAAAAGACACTACTAAGTTAGTATTTTTGTTCATCAGAGCGGCTGCAGTGATCCGTCAAACATGGAGCATTCACCGTAAGAATCACAGTTGCGTGAAATCGGTCGATTTTGAGGAAGTTCAGCGTCATGCAGGACAACCTTTACGCGATATATTTGGCCAAAAATATTTTTAACTACAAATATAAACATTATTACATAGTGGGACATAAATTTTATTCGGATTTTACTATGTTTACTATTTTATATATATTTTGCAACTTTTAGTGTTTTTTACCCGAATTTTCAAATAAAATGTACAATATCGTTTAGAAAGGCACGTGAATGCACGGTGTCTTTTGCACCAATACAAAGGGAAAAGTATATGCAACGCAGTAGTGAAGTAAATTTTTGCTACTAGTTGCTACTCCGACCTCAGCATTGATTTAACTATAATGATGCAGTGCGCTGACGCGGGCGGCGGCCTGGCTGGCGCGTGGTAGGGCTCGAGGAAATCCAGTATTTATGGGTGTTATTCAACATTGTTGGATATTTTATTTCTACAAAAAATATTTACCCTATGAATAAACATCTCTTGTCGTACGTAGAACGTTTTATCATTAATAGCTTCCACTTGACCTTACCTTTTATTTACGCGTGCCCATGCTCTCATAAAAATTGCTTAGACTCGAGCGGAAGGATATATTTATGGAACGAAAGTTCGCAGCTGTGCTTATAGTAATCCTCAAAAAACATGAATGCATTCAAAACAAAAAAGAATCCATCTAATGCTACTCCACCCTTTCCTTCCGTTAGACGGGTTAGTTTTCGCCCTCACGCGGCACATTGTCCCTCTGTCGCCTCCTTAGCGGCCTCCTCAACCACATGCAGGGCAAACGACGGCCGAAAAGGCCTAGGCTATTGATTGCGCCCATCGGGAAAACACAACCACCGCTCTCTGTACACTTGTTATGAGTTGCACTTTGGCCACCGGGGATGAACTGAGTAAGCCTTTTCACCTTTCAAATGTGATATTTCCTAGAAAATGGAGATAATAGCATCGCGAACCTCACACTGTGGAACCCCCAAATTACTTCTAGACATCGCTTGCCCGAAATTTTCTCGCCAAAACTCAGTTTTACTCAGATTTTGCCAAACGAAAGACGTGAAAGTTAGTTTCCTCAAGCGTGAAGATCGAGTCTTGAAAAAGTCGAGTATCCTCGAACTTCTTAAAGAAGACTTGTGGGGTTGAAGAAGAGTGCCCATAGTGTTTTAGTTCGATAACTCTGAAACTTTTCACGCGTCTTGAGATGCATGAAAAATTTCTTGAAAGTGGAAAAGGGTCCGTATCGTTTAAAAACCAATACTTATTGGATTGCTGGAGCAACAAGTTAGAGTTAGATGAGGACGTTAATTCAAAAGTTATCCTAAAAAAATTGCGGAGAAGTGTTTTTTCTCTCAAATTATCTTCGCCGGTGGAAGGAAAGAAAAAGAAATGACAGGTTTTTTAGAAGAAAGTTCGCTGACTGTCCTAAACGAGAAGTTGAAATTTCCTCCGCCTTTATTTAAACAATTTGAGAAGTCCAGTGAAAGGGCCTAGAGATGGAAAACGGAGGATTTTAGAGCTAGCACATCGCCAGTAGAGCATCCATGAGTTATCGAAGCAAAGGTGATGAGTTCGTGGCGATAATAATAAATGAGGAGACAACAACCACTCTCTCAAGAGCGCGGCGAGTGTTATCAAAATGGAGAGCCAAGGATGTGAGGCAAAGTAAAATCTCCCACGAAGAAGCCCTTTCCATGATCGTTTCTGGTAATTTCACGAAACATCAGTACTTGCTCCTCCGACGGACATCTAAAGAAGCTGCCCTTCCTATTGTCCACTTGTCCGAGGAGGCAATGGAGGCGAGGAATAAGGACATAAGAAGATTCAGGGAGCACCATGCAAGGAAATTTTCCTGGATGGCAACGAATGAAGACCTGTTTAAAAGATTACTCCTAACTTCAGATGCAATGATATCAAGTATTTCTAAGGCTCAAAGAAGGAAATTACTTCAATAACTAGTCGAGGTAAAGAGTTTATTAATCGTGGAAGAATTGAGTGGATGACGACTGTGATGAGGATTTGTCGGATAGTGATCATGAATGTATTTAAATTTTTTTCGTAACAATGGCTGAGAAAGATAAGGAGAAATGTTAACTTATTTTTTTGATAACTAAAAAAGCCCAAATTAATGGAAAGTCTCATTTAATTTTTCGTACCAAATCATGTGCTCGTTAAATTGATGCCTCACTTCGTAAAGAGCTTATTGCAAGCGTATCAATAAATTTGGCGTTTAACTTGAGTTATAGGAGTTATGAAATATTGTTTATAACATTTCAATGATTGTAATAAGGCCTCCGTTGAAACTTGTGAAATACGGAACCCCGTTTAAAATTGCTTCCAAATCCATTGGCACGTTACAAGGAACTATAAAATTGTCTACTTAATTAGAATTAGATATTATAATTTTTAAACAATTAATGCAGTACAATAATATTAATAATATACTTATAATATAAATTTCCAATTAATATTAACTTATTTTTCGTATCAAATACGATCAAACAAATGAGAAAGTAGAAAATGTTCTCTTGGTTCATCCAAAATAAGTTGTTCAAAATTTGTCCAAAAATAAACAATGCAGTCATTTTATATGCAATTATGTATGTTTTAAATAACTAATTCAGTTTTATGATATGTATTATTTTAATTTACTATCACCAGTATAATCTCAAATTCCAATGTTAAAAATATTAATTGTTTAAACAAAATGTGAAATAGCAATAAAATTATTGCAAATACATAAAAAATAGTTATAAATTCAGAATAAGCGGGTCAAAAACAATAAGAATAGGCCTTTAGGTCAAATATATACATAATAACAACGGCGTAATTAATTTTGGCCAGCTTTTTTCGATTTGGGACCACTGTGCGTCGGTCGTTCGTGACCGTGGACGTTTTCCATCAGTCGCGATCGTCGGTCATTCATGATTGTTCTAGACGCAGGTCATTTGTGATCTCGGTCGTTCTCCGTCAATCGCCAGCCATTAGGTCATTCGTGATTGCTCATTGCACAGGTCATTCTCAAACACAGTGCAATCGCTATCACTCTTCGAAGATGTCGCGGTTGATGATCGTCACTCGCTACCTGAATTGACCGTTTTTGACTGCTCTTTCACTCGTGGTGATGAATGGCATGGTATTGCAATCACTTTTAGGGGCAACGTTCGTAATAATTTTAAAGTTTTCTATAATCGACATTTCAGGGTACCTATGGCGTACAAATCTCAAGTGATATGCCGAAAATCTTGAGAGAGTCCATTTTTCTTTCATGCCTTTCAATCAGTTCCATTGTTTACAGGGGCGGATCCAGGATTTTTTTCTGGGAGGGACACAAGCAAGGCCGTATCCAGGATTTTGTTCTGGGTGGGGCACAAGGATACCTCGTAACACAAAACGAACGCAATGATAATGGGACCGTATTAAAAATCATGCATATCATTGAGGGTCTCGGGGGTGGGCACGTGCCCCCGTGCCCCCTCCCCCCTGGATCCGCCTATGATTGTTTATATTGACTTTCCATATTAAAATATTGATCACTAACCCTATGCCCCACGAATGATTGGAAATTATCGTTGATTCTGTATCTTGAAAAACAATGAAAGGAGTGTAATAAACAACATTTAAGGCACATTCTGTATTTGTAAATGTTTTGGAAGTAATTAAGATAAAAATTAACTAGTTTCTGGTTTTAACAAATGAAAAAACTTTATAGATTAATGATAATAATAACAACTCATCTCTCTTTTAACAAGCTACATACGAAGCTCGTAGATATTGCCCTTAAGTAGAGAGCGATCAGCGGGTCATGATTGACAACAGGGTAGTGATTGCCCCCTCGGTCGTGATTGCCTACTCGGTCGTGATTGCCGTCCACTTTCCACAATCATGACCTCCCGTTCATGACAGAGTCACTCGAATGAATGGTCACCGTGATTGGGATCACGAGAATGACCGACTAAGTCCATCACTAACGATGTGTTCCAAGCGTCAAAATGCCGCGCCCGCCGCGCCACTGTGTAGTTCCGTATCAGCAATCCAGGGGACTCTGGCTGTCTGGTCAGAAGCACGAATATGACGAAAGCGGAACCGCAAATATCCCGCAAGTATCGTCACCCACGGCGCATTTAAATGTGTTTACATAAGTCTCCACTCGAGTCGCTGATGGACAAATTAATCCTATTTCCCGGGAAAATATGGTACAATTACGGTAATCAACCAACATTTATGTGTATTATGATGAGATGTATTAAATTCATAACTTTGCAATGTTTTTCCTTGCATTTACATACGTTAAAGCAAAAATTCTGTACACATATATTAAAAAGGAAGTTGAAAATCGTTTTCTTGTTAGTTAAAACATTAATAACTCGGCAACTGCCATGCCGATTAATTTACCGATCATATTTGTTTTTTTATTCGTCTTTGCCTCGGATAAAATAATAAAAATATTAAAAATGGTAAAAGTTAAGGAAAAAATTACTTTGATCATAGAGATATTACCAATATTACATTAGGAGTTGGTAACACTACAACAGCAGTTTAGACGGTAAAAACTACTAATTAAATTGTTTTTTTTTCAATTTGAAGACTGAGCTTCATAACAATATGACATTTTAATGGCTAAAAATAGTACAAATATTGAAAACATGTTTTAAAATTTTAATTCGAGCTAATTGTAAGGCCATCTCGAGTAGACACTTGATTACCGTGTATGTAAACAAATCTCCAGGCAATTGTTGATGGTAATGTCTGTCTTCCTATCGACTATAATGAAGCAGTTTGATTTCATTTCCTCGGAATTTTTTGGCAAATTCGTTTCATCGGAAGGTGAGCTCAACAACAAAGTGTTAATGAAGACGATTCATCGACACAAAAATCCCAAATGGTTATTGAGTGAACAATTTTGACGATCTATAACGAATATGTGGATGACCTCAACTAAGTAAATAAGGATATAACAGTTGGGACTCGCTATATTCATTTAAATCTATTGACTGTGTAACAAATTAGCACAAAGTCATCAACCATGTATTTGAGTTTTTAAAACACTAATTGATTTAGCCTAGCCGTGGCATGGCTAACACGGCACATTTGCAGCGAAAGGTTGGCTCGGTGTTCATGATGCTTTGAAACCTTCACGAACCTAAACAATGCAATGGAACGCGTTTGGTGATTGAAAAGAGCTATCAATAAAAAAATCTCTGAGCTCTGGGGGGGTTTACCCCCAAAACAGTGGCGTAGCAAGGAATTTCGTCCGGGGGTTGTTCAAAACCAGAGAGGGGGGGGGGGGGAATTTTTGAGAAACCGGACACCAAGTAATGGGTTTTAAACTAATTTTAACTCTTTCCATAATCGAAAAAATTTAATTCGTTAAAAAAACTTTTTGTAAATTCCTGAGTTTTTAATATTTCGTTATCTTTTATGAAGGACAATAATCGTGTTTTTATATTTCAGGGGGGCACCCCCCCGATTCCCCCTGCCTACACCACTGCCTCCAAACCCCCCCTCGCAGCGTCACTGCTTCGCTGTATTTATTTCGCTTCATGCGCTTTATCTTGCGTCTGCTATCAAAACACTTGTTTATCAGAAGGTGCTCATACGTAAGAAATTAAGCCTGAATGTGTAGGGCACACCGTGGTACGTTCACGCAGTGCATTTTATCCAAACAGAGATACTATAACCGGCGCGCCTAAAGTCATTTTACACGAATGCTGCTTACTATATGGGCTTTTCTTCACGATTTTGAGAGTCAGTCAAGCGTCGGTCTAGCGTTGCGTTAACTTGCCCCGTAAATAGGCCAAGTTTTTGCAACAGACTTAGACCTAAAAACATTTTTTTACGGTCAATAAAGCAATTGCGGTTAATCATGGTCATTTAAACAGCAAAAAAACTAAATGCATATAATTCTGAATTTATTATTTTTACTGCTTTACACGGTGTCTAAAATTTCTCAAGTTATCCTAATGAGTAGGTTGGTGAAACAAGAGATGAACAATTTAGGAAGATCAGATTGCTACAATTTGAAAGATCTATGAAAAAAATCATTTTTGTTTTTTTTATTTTTATAAGTTGCACTCCTGCCAGTAGCGGATACAGAAAAAAAACTCAAGGGGGGCTAAAATATTTTGAACTACTGAACTAACTATACTCTTATTGGAATGAAAAATAATCAAGTTACATGGAAAATTTTAGATGACTTCATTTAAACTGATTATACGCATATACAATACAAAGCTATCTTATGAAATGAAAAAGTTAAAATTGTGGTTCTGCATTGTTCGGCAACGCGGGAAGCCCCGCAAGGGGGTGGGGGGGTAATGCCCCCTCAAATCCTCGCTGTGTATCCGCCACTGACTCTTGTACTATTTCCCAATGTTCTCTGCTGTGTTTTCTCTCGAAATCCAAAATTAAGGTGGTTTTCTATCATTTTTGATTACCGAAATCGAAAGATTATTATTTCTTCATTACACATTTCACACTATTAGATTTTTGAATAACGATGTGTATTTTTCGTGAATAAATGGAAAGTAACAATTTTAATGCGCGCGAAAAGGCGATGGCTTAGTTAGAATGCTGGGGAAAGCCCGTGTGACATCATTCTGGTTCCGGCTGTAGCCGTGTGAGGCCACTTTGGTGCGAGGCAATGAGCAAGGTCGGTGAAAGGCTTTTACCGGCCTTGCTATGAGCGCCGATACGATGACTGCTACCAGGTAGCGCTGGGCCTGAGTGAGGATTATTAATACCTTATCAAACGAATGAAACTTTCCGACCTTAGGCAATTTCGGGATCGGGTTGCTGTGGTGGTTAGCGTGTTGGCTTCCCACCCGGTGGGTCCGGGTTCAAATCCCGGCAGTGACAGAGAATTTACAGACTGCCCGACCCCTGCTTGAATGTTGCGTGGAGGACATTTCAAGCGCAACACTTCGTCCGTCTGATGAGACGTTAAGCCGTGGTCCCTAACGTGCCTTTCGTTAAGAGCACGTTAATGACGACGCCGGGTTTCTCTCCACCCTTCCTTACCTACCCCTTCCCTCATGTCGCAAATGACCTCATCTGTCGGTCGCCTCCTCCAAATACGGTACCATACCATACCTTAGGCAATTTCAATAGGTGATAATGAAGAGATGTTTCCCTGAGCTCTGTGCCTCATGCAATAATACGATGGTTTCCTAATATTTGTTATTGCCTAAATCGAAATATTATTACTCCTGAAGTCCGTATTTCACGCTCTCAGATATTTAAATGACGATATATATTTTTCGCGATTAAATGAAGAGTGAAAAATTTCAAGCGCGCTAAAACACGACGGCTAAGTATGAGTGCCGGGAAAACCCCGTGTGACTTCATTCTGGTTCCCGCTTCCACCGTGTGAGGCCACCTTGGTGAGAGGCTATGATCGCCGCTACGACGCAGGATGCTAGCAGGTAGCAGGGTACCCTGCTAGTAGGTAAAGCTTGATTAAATAAGAATTATTAATGCCTTACCAAACAAAGAAAACTTTCTGACCTTGGGCAGTTTTAATAGGTGATTATTGAGACATGTTTCATTGAGCTCTATGCCTCATGCATGCATTGGTAACCTCAGACGATGTATAACTCCTATCCTCTCGTATAGAAACTAGGTCCCTGTGACATCACGTGGATTGGCATCGCATGGGTGCCAATCTGGCCTTTTTCAAATGAGGATAAAATTGACCATTTACATTCGTCTTAACTGGGATTTCTAAAACCAAACAATTTGTATATTATGAGTACACTATTGGTGGTTAATGAATCTCAATCAATGCCTTTCGTTTTCTTTGATGAACGATACTACCCTATTCCATGTCAAGAGGGTAGGGATTAAAATTTCAAAATTTCCTTACAATATTCCACCCCCCCCCCCCACCCAGGAATGTCCCTCAGTAATCCCCCCACCCTGCATAGTGCTGCCACCCCCTGGCTCTGGCCGTCCACCGCCCTTCGAAGGGGTACAGCAAGGGCCTGGCTCAGGCTACTCATGCCAGCTGAGCGGATTTGATTCATCAAAGAAAAAGAATGGAATTGATTGCGATTCGTTACCCACCGTAAGTGTATTCATAACATGCAAATTATTTGGTTTTTAGAAATCCCAGTTTAGGCGAATGTAAATGGTCAATTTCAACCACGTTAAAAAAAGGCCAGATTGGCGCCCATGGGATGCCACACCACGTGACGTCACAGGGACCCAGGTTCACGAGTAGATAGGAGATCGTTTACATCGTTTGAGATTACCATTGCATGCATGAGGCACAGAGCTCAGGGAAACATCTCTCAATAATCACCTATTAAAACAGCCTAAGTTCGGAGAGTTCTCTTCGTTATATAGGGTATTAATAATCCTTATTTTAGGCAAGAGCTACCCGCTAGCAGGGTACTCTGCTACCTGCCAGCAGCCTGCATCGTAGCGATAAATAAATGTAAACCACCGTATTAGCGGGAACCGTAAACCGCATGGTGGAATTTGAACTCACAACACAATAAACAGGAGTGGCGCCGACTCCATGGGGGCTGAGGGGGCCCGAGCCCCCCCAAAAATTCGTTACAGATGTGAGGAAAAAATGTGTCGGGCTAGTCAATTTTCCCCGGGGTGTCCGGATTAAGTTGTTTGAAGGCACAGTCTTCATACCTGTTGAAGTAAGGACACAAAACAGATAGAACCAATTTGTTTGGCCCTCATTAATTAACATAATATTAAAATCTCAAATTCTCACATGCCATTTTTGGCAGAAATATGTATCCTAAAAACATCACAGGCCAAACGTAAAGTAAAAATTTAACAAATGCAACAGACGCAGTGAGTGCAAATGCAGAAGTGAAGGTGCTACCTCTCATGACGTCAACCATCCTAAGCAAAATTCAGTGGTGCCGACTCCATGGGGCCTGAGGGGGCCCGAACCCCCCTCTGAAATTCGTTATGGGTAAGAGTATTTTTCATGAAGAGTAAAATATGTATCAGGCTTGTCGATTTTCCCCGAAGTGTCCAGATATCGAGATCCGAGTGATCAGGGTTCTAATGTTGATGATATGATTCTTCTAAAATGCGTAAAAAACTTAAAATTTACCGGGGCAAGGTCCTCGGTTTTGGCCCCCCCAATATTTTTTGTAAGTCGGCACAAAACTCGTTACAGATGTGAGGAAAAAATGTGTCAGGCTAGTCAATTTTCCCCGGAGTGTCCAGATATCGAGATTCGAATGATCAGGGTTCTAATGTTGATCATATGACTCTTCTAAAATGCTTAAAAAACTTGAAATTTACTACTTATAAATTTAACCTGGGCAAGGTCCTCGGTTTGGCCCCCCCCCAATATTTTTTGTAAGTCGGCACCCCTGGTAAACTGTAGAATATCACACCAATGGTAAAAACAGTCCGAGGAGATTCAATAGAGGAGACCAACTATTGGTTGATTTCTGTTGCCACTTTGGTAGCATTTTAATCGGTTTACAAAAATGTACGCAGTACATTGATGAGCGGAATGTAATCCACTTTCCGATAATTTGCATTGTAACGTTTTCATTGTGAGGAATATCGTTTAAAAGTCATTAACATGATATCTTACATCGAATTGTGTATACATTTCTGTTAGTACCCCTAATTATGTCATAATTCCCCGTTAAACTCAGATCAATTTGTCTGTCAAAGAGTATTACGTAAACCCATTTAAATACGCAGTGAGTGACAACAATTCTCAGAGGCAGATTTGAAGATCCTCTTTCGTAATATTCGTGAAACAAGAAAAGAACATATGAAAATTTTATTGCAAAAAATATGCCATCATTTTCATATCAGATCAAATTTTTCACCCCAAAATGTTCTTGTTAAACACTTACCTCTGCCACTAACCAACTGATTTTGCTTGGAGAGAAATCATGGGTATTTTTATGCAAGAATAAGTAATAATAAATCTCTTCTTTTATTGGAATCAAATTACAAAATCATTTGCGAAAACATAATGGTTTACATAATATATCAAATTCCATTTATGGCTAGCAATGGGTATGCAAAATACATTTATCAACCAACTAGTTGGTTGATAAATGTATTTTGATATGCATTTGACTATATCAGCTGATATTGTCTTTCTTCTCAGGGACGAAAAAACAGAAATAGCAAAAACGATACGGCTTCAAGGCTAAATTGACAAATCATGGCAATAAAAGAAAAGTATGCCATTGTACAATGTATTCATTTGTAAAAATATGCATCTTGTAATGTCCGTATTTTATGTGAAACCATAAAACAAACTATCATGAATAAATTCCATCAAACTAATTATAATTTCAATGTGTCATTTTGAAGATAAAGTACCTATACTCGTACATTGGATCTCATTGACAGAGAATATCAGACATTCATAAAATAGGAAAATTAACAATTAGTGCTAAAAGTAATTTGAAAGTGGTTCATTCATTAAAAAAAAAGACTGTCCCAATCTTTTTTGTTGCCATTATAGGTTAGGATAATTACAATATGCAGGTGTTACCAAGGAGAATATATATTCTTTTTATCAGTGGAACACCTGAAACATTGAAATAATGAGTATAATTTCAGAATGCAGATATTATCGCACAAACATTGCATCTGAGCAGTTGTGCGATTTGTGTTAAAGGCATCAAAAAATTAGAATGGCATGTTATAATGGAAATAATAATGGAACTATAACAATAATATCCAACTTTGCATATAAAGGCTTTAACTCAAGCACCGATTAGGTAACAATCGCGAGAGCATTTATTTATGTGGCCATAGTCACTTTTCAACTCCCGGTTCACCAAAATGACCGACGCGGAATAAAATACGAATCTCTTCTTCGAGACAATGAATTTCAGGAACTAAAGAACAATAACTTCAAGGCAATCATCTCCGACGTTTTGTTCAAGGCTCATTCTTTATATCTGTTGAAGCAAGGAAACAAAACAGATGCAACAAAATTGTTTGGCCCTCATTAATGTACACAATATTATGCAATATTTATTATTAATAATATTATTAATGTTATAAGTCAGCGTTATACCTCTAATTACCTTATAATATTCTCGGTTTTTTTCAGGTTTATTTGTCAAATTCGCGCATGCCATTTTAAGCAGAAATATACAGTGTGTCCCATTTATCTTGACCGCCCGAAATAACTTTTTGTCCAGATGCAAATTCAAAAATGTGTCAAGCCAATGCTCATTAGCCGTCAGGGAGACATTAATCAGCACGGTTGCCTTCCTTGTAGCTTTGTTATTCACAAAGATATGAACAGGAGGAGTTATAGGAGAGGAGATGAAATGCCGATTAAAAAACACAGGGTGCCATTTATAAAAGACATACCGCTGTTCATATCTTTCTAAATACCAAAGCTACAAGGAAGGCAATCATGCTGATTTACGTCCCCCTGACGGCTAATGAACAAAAAGTTATTTCGAGTGGTCAAGATAAATGGGACACCCAGTAGACTTTTTGAGTTATTTTATCAATCTTTAAATTATTATCAATCCAATTAAGTCAAACGGATTAAACTTAAAAATTTGTCTGAGCCTTGGGGGGTTTATCATCCCCCCAAACACACACCCCCCCCCCCCCTCACTGCGCCAAAGCTGCCTCCTAAACTTGAATGAACCATGAATTAGCAAAATTCAAAAGACTGTATCAGTCTTTCCTTCTTAAGAATGCCTTTTATAGCACTGCTGAATATTATGAAGTGTAAATTTTAGAAATGTACGTATTTTAAGTGTGTTTTTATGCAATGATTACTTATGTTTCGCAAATGTATTTAAGGAAAATAACATTTTTTCAAGCAAATAATTTTTCAAGATAATAAAGAGCTGTTACAGTTTCCATAAAATGTTGATTTCATTCACCTTCTCCTTGCTTAAATCTTACCTACAACTTGAACAACCATGGCTTGCCCCCCACCCCTACTTTTGATCCTGGGTACGCCCTTGTCCAGAAGATTGGGGTTGGAAGTTAATTCACATCGTACTGGAGCCAATACATACTCTACGCCCGTCTCCTTATCGCCTTTATAATTTTTTTGGAAATCTGCAAGGAAGGGTGTAGTTCATAGCTTAGTTGCAAAAAGTGGGCTTATTTTGTTCAACGGCAAGCATCAGTCGTCAAGCCCAGTCGTGTTCAAATGTTGAACTTTCAACAGAAGAAGTACCGACATCAACGGCGAAACAGATAATGTATCGCTGTTACAACAAGTTACATTGGCGGATCCAGGGGGGGGGGGGGCACGGGGGCACGTGCCCCCCTCCCACCCAGACCCTCAAAAATATGCAAGATTTTTAATACGGTCCCATTATCATTGCGTTCGTTTTGTATTACGAGATATCCTTGTAAAGAAATCCTGGATCCGCCCCTGAAAAGTTGCGTCGACTCACGGGAATGTAGAGGAAGAAGAAGATGAGAGTGGAAGAAGAAATAAATGAGGAGAAGCTAAATAAAGTTGATTTACGAGTAAAACAGACCGTGGAGTAGACCTACTGGGGAAACTACGCTTAAGAAATGCGCATCGTGCACTACCACATAGGTGGCGAGGAAACGAGTGCATATTATGGAGAATACGCAACCCTATGTCCCGATTGTTGTCTAGTAACCAATATGCGAGTTACACGTCCAATAATGTTCGGAGAGCGCAACAATATAGTCATGCATATTACGGAGAATACATCTCCAGCCTACATTCGAATGGCTTTTTCTCAGAAACGGTAAATATTAGAGAAAAAAGTGAAATGACAATTTTGTAGAAAACTTTTCGATCTACAATTACGGTCTGAGCAATTTTCGTCATAAAACTAACCGCTTGGCCAAAAAATGCAAAAAACTCATTTTTGTGACCTCTGACCTTGAATAAAAGTTTTTCTCACACGGGATCGATGGGGACTTTTCAGGATTTCATTAGAGTGGTATCCTTGATGTTCATGCAAATTTTCAGCTTGCTGGAAATTAATGCAAGGGTCAATGTCTATTTTGACCGGGCTAATGCAATAGGGTGGTTTCCTATTATTTTTTTATTGCCTAAATCGAAATATTATTACTCCTGGAGTATGTATTTCACGCTCTCAGATATTTAAATGACGATATCTATTTTCCGCGATTAAATGGAGAATGAAAAATTTCAAGCGCGCTAAAACACGACGGCTAAGTATGAATGCCGGGAAAACCCCGTGTGACTTCATTCTGGTTCCCGCTTCCACCGTGTGAGGCCACCTTGGTGAGAGGCTATGATCGCCGCTACGACGCAGGATGCTAGCAGGTAGCAGGGTACCCTGCTAGTAGGTAAAGCTTGATTAAATAATGATTATTAATACCATATCAAACGCAGGAAACTTTCCGACCATAGGCAGTTTTAATAGGTGATTGTTAAGACATGTTTCCCTGAGTTCTGTGCCTCATGCATGTATTGGTAATCTCAGATGATATAAAACTCCTATCTACTCGTATAGAAACTAGGTCCCTGTGACGTCACGTGGAGTGGCATCGCATGGGCGCCAATCTGGCCCTTTCCAAATAAGGATAAAAATGGACCATTGCCTTTCGTCTAAACCGGTATTTCTAAAACGAAATAATTTGTATATTATGAATACACTAGTGGTTGGTAACGAATCGCAATGAATGCCTTTCCTTTTCTTTGATGAAGGAAACCTCCCTATTGAAGAGGGAAATAGTCTTCACTCTCTTAACTTCCTCCAGAAAATCATTAAATAAAAAAGGCCCATATGCCATGGGGCATAACTCAAGTTTTTATTTCTCATAAATATTTAGTGGAGGCTTATAGCACTCCAGGTATAATAGCAATGATAATTGTTTTTGGTTGCATAATTGGAAATATTCTTTTTCTCACCAACAATCGCAGCGTACATGTACACAAAAGCGATAGGTAAAATATTAAATTTCCAAAATAGATGGCAACATGGGGAGTATAGCAGGCATTTCACCGAAAAGTCGCAGTATCCTCTTTTGAATTTAGAACATTATTTTGCAGTTGGGTCCCAATTAGTGCCCCAGGAGCGGATACTAACCCAAGTAGCAAAATCTTATGTAAAAATTATTTTAAAATATATTGCGAGAACATTTTAAAATGACTTATACATAATTTTGAAAACATTTAGCTTTATCTGTTTCAATGTTACAAATCTTTTTTCATCATTTCAAAATGATTTTAAAACAGGTTTAAAATATGTCCTACTCTTGAAGGAGCTATGAATTATAATTTTTAAAGTAGTTTTAAAATATGTTGCAACTAATTCAGCCTACTATTAAAATGATTGTTATGTTAATATGATATGAGTAATCACGTTTGAAATTACGAACTGTGCCAGAAACAGTAAAAAAATATTTTCCCACCTATTAATTATCCTACTGACATGATAGTTTAATACGCGGGAATATTTCGGAGGAAGTAATGCAAGCATCGTAAAAATTAAAGAATCTCCTTATCTGCACGCTTTCACTGAATGCCCACCTTCTCTAAATACATTTGGAAGACATCATAATCAGGTATCCATGTTTGGATTAGAAGACGATTATGATTGTTGATGTCGTATATACTCATATATACTCCCTTTATAGTATGCCAAAAAGCATATATTGAGAGTGTTTTCAGGCATTCCTTTATTGTGTTCTCGGTTCATTCAATGTCCATATTTCGATAATATGCCTTCATTTTGGGATATATTTCCCGAAAATGCATTATTTTAAATTTCTAAAATCTATTCTTCTAATCTGTTTTTCGCGATTAAATGAAAAGTGA
The DNA here is from genome assembly GCF_921293095.1 of Ischnura elegans. Taxonomy (NCBI): domain Eukaryota; kingdom Metazoa; phylum Arthropoda; class Insecta; order Odonata; family Coenagrionidae; genus Ischnura; species Ischnura elegans. The sequence goes on from NC_060258.1 coordinate 8,433,264, forward strand.
AAATTTTCAAGCGCGCGAAAACGCGACGGGTAAGGAAATCTCTCCGTGAGACGTATTTCTGGTTCCCCCTCCCGCCTTGTGAGGTGACCTTGATCGAGGCTCTGAGCGCTGATAGGATGCTAGAGGGTAGCTGAGTACCTTGCTGCCTGGTAGCGCTTGGCTTAAAAAAGGTTTATTAGTACCTTATCAAACGAAGAAAACTTTCCTACCTTAGCCAGTTTTAATAGGTGATTATTAAGAGATGTTTCCCTGAGCTCTGCGCCTCATGCATGCATTGGTAACCTCAGACGATGTATAACTCCTATCTTCTCCTATAGAAACTAGGTCCCTGTGACGTCACGTGGAGTGGCATCGCATGGGCGCCAATCTGGCCCTTTTCAAATGAGGATAAAAATGGACCATTGCCATTCGTCTAAACCGGTATTTCTAAAACGAAATAATTAGTGTATTATGAATACACTAATGGTGGGTAATGAATCGCAATCAATGCCTTTCGTTTTCTTTGATGAAGGAAACTACCCTATTAGTACATCTGTGAAGTGGATTTTTCATGAAGATTCCTTGATTCTGATTAAATGTTTACCAAGTAAGTCACTTACCTCATCGACTATGCTCCTTATTTTCGGAATCACATGTTGCATGAAGAAGAGCATTAGGAAAGGCATCTTCTCCTGCAGTTTCGACATTCCATCTTTAGAACCATACTTGACCAACATTCCCGGGACCACCGAAATCAAAGATACTTCTCTCGCTAAAGGTGTTTTCTTGCTCAAGGCATCGTCTATCAAGTCATCCACGCACACCCCTGAGTCCTTCTTCTGTAATGCTTCCTGCTCAATTTTCTCATACAGTTTCTCATACAGATCATCATCACACTCGTAAGGACAGCCTCGATTTTCGAAGATGTAATACATCACCATCTGCATCAAACTCTGAGCCAGGGAAACTTCAGGGTCAAGATTTTTGTACACATATTGTCTACATTCAATTACCTTATATTGCCAAACCATACCTCCCAAGTAAACATTGCATTGAAAAAAGTCAGTGAACGTATGAAATGCTGTTCCATCACATTTTACACCGTCCATGCTGACCAATCGTCTCACTAAGTTAGAGATTTGTGGGAATCACAATCGATTAGTACTTTCACTCCACGATTTCTCTCCAGGAACGTCAACATAAGAGAGGTGAAGGGGGAGGCTTTGTATATCTTCTCGTAAAAACCTCTGACTTTCTGTGTTTTCTCTTCGTTATTCTCACGTATTTCCGTGAGACTCATCATCACGTCTACGCATCTATTTTGGACTCTATTATTTTCCTCTTCTTCAGTTTCCTGGTCTCCGTCCTGAGTGGCGCCACCTTCAGACGAACCTGAAGAATGAGAACTTGCACTGTGCGCCTCTTCTTGCATCTTTGCCTTCACATAATCCTTCAGAGGAGCGATATCTTCAGATAATCTGGTGACGCTCTCCTCCAGTTTTCGGAGCAGAATATCCCTGGACGTGATCTCTCTGTGCAATGCGTTCATCTCACCCTGCAATGAAGCGAAATTGCTGGATTGCTGGTGGCATAATTCAGTAATTATATTTCTGATCCCTTGCTCAAGCTCTGTCACCCCTTCTCGTGCTACAGCCTCTTCAACAGGAAGGATTTCCACTGCGTCTCCAGCACCTGCCATTTCAACTGCACCTAGAAATAAAAAAGAAATGCAGAGAGTATGAGGGCTGCCCAGCAAATAATGCACCACTATTATTTTCTCATCCAACGACAATGGTACCGAAGCGAAACTTTATGTATGCATTATCTGATGTTGCATGTATCTGCACGCAAAGTTACAAAATTTTCTGACTGATAGCTTAGCTGTATGACTGTTTTAATATGGCATCCGTCAGTTATGTACGTTACAAGCAGTGTGCTGTACTGAATTTCTCAACGCTGAGAAAGAAACTCTGGAGAATATTAAGTGACGTTTGTGCAAAGGTTATGGAGCATCTACGGCCAATATGATTGCAGTTATTACTGGGTTCAGAGGAGGAGAGCATCAGAAGGCAGTTTGTTGGTGCTTCAAGATTTACAGAAGTCAGGGAGACCATTCATGGCTGTCACACCTGACATGTTGCAGCGAGGTGATGTTGCCATTGCCATGTCAGTGATACCAAAGAAGCATAGGCATTAATTCAGAACAATATGCCAGCCCATTGAAAGACCTCATGATTCGCTTCCTGCGACTTAGGCACCATGCCAACAGAGGAGATGTTTTGATTCAACACATTAACCCTCGGACGCTAACAAGTTTCAGAACAGTTGAACAAAGTAGTGTCGGACAGTTTTACCCCATTCTCCATACAGCACTGACCTAGGACTTGCACTAGTTTGGGCCATTACAGGATGCCACTGGTTGAAGATGTTCTTAGGACGCCTAGCAAGTGAGTCACCTAAGTCTTCACTAATTAGTGAAGAATTGGCTCCGTGTACATCCCCTACCAATACATCCCCTCGACCAATCCAGCCAGGTGTGATCGAATGCACTCTTTACGCTATTAAGTATTATTTTAAGTAATGTATTTTAGCATGTGAAATCTAAAATATCAGTGTTTCTTACTTTGCTAACATACTTAGCTAATAATGCTTTTATTTTTCTTTGTTGTGCCATTATTTTGTGATAAAAAGCAGACATCAACAATTTTAAGAAAATTTACCATATGTTTAATTAATCAAAATTGATAAGTAACTATATAAACCGTCTCAGCTTAGTTACCATCAAATAAAAAAGCTAATTCAGTGGAATAAATGGTATACCAAATTCTAGTCACTTATTATAACAAACAACAAAACAACCTTTGGTTGGGGACATTAGTTTTCCTATTATTTCAAAACATACCTCTATGACCTCTGACCCCATTGTGACCCTCGCTGGTAATAAAAAGTCGACAATATGGATTTAAAAACAGCAAAACTGACTTGGGCACCCTTTAAAACACATTGTTACACTCTTTTGCTGTCATGGTGGGCCGATTTAACTCTATTACCCTTGACCCCCATTATGACCTTCGGAGGTCAAAATATCAACAATACGGATGTACGAACAGCCTAACCGACTTTGGCACCCTTCAAAACCTATGGTTTGACACCTTGGTTGTCATGATGGCTCGACGTTTGACTCTATGACCTTTGACCCCAATTGTGACCTTCGGAGGTCAAAAAATCAACAATACGGATCTACGAACAGCCTAACCGACTTTGGCACCCTTCAAAACCTATGGTTTGACACCTTGGTTGTCATGATGGCTCGACGTTTGACTCTATGACCTTTGACCCCAATTGTGACCTTCGGAGGTCAAAATATCAACAATACGGATCTACGAACAGCCTAACCGACTTTGGCACCCTTGAAAACCTATGGTTTGACCCATTGGTTTTTATGATTGCCCCACTTTTAACTCTATGACCTTTGACCCCCGTGGTGACCCTCGGAGGTCAATTAGTGAATAATACGGGTATTTGGACAATACCAATGACTTGGGCACCCTACAAAACCCATGGATCGACACCTTTGTTGGTATGCTATTCCTTTTGCCACCCTTATGACCTTGACGGTGGCCTTACTGGGTCAACGGTTGAATATTCGTAAATAAAAGTGTTATTTTCGGGTTTCTCGTGTCCGAAAACCTAAGAATTGACATATTGGTCAATGAAATTCACACTTTTGTCTATCTCGATTTTTTTAACATTGAAACCCCATAAGGCAAATTCAAATTTTTGGTTTGGACCCACTTTGTGAGGTCAAAAGGTCAAAATTGTAAAATTTTGCTTACACTCAACAAAACTTAGGACCTTTCCCCATAAGTGTGACAATTTTCATGAAATTTGCTCCATGCAAAGTTACTAAAATTACAGGTCAAAAATGACACACGACCCTTGGGACAGTCTGTATGATAAAAATTCTTGCTATGGTCCTGTACCCCAACCGCTTATTTTCCCTCAGCTCCTAATCGTAGCCTGAGCTGCATCCGGGCACAAAACACCGAGATTTACCCATGATATTTCGTAAATATCATACTGGTGGAGAAATACTAAAAAAAAACACCAAAATCGGTGAAATTCTCGGCTCACAGAGGATGATAACAGCTCATAAGCCGCCACTGACAGCAAGCCTAATGAATGGAATAGTAGTGTCGGTCGCGCCACAAGTGGCAAAAGTTGGAACTTGAATTAATGCGCGGGACCCGTGTTCAAATTATGACTGCTACCGCCACCTAGTGGGGCCTCCTTAGTAATGTAAACTCTATGATCACAGCGTACGGTCTGCGGACTATGGAGGTGGGTCGCGTGGGAAAAAAAATCGCAAAAAGACGCGTGTCCGGGAAGTGCGTAATTACTCAATAATTATTTCAACGCATGCGATACAGTACAGTACAGTACGCACTGATATCCGGCAGGGATCCCGTAATTAATAAAGACATTAAGGAAACGAGGGGAGTGATACAGAACTGCCTCAATGTTTTTACGTGACAACAAAGAATAGAAGCAATTAAACACTTACCGAAATTTACGCCAAAACAATACCGATCCTCCTATCCAGGCTCCACAGGGAATAAAGCATGCGCACTTTATCTCCACTCCGCACACGAAAACTGTTGACTCTGTTCTCGCTCCAACCTGCTCTCTAATTTTACTTCGAATGACGATATCACGATGATTCCGAAGCTCCGAACGCCGCGACACGTCAATACGAGCTGGATTTTCATTCCTTGATAACATACTGATAACATTCTGATAACATACTGATAAACCACAGCGTTGCTATGGAGTGTTGACTCTGCCCTAGGTGCGTACGTAATAGGAGGTGGTCTCAGCTGAAACTGCCGTGCCGTCGTGACGATATTTTTGTTGTAACTCATTAGAATTTGATGCGGAAAGGCGATATCACGACCCGGTCCCTGCTTGTCACGCAATTCACGGAGTTCCCAACGTAGGCGTATGCCAGGGAATAACAAGTGGGAATCGGGTCGTGAATTCGCCTTTCCGCATTATATTCTTATAAGTTACAACAAAAATATCGTTATTAGCCATCACATTACGTTTTATACCCTTCAGGAAAGACATTGTTTCCTTTTCAATCGCATCATAAGACTAGAAAAGTAAGCAGAATTAAAGTATTCAACATATCCTATTGTTTCATACTTAAAATATCGTAATGTATCATGCTATTTGAAATTATAAACTCATAAGAGAAATTAGCTACCGTAAAAATAGGTGAATACGCTTATTTTATTTAAGTATTTCCAGATTAAAAATTTAAACTGAAAACCACGACTTCAGATTCGTAGCATCTTCAAAATTACAGACCGTAATCTGAGCTAAATGACCATTAGTAGTAGTTAATTCGCCACAAAAAAGTAATGAAGGGCTAATAATAAACTCTAAGCCTTCCTCAGGCAAGTTTTTAAGTTTTTACACGACTTTTTTACGGGTATGGAATTCACATATTTACATGGTAAATCATATACGAAAGTATATGAAAAGCGAAAATCGTTTCATTTAGAACATTTATAACTCGGGAACTGTTGTGCCGATTTTTTACGATATATGTTTTTTTATTCGTCTTTGCATCGGATAACAGAATGAAGATAAAAAATGGTGAAAGTAAACGAAAGAATTATCTTGATCATAGGGATATTACCATAAAATTACACTAGGAGTAGGTAACACTACAACGGCAGTTGAGTCGGTAAAAACTACTAATTAAATTGTTTGTTTACTTTTATCGATTTAAAGACTGATCTTCGAAACAATATAACGTTTTAATAGTTAAAAATATTACAAATATTGAAAACATGTTTTAAAAATTTAATTCGAGCTAATTGTAAGGCCATCTCGAGTAGACAATTGATTACCGTGTATGTAAACAAATCTCTAAGCAATTGTTGTTGGAAATATCAGTCTTCCCATCGACTATAATGAAGCAGTTTGATTTCATTTCCTCGGAATTTTTGCAAATTCGTTCTATCTGAAGGTGAGCTCAACAACAAAGTGTTAATGAAGGCGATTCATTGGCACACAAATCAGAAATGGTTGATTGAAACCTCTATTCCCCATCCGATGACATGAGTCATTAAGCTCACTTGATATAGGGAAGTCAAGGGCAGCGCCAACTTTTTGTACTACGTCAAGGACATTTTCATTTATCTCTTGAGGTATTCCAAAAATTTCAATGACGTTAGCACTAGCTCTTTGTTCGTTGTCCTCCAAACACACTTTCTAGTAAGGAAACACGATTTTTTAGCATCGTATTTTCTGCACTTAACCTGTCAATAATATCCAGGTATTGATTAATTCTCGCATACTGATCCTCTAGTAATTTTTTGTTATCGTCAATCTTATGGTGCACAAACTCAAAGGATTTGTTAAGGTCAGCTTCAATCCTTTCACGGTCTTTTTTGCCCTCCTCTAGCATAGTAATGACCTGAGAGAGCTCATATGATTCCGTCGACACAGCTGACATGGACTGTCGTCGCAATGCATTACGCGGTTGACAGCGCCAGATTTGCTTTTCTTCATTAATATAATCCAGGTCATCCTTGGAGATGTTTACACAATTAGCGTGGAAGGTCTTGGCGTGGCTGGCGACCTGTAATAGCTTCACGACAAGTGCCACACTCTGCCATGATGGATATTGGAGTAACTGGACAAATGGGGAACATGCATGAAATTTGTTCATCATGCTGGTAGGATTTATTGAATAGACAATTTTCTCACGAGTCCAAATATGTAAGCCAAAACTCTCCTAGTACCCCACAAACGTCAATAAATGCTAATTAAAAATGCTCGAATATCGCTTGATGTCACATGACCTGGGGCGGAATTCTGTACACGGATACCGACGATCGTCGGTCGCACCGATAGAAATGTGAATCGCAAAACCCCGCTACCGACAGATTGTCGGTGCAACCGATAAATTCGTGACGTAATACTTTTGTCGGTACGAAAGTGGCACCCGCACGCGAGGCTAGGCGCCTCGACCAATCATATTTCTCCTTTGTTTGCATTAAACAAATGAGGCTCCGAAAACGCCATCTGTTATTCGTCAGCCCGCGAAGAAGTTAAAAAGAGTTGATCACTGCTTTGTGAAATATTTACGATGTTTAATCACTTTGCGAACACAATTTCTTACTCCCGTTGGTGCGATGTGGCTTGTATTCCGAGATTTTGCTGTATTTACCATCGGATTTTTTCTAGCCCAAGTAAAAAAGCCTTTATATTCAAGGATTCAACGGTCGTTGATAGAAGAACACCGGCAACATTAGGTGCTCAATGTATTGGAATTTTCAAGTATAATTGTCTTGAAGAGGACTTTGTCTGCTACATAATTGTTCACCTACGCTTATTATAATTGTATTCTTGGGATTAGCAGTGACGAAATTATTTTTATTAGTATTGTAACAATGTACCTTCATCTTGAGCCACGGCTTGTTTACCTCGTTTGCCTCATTGTTCGCCGTAAGTCCGATACTTCCACAAGGGTAATTATTTAATTAGAAAACATTTTTGTCGCTTGAATTCACATTTTGGGCTATTTAAAATACATTCGTTGAGAAAAACACCGAGATTCCGCGGATGTCACGGAAGGTATCATCAGTATCATCGCGTCAAGTGTTGTGATTGTGAACTTGAGTGACATACTTTACGCTATCCATTTGGAAGTGTTAACTTTTGCATTTTGATACCATTTGTGTGTTATTTAAAACTTTGCGTTGATATGACTTTGACTAAATATGCTTGATCAGTGTTAATTTGTGATATACCGTTGGAAGTATGAAGGTTTTCTCGTGTTGAAATGAAATTTTTGTAGTTTTATGATGAATAATTCATTAAATGTTTCCTTGTTTCGTGCAATCATTCTTTTTATTTTCCCCTTTCTACCGATGGAATACACGGTACGTACCTACTCAGTGCTCTTATATAGTAATAATGAAAATCTATCTTGAAGTCCCGTACGGTGTTTGGTTAGTATGGTGAAGTAAATTCAGCATTAATTTTACGGGAAGTTTTGTGCACCGGTAACGACGTCAAAGAGTGAGAGGAGTTAAGTGATGCCATTTATATTCTTCTAAAATATAGTAGCAATATGCTTTTTCTATTTCGTCGTTGCTGTCTGATATGCTCTCAAGAGTACTTACGAAGGTAGGAGAGTTATTTTCATTATAAACCCCATTCTCAGACGCTCACATAGGGTATTGAAGTTAATATAAAAGTGAACGAAATGTCCACGTATATATTTCATTGAAAGTGCATCAATAGGCATTCGTTTTTATTGAAAATATAAATTAATTTCGGATCCAAACTTTACGAATCAACAATAGATACCTAACGTGTCTTGTTGTGAGTAATTTAAAAGCAAAGCAATACGTTACATACTTAAAATTACGGAATATTTATAATGTAAAATACCTTACGCTATTGGAACGCATAATCGTAATATACGTGTAACATTGGCAAAGTTAAATACTGCTCCCACTATGTAAATTTTACATTTCAAGTGTTTAATCAATCATTTTTATTATAAATAACATACAATTCCACTTAAAATACACATAAAATAGCACTTCCACGGATCTAGCGTCGTAGATTATGATTTAAAATCGTCAGCTTAGGCCGAAAAGTGTAAACAAAAGTCCGCCATGTTGCTCAAAATTTGTCGGTAGGTCCTACCGAGCGTTTTGAAATCGTCAGTATGTACCGACGGGTTTACCGACAACTGTCGGTGGGATAACGACAATCGTCGGTAAAACGTGTGACCAGTAGGGGCTTTCTCTAACTCGTTAACGTTTTGTTGTTAACGGGTTGTTAACGAAAGTCCTCTCTTGCAACGACACCCTCTTATCGAAAGTGTGTTTCTGTATCTCACCTTAACGACAGCTCGTCGTTGCAAAACAAGACCACGGCTCGTCGATAGCAAACAATACACCGTCGGCGCCTGCGAGTGAGGCTAGAATTTTCAACCAATCACATGCCTAGATTTATTCGTTCGGTAGCATTAAGAAGCAGTGCCTAACTACGGTAACTAGTAAACGATAAATAGTCACCATAAATAAACAAGAAGCTGCTAAAGAACGCACCGGTCGATTTGGAAAAGAATAATAAATGATGGAGAAAACTGATGAGTATCATTTTAGTAGTGGATTCATTTACTGTTTTTATGATGTGTCGTAATATATTTCCATGAAGAACAAAATAAAATAAGGGGGAAATTAGTGTAAGTAAGCATGTATATTCAAGGATTCAACAGTCGTCGATGGAAGAATATCGGCAACTTTTGGTGCATTATGTATCGTAATTTTCAAGCATAATTATCTTGAATAGGACTTTGTCTGCTACTTACTCGTTCACCTACGCCTATAATAATTTTACTCTCGTGGTTATAGTAGTGACAAAATTATTTTTATTAGTATTATAACTATGTAAATTTCGGAGTGCATCTTCAGCCACGGCTTGTTTACATCGTTTGCCTTATTTCCTCTATAAGTCCACAACTTCCACAGCGGTAGTTATTCAATTAGAAAAACTTATTGACGCTTTCATCATATTTTGGGATGTTTGAAATCAATTCGTTGATAAAAAATACCGAGATTACGCGGATGTCATGGAAGGAATCATCGCGAGTGTTGTGATTGTGAACTCGTGTCACAAACTTAACGTTTTTTAGTGTCAATTTCTTGAGTAAAGATTACGGAAGTGTTAATGTTGTTGGTGTTGTTGTTACTTATAATTATATTCTACGCAAAGCGAAGATAAACAAAATAAAGTAAACATAGAAAAAAATGCGCATTTAAGGAAGTAATATAAATATTTTCATAGTCGCCCACCATGTTGAGGCATCGAGTTACTGATTAAATTCACACAAAAGCGAAGCGTAGCATAGGTTTGTCGTTGGTAGCCACAATTAGGCATAGGAAATCACTGCAATCAGCAGCTGAAAATGATACTAAAATAAGTGTATGCCTGTACCCATCAAAACACAGGCATATTTTTCGTTGGGACTTAGTTTAACAGCATTGCAAAAGTTAAAAGTGACGACTAATGTGTTCTGAGTAAATGAGGGAAACCGTAATTATTTTCGTGAACGGTGGCTTTAGCCAGCCAAAAAAAGGCGTCAAAAAATCCGTCAGTGTTACGGCCACATTGGGGGTTATTCAAAAGGTTATTTTGAATTAAAAATGCGGCAAAAATTAGTATTCTGAACATTCCTAAGTCGTCTTCTCTGCACTAGATGCTTAATTACATTTGCTCTCTCCTCAAGATGTGGTTAGATCCCTACCTAAAAAGTTAAGACCCATCAATCGAGCCTAAATAAACTACCGACTGAAAATAATCGGAGCACTATAATTGGAATGTGTAAATATTATTTTCACAAGGTAAATAACTTTCTTAAATCTACTTCAAACAACATGTTTATTCCCCCGCAAAAACTAGTGTCTCTGTTGCCACTTTTTATAATCAAATGATTGCTGCAAAACATTTTAATGCTTTCCATTTCCTTTGCAAAAGTGTATCTATAATTTTTCAAGTAAAAATACCTTTATCGCCTTGTGGTAGCAGAATTATAACTTTGCCACGCACTGAGCAACCGATACCTAAAAGCATTATAGTGGGCGTCGATAAGCTTAAGACGGGCTCCCGAGTCCCCGGATAAGCTATCGGCATTTTTCGTTAGTGCTATCGAGAAAATATCGTTAAGCGAGCGTAGAGAAAACCAATTGTCGTTAGTGAAGATTTTCGATAAGCTAACGACGCAGCAACGTCGATAAGACTTGCTATCGAGTTACAGAAAGCCCCTACAGGGGCGGAATTCTGTACACGGATACCGACGATCGTCGGTGTCGGTAGCTACCGACGATCGTCGGTAGCACCGATATAAATGTGATTCACAAAACGCCGCCACCGACAGATTGTCGGTGCAACCGACAAATTCGTGACGTAATGCTTTTGTCGGTACGAAAGTGGCACCCGCACGCGAGGCTAGGCGCCTCGACCAATCATATTTCTCCTTTGTTTGCATTAAACAAATGAGGCTCCGAAAACGCCATCTGTTATTCGTCAGCCCGCGAAGAAGTTAAAAAGAGTTGATCACTGCTTTGTGAGATATTTACGATGTTTAATCACTCTGCGAACACAATTTCTTACTTCCGTTGGTGCGATATGGCTTGTATTCCGAGATTTTGCTGTATTTACCATCGGTTTTTTTCTAGCCCAAGTAAAAAAAATTATATTCAAGGATTCAACGGTTGTTGATAGAAGAACACCGGCAACATTTGTTGCTCAATGTATTGGAATTTTCAAGTATAATTGTCTTGAAGAGGACTTTGTCTGCTACATAATTGTTCACCTACGCTTATTATAATTGTATTCTTGGGATTAGCAGTGACGAAATTATTTTTATTAGTATTGTAACAATGTACCTTCATCTTGAGCCACGGCTTGTTTACCTCGTTTGCCTCATTGTTCGCCGTAAGTCCGATACTTCCACAAGGGTAATTATTTAATTAGAAAACATTTTTGTCGCTTGAATTCACATTTTGGGCTATTTAAAATACATTCGTTGAGAAAAACACCGAGATTCCGCGGATGTCACGGAAGGTATCATCAGTATCATCGCGTCAAGTGTTGTGATTGTGAACTTGAGTGACATACTTTACGCTATCCATTTGGAAGTGTTAACTTTTGCATTTTGATACCATTTGTGTGTTATTTAAAACTTTGCGTTGATATGACTTTGACTAAATATGCTTGATCAGTGTTAATTTGTGATATACCGTTGAAAGCATGAAGGTTTTCTCGTGTTGAAATGAAATTTTTGTAGTTTTATGATGAATAATTCATTAAATGTTTCCTTGTTTCGTGCAATCATTCTTTTTATTTGCCCCTTTCTACCGATGGAATACACGGTACGTACCTACTCAGTGCTCTTATATAGTAATAATGAAAATCTATCTTGAAGTCCCGTACGGTGTTTGGTTAGTATGGTGAAGTAAATTCAGCATTAATTTTACGGGAAGTTTTGTGCACCGGTAACGACGTCAAAGAGTGAGAGGAGTTAAGTGATGCCATTTATATTCTTCTAAAATATAGTAGCAATATGCTTTTTCTATTTCGTCGTTGCTGTCTGATGCTCTCAAGAGTACTTACGAAGGTAGGAGAGTTATTTTCATTATAAACCCCATTCTCAGATGCTCACATAGGGTATTGAAGTTAATATGAAAGTGAACGAAATGTCCATGTATATATTCACTTGAAAGTGCATCAATAGGCATTCGTTTTTATTGAAAATATAAATTAATTTCGGATCCAAACTTTACGAATCAACAATAGATACCTATCGTGTCTTGTTGTGAGTAATTTAAAAGCAAAGCAATACGTTACATACTTAAAATGACGGAATATGTTTAATGTAAAATACCTTACACTATTGGAACGCATAATGTAATATACATGTAACATTGGTAAAGTTAAATACTGCTCCCACTATGTAAATTTTACGTTTCAAGTGTTTAATCAATCATTTTTATTATAAATAACATACAATTAGAGCGCTTCCACGGATCTAGCGTCGTAGATTATGATTTAAAATCGTCAGCTTAGGCAGAAAAGTGTAAACAAAAGTCCGCCATGTTGCTAAAAATTTGTCGGTAGGTCCTACCGAGCGTTTTGAAATCGTCGGTATGTACCGACGGGTTTACCGACAACTGTCGGTGGGATAACGACAATCGTCGGTAAAACGTGTCTCCTGAATCGCTCGTACCGAGACTTATCGGTAGGACCGGCTTACCGACACCGACAATCGTCGGTACGGTGTACAGAATTCCGCCCCTGAATCGCTCGTACCGAGACTTATCGGTAGAACCGGCTTACCGACACCGACAATCGTCGGTACGGTGTACAGAATTCCGCCCCTGAAACGCCTTCTGACGTAATCGCACGGTACACCATTCACTTCGCTAAGAGAGTAGGAGGGCAGACTCTTGATTGCAATATATCGAAGTAAAAATCATCTACGTGCTTTGTAGTAGTTCCTCAAAGGACAAGTTGACTTAATAGGGATTTAAGAAAGCACAATACGACAGTTTACTTTTGGTCGACTTCCATATGGCGACTGATTTTCTGAAAAATAGTGATTGCTTCCAAATCTCACCAAACAATTCCATTCATTTGTTTCAATAACGCCTTGGCGACCCAACTTATTCACAATCTGCTGTTTGACGGTAAAACAGCAATTATTTTCGCCATATTTGAGTTTGAGCACCTGCATAGACCGATTTTTTAATCCACTTCCTCATTCTATCATCAGTGGATTCCGTGCCGTGACGTCACGCTCCGATGACGTCGTGTTTTCAAGCAGCCGATGAAGTTTAATTTTCAAAGACTCATAACTCAGCTGAAAAACATTATTCATCCGCGAAATTTTCGGTGAGCACATTTGAGATAGGGACCTTCTCATTCTAGTACTTTGAAAAAATTGTGCATGTTCCCCATTGACGAGTTATAATTTATGCACAACAGAATTAAAGTGCCACTAGAAGGAATAAATAATAACCCAACATAGGTAGAACACTTAGGAACTTAGGTCTGAACCATGACTGCATGTCGGAGGAAACAATGTCTTTCCTGAAGAGTGCAAAACATAATCTGACGGCTGATAACGATATTTTAGTTGTAAGTTATAAGAATTTGATGCGGAAAGACGATATCACGACCTGGTTCCCACTTTTTATTCCCTGGCATACGCCCACGTTAGGAGCTCCGTGAATTGCGTGACAAGCAGGAACCGGGTCGTGATATCGCCTTTCCGCATCAAATTCCTATGAGTTACAACAAAAATATCGTCACGACGGCACGGCAGTTTCAGCAGAGACCACCTCCTATTACGTACGCACCTAGGGCAGAGTCAACACTCCATAGCAACGCTGTGGTTTATCAGAATGTTATCAGTTTATTATCAGTATGTTATCAAGGAATGAAAATCCTGCACGTATTGACGTGTCGCGGCGTTCGGAGCTTCGGAATGATCGTGAAATCACCATTCGAAGTAAAAATAGGTAGCAGGTTGGAGCGAGAACAGAGTCAACAGTTTTCGTGTAAGGTGTGGTCATAAAGTGTGCATTCCCCTTCCTTTTATTCCCCAGAGGAGCCAGGATAAGAGGATCGGTATTGTTTTGGCGTGAATTTCGGTGAGTGTTTCATTGGTTCTATTGTTTATAGTCACATAAAAACATAGCGACAGTTTTGTATCACTCCCGTCGTTCCTTTAATGTATTTATTAATTACGCGATCTCTGAAGGATATCAGTGCGTAGTGGACTGCATCGCATGTGCTGAATTATGTTTAGAGTAATTATGCACTTTTCGGACACGCGACTTTTTCCGATGTCCGGAAAGTGCATAATAGGGAACTCTAATGTATTTCAGATATAATCAAGAGCCCCAAAATTATATAAGAATATATGTTTGCATACTACGGTTAATGTTTTTATTTTTATTTTATGACGTGTTTTGCGATATTTAATTCGTCAAAGTTCACGAGAATGTTGAAATACAAGTGAGAATCGAAAACGCCCGATGATTGGCTGGCAGAAAAGTGTCATCATTATTCAGTACGGGGAGGCACGGCCATGGTAGTTGTTGCACACCTGAATACAAGCGACGGAGCACAGTGGTCCCAAATCGAAAAAAGCTGGCCAAAATTATTAACGTCGTAATTTGACATAAATTAGAAACAAAATTGAAAGTTCTATTCTGATTTTGATCGTCTGAATCTGATTTTGGCATTATTTTTACGCTATTTCTTCATTTTAGCATTTTTTAAACTGTTATTATTTAATAAACTTTTAGAAAATCTCGATATTGATGTCATTGCGATTGGCGATAACGTGCTGTTATTGGAGAACTTTATACCTTATAGTTGTAATGTAAAAGAGATATAAATTGTATTTAAAAGCCATGATAGAACTTACGACATGAAATTGTCAAGAGTCGAACCCGCGACCATCAGCGTAGTCGGCGAGATACCGAAATCTGAAAAACTATTCAAACTTACACATTTTTGGTTTCCATGTATTTGAAAAGTCACATTAGATTAAATAAATTGACTGATATTAAGGAAATTGAGGGTAAAAATATTTAAATTTCAATAAAATCACTTTTACGTATCCCAAAAAACGAATTTTAAAAGAATCGTCGTCCGATGTCACCCCACCTCACTCTTTGTCGCCCTACGATTCACTTAAAATTATCAGATTTTCACCTCACCTGATAGGCTGACCTCGTTTTTTTATGGAACTTTTCGCTTAATTAAACGTTCACTTCAGATATTAAAAGGAGTCTTCGAAAGATATCTTTATTATCCAACACTCTTGAGGTTTTTTTTTCACGGTGCCCTCGGAATTTCCTCATGGCAATGTTCCTTGCCTCCAATGCTTCCTCCGTTAAAACTTCAACTGTAAGAAAGGATTATTTGGCAATTGCTGTTCCACGTATCAGCACTTTATGTACCATATGGGCAGCATATAATACAACCACGAAGCTCTAAGTACAGCTCAGACATTTCCATGCTATATTGGCCGAAGGCTTCATTATTCATCTCGTAGCCGCAGGAAAGAGATTTAAATATCACTGAAATTCGAAGGATAAGTGCTTCATCGATAACTGTAATGAAAATTCCAAATCACGTTTATAATAGCATTTCATGCACCTAAAGCATCTGTTCGTAGATTTTTGATATTATGGAAACAGGTTCGATATTTCTTACTGATTTAATATAATTTTAAACTTAAACGTAATTTCATCTTGTCTGGAATGAAATCCTGAAATAAAACTTCACTGTTAAAAATATGATGATTGGGATTAATTAATGATCATTTTTACGTACTGCATGTATTCTTCGACACTGCATTCATGCACGGTAATCATTTGCACTCAGTAGATGTGAGAGGGAGATATTGATAATTGATATACGCTACTGGAGGGAATTAAAATTCCTTCTGCAACCAGCTTTTGAACGTCACTTTGAAATACTCATCTGTCCTCGAGCTTTGATTCCATTTTCTCAGGTATTTCGGGGAAATTTATTCTTCGCATGAAGCGCGTCCGAATAGTTTTGGCATGCTTGATTTCTTTCAGTCGAAAGCTTGTTTCCAAACAGTACACGACATATTCCTTCTTCTTCGCTCATGAATACTCTTTTCTCTATCTGTAATTTTTATTGTACACCGAAAGGTACGAAAAATTTGCGGCACCCATAATTCAAATTTAACAGGTGTATTTATGGCTGAAACGATGAATGTGATTTCAAAAAGTTGTCTATTTTTAACCAATAATAAACCGGAAATTATGAGTTGACATTGAATAAAAGATATATAGAAAAGCATATATAGACTTGCCTCTTGAGTTTCGGGCGTATCCTGAAATTTGAATGCCAAACGCAGGCAAACCAAGTGCTTTAATTATCTGGACAGGAGAAGTTTCTCGAGTAACCAGTGTTAACAAAGTTCGGAGCACAGAACTTGTTCACTAAGAAAATCATTAAGTGAAACTGAGTGGGAAATATTCACCACATCCATGCAATGGTCATGGTGATGGCCGTCATCCTCATTCCGTTTACATTAAAAAATGCCCCTGCAAGATGCACGCACCCTTGGTGGGTTTGGACGAATATTTCCCTCCGCATTCCATCCTATCTACGTCTACGGTCTGTTGGATCCTGAGAACAATTCTTGGCGGCAACGGCATTAGGGAGCATATGTTAGCTCTTAGCGCCAAGACCCTATTGCGGAATAACGTGCTGACAACGCTGTACAGCATGTAAGGGATCTTTTCTCTATAAAAATATGAGGAATGTTTTGCAGAGAAAAGCATCTAGTGGTTACTATAAATCTCTCCCGTAGTGACTTATGTAGTCGCTTTTGATAACTCATAATTTTTCTCATTCTCCTTAACAACATGACAACCGGCCTTCATTGGTTTCATGAATATTTGAAGGTGAGTACACAAACGAAAAGTGTGCATACGATAGGCGTGAAGCAATAGATGTATGTAATCTCACAGGATGTAGAATCATGCTAAGTATACGCAATGCAAGTTCGACCACCGATACAGAAATATTTGAGCAATAAGTCAATTCCGTCTTCCACCGGCCAGCCGCCCTCAGCTTAACTCTCAACTTAAAACCCTCTAGACGTTGGGTAGGCAAGTATAGGCCAGATTTTTTTCTCCATTTTGTTGTACATACTCTTCCCAAGGATTCAGAATAGTAATCATCAAGGAGCACGGAGGAGCACAAAACTATGTCGACACATTTTACTCAAAATGGGCCCAAAAATTGCTATCATTATAAATAATTGAATATTGTTATAAAAAATTCTGTAACGAAGAAAGGTTACCATAATATTGTGCAGAAATGTGCAAAATTGCCATATTAAAAGTGACTGATGGACCCCTTAAATCAATATTGTCAATTATTAATTCGAATTTCCCTAAAATCGACTATTTCTACGCGTCGGGCGTTTTAGGCTGAACATGCCCATATTTGACGGTTTGCAAAGGTCAACATAATAATCACACAAACCTATCAAGTACGAAATGTTGTAGGCCATATCCTGTAGAATCCGAATTCATACTTCAAACCTTCCTCGTAAAAAGTCGAAAAAATGACTTTTGGCCAACTTTTTCGATTTAGGACCACGCCGCGGCGTGGTTATGATTCATTTCTTGAGGTGCAGACGTATCGGAGTTGTTCATTGTGACTGCAGGGCTATTATTTAATCAATTTCTCCTTCACTGAAAGCGATAGATTGCGTAGAGATGAAGGGATATGGTTATTCTTAGGCTGATCCTAGAAAGCTTCCTGTTACTGATTCCATCATGATACCGCAGGGTATTTTAGTGAAACTGTAGACTTTGTCGGCGCCGAAAGTCGATGCCGAGAAATGAAAAGGTAGCTGATGTGCATTTGAAATGGTTTTTTAGTTCACAACAAAGTGAGACCTGCAAGTAATATAGGCGAAAGAGTAAACTCATGTGAAATGTGTATTCTTTGTGTGTAAAATGTGTCGATATAGTTTTGTACTCCTCCGAGATTATTATGGTGAACTTATTTTCCACCTCGAAGCAGTCAATGATGCTTTCAACTTATAAATACCTTGCCTGGAAGGCGACAGGAAGCTCTTTAACACTGGAATCTGAGCGAACCAGACTGCTTATTTTCAATTTAGTAGCGATAATATGCACGAATTTCCAACACAATCCTGGAACCTACTCTCAAGACGAGCTCATCGTCATTGCGATCGTTGTCATTTAAAAATTCCGTATCGGAAATCTTAGAGAGATAAGCTTCACCTGTACTCTCACTATCACTGGAATCCGTGATGAAAATATCATCCCAACCCAATTTCTATTTGGTTTTAACTGGGGAAAGAGCAACATAGAACTGCACATTCTTTGGGCAACTTTGGGTTTTGACTTTCCCTCAAACACCCCATTTCCCCTGTGGTTCACATCAGTCCTACTTTATACGATGGCCTGACAACCTTCAAATGGATCCTCGCTTTATCTTTTTGGTCAAGATATAAATTTGCAAAGTACAGAGGCACATTATTTTGACGCCGATAGCAGGAGAAAACGCTGTCTCTCGAATGTATGAGGAACAACGTTACTCTTTATTCTCATATTTCCTCCCTTGATTTTAAACATCATGCAATTTTTTATGTCCTTCCGTAACTAAAATTGAACAAGTGCCATAAACAATTCGAGCCCATCGTACCCATCGAGAAACAAGTATCTCGAAGTTTTTATTCTACGGCGGCCGAATTATAGAAAAATCTCAGGTTCAAGTTATTCAGTCGATGAAATATGGAAATATTATTAATTTAAAGTTATCTTCGCTCGCATAGCACACGGGTTTATCATTCCGTTTATTATACTCTTATTTTTCCGCAACGCTCATCCCGACAGACGGCATGCATCGAGGCTTTTCTTCTAATTTCCTCCGTGGGAATGCAGACGAAAATTTTTTCTGGGGTGTCAATGCACAGAGGAACAATGCACCACTTGTAATTTTTCCTTACTTCACCCATGTTCTCCTTTAAACGCAACGTGGCTCTTCCAAACCTGCAGTTTGGGCTTGGATCTTGGACTCCTACTGAACTATGACGTCACGGCCAAAGATTAGCGGGGGCGGTATTTTTTAGCCCGCGAAACTCGGGCGACTTTTGGGAGTCATTTTCTAGGGTATAAACTGAATTTCAAGCGGTAAAAAGTATATTGCGCTACTGAGTGTTTACTATAGTATATCAGCACACTATCTATAAAGGGTATGCAATATCCCTACAGTGCATAATTATCGTTTAGTAAAAATTGTGTAGTGAGTTAAAAATGTGTGTTGAATTGAAACGAAAGCGCCAGCCAGTGCCAGCTGCCCCCCTTTAAAAAATCACAGAAGTGTTTGAGCAAAATCAGTGCTGAATTGAAACGAAAGTATTCAACAAAATTTCTTTAAGCCACTATGAATATATGATTTCATCACTGTGACACATAAAAGGTTCTGGCAATGCGTGTTACGATAGTAAAAAACAACTACTTGTAAAGTAATTGAAAATAAGTGACTAGAATTTGGTATACCATTTATTCCACTGAATTGGATTTTTAATTGATGGTAACTAAGCTGAAACAGTTTATTTATTTACCCATCAATTTTGATTAATTAAACATATATATTAAATTTTCTTTAAATTGTTGATGTCTGATTTTTTCTCGCAAAATAATGGCAAAACCAAGGAAAATAAAAGCATTATTAGATAAATAAGTTAACTAAAAAAGAAAAACTGATAATATAGAATTCACATTTTAAAATACATTACTTGAAATAGTACTTAATATCGTAAAGAGTGCATTCGATCACACCTTGCTGGATTGGTCGATGGGATGTATTGGGAGGGGATGTACACGGAGCCATTTCTTCACTAATTAGTGAAGACTTAGGTGACTCACTTGCTAGGCATCCTAAGAACATCTTCAACCAATGGCATCCTGCAATGGCCCAAACTAGTACAAGTCCTAGGTCAGTGCTGTATGGAGAATGGGGTAAAACTGTCCGGCACTACTTTGTTCAACTGTTCTGAAACTTGTTAGCGTCCGAGGGTTAATGTGTTGAATCAAAGCATCACCTCTGTTGGCATGGTGCCTAAGTCGCAGGAAGCGCATTTTGGGGATTTTCAATGTGCTGATATATTGTTCTGAATTAATGGCTCTGCTTCTTTGGTATCACTGACATGGCAATGGCAACTTCACCTCGCTGCAACATGTCAGGTGTGACAGCCATGAATGGTCTCCCTGACTGATGTTAATCTTGAAGCACCAACAAACTGCCATCTCACGCTCCCGTCCTCTGAACCCTGGGAATAACTACATCCTGTTGGCCGTAGATGCCCAATAACCTTTGCACAAATGTCACCATTACCATTTTATTTTATTATCATGGATATCAAACATTTCCTCCAGATATCGCCGGGCACTATGAATTATGCCACTGAATATTCTCCACAATTCCTTTCCCAGCTGCGAGAAAGTCAGTGAAGGTACACTGCTTGTAATGTATCTCCCTGACAGATGTCGTATTTGAAATGGTCATACAGCTAAGCTATCAGTCGGAAAAACTAGACATTTTGCGTGCAGATCCATGGAACTTCAGATAATGCATACATTAAGTTTCACATCGGTACCATTGTCGTCGGATGAGAAAAACAATAGTGGTGCATTATTTCCCGGGCAACACTCATACTCGATGCATTTCTTTTTTTATTTCTCGGTGCAGTTGAAATGGCAGGTGTTGGTGACGCAGTGGAGGCAATCCTTTCTCTTGAAGAGGCTGTAGCACAAGATGGGGAGACTCAGCTTGAACTAGGGGCCAGAGATTCAACGGATGAATTGCGCCACCCCCAATCCAGTGATTTCGCTTCATTGCATGGTGATATCAACGCATTGCACAGAGAAATCACTTCAAGGGATATTCTGCTCCGAAAACTGGAGGAGACCGTTACCAGATTATCTGAAGATATCGCTCCTCTGAAGGATTATGTGAAGGCAAAGATGCAGGAAGAGGCGCACAGTGCAATGTCTCAAACTTCAGGTTCATCTGACGGTGGCGCTAGTCAGGACGGAGACCAGGAAACTGAAGAAGAGAGAAATAATAGAGTCCAAAATAGATGTGTGGACGTGATGATGAGTCTCACGGAAATACGTGAGAATAACGAAGAAAAAACAAAGAAAGTCAGAGGTTTTTACGAGAAAATATACAAAGCATCCCCCTTCACGTCTCTTATGTTGACGTTCCTGGAGAGAAATCGGGGAGTGAAAGTACTGGTCGACTGTGATTCCTCCAATATCTCAAACTTATTGTTAGTAAAACGATTGGTTAACCTGGATGGTGAAAAATGTGATGTAAAATCTTTGAATAAGTTCGTTGACTTTAGTGGCTGCAGAGTTTTCTTGGCTGATGAAATAAGTTTTTTTTTAAGTTCTACTTTGGCGTACGAAGCTTTTGGCTATGCAGTTCCCCTGGCTCAGAGCTTGGCACAGATGGTGATGTACTTGATCTTCAAAAACCGAGGGTGTCCTTACGAGTGTGATGATGAAATGTACGAGAAACTGTACGAGAAAATTGTGGAGGAAGCATCAAAGAAAAAGGAGACCTCAGGGGAGGAGTTGGGTTGCTGGATAAAAAATGCCTTGAATATTAAAACACCTTCATAAGAGAGAAATATCATTGATTTCGGTCGTCCCGGCAATGTTGGTCAAGTACGGTTCGAAGGAAGGAATGTCGAAACTGCTGGAGCAGTTGCATTTACTCACGTTCTTCTTCATTCACCACGTGATTCCAAAAATAAGGAGCATAGTCAGTGAGGTACGTGACTCATTTGGTGAACATTTTATCAAAGCTAAGGACTTTTCATAAACTTTCACTTAACCCATTATAACCCAATGTTGCTTCTAAGCAACATCAAAAATCTATAATTTATCATCTCTCTTTTGAAAATATCTAAGCAATGTATTATTTTGAGGTGTAAAGTTAAATGATGAGTGATAAATTTTAAAGTTTTTAATATTAAAATCTTGAAATTTGATTGCTTTCAGAAGCAGCTCAGGTTTATAGAGGGTCAACACATTCAATGCTTCCTCAATTTTCAAAATTTGTCAGAATAAAGTAAGAAAGAAAAATGGAGAAGTTTTGGCACCATAACTTCAATTCAAATGCCGCTATTTACAAACGGCGCACACGGTTCGAAAGAGAGGAGCTTGCTGAAGGCCGTACATACAATCGGAAGACTCGGAAGTGGAATATTGTTCACGTGCGGAGGCGGAGAAAGACCCCTCATTATTTCATTATTGCCTAAATCGAAAGATTATTACTCCTGGAGTACGTATTTCACGCACTTAGATTTCTAAATAACGATATCTATTTTTCGCGATTAAATGAAAAGTGAAATTTTCCAAGCGTGTGAAAATGCGACAGCTAAATAAGAATGCTGGGAAAAGCCTGTGTGACTTCATTCTGGTTCCTGCTTCTGCCGTGTGAGGTGACCTTGGGGCGAGGAAGAGGGCGCCGCTGCGATGCTACCTCTTGGTTTAAGTAAGAATTATTAATACCCTATCAAACGAAGGAAACTTTCCGAACTTAGCCATTTTTAATAGGTGATTTTTAAGAGATGTTTCCCTGAGCCCTGTGCCTAATGCATGCATTGGTAATCTCAGACAATGTAAAACTCCTCATGACTACTAGGTCCCTGTGGCGTCACGTGGAATGGCATCGCATGGGCGCCAATCTGGCCTTTTTCAAATGCGGTTAAAATTGACCTTTGCCATTCGTCTAAACTGGGATTTCTGAAACCAAATAGTTTGTATATTGTGAATACACTAATGGTGGGTAAGAAATCGCAATCAATGACTATATTTTTCTTTGAAGAAGGAATCGACCCCACAGCAGTAAACTGTAGATTGCAACAGATGTTGATTGGGCAACAAATGAAGTCTTGAAAATCATAAGCAAAGCTAAAAACTGATTACCATGCAATGATATAATAACTAAGGGTAACAAAACACAGTTTATTGCTCTGTATCTAATTCCTTGAAATGAGAACAAAGAGAGATGTGCGAGATTAGTCACAGCAAAGGGATATTTTCTCTAGATATTTCGTTTCTCCGTGCTAGCAATTCGAATTCATCTGCTTATCTCGTGAGAACTTCCTAAGATGGACTGAAAATAATGGACGCCTCCGGTTGTCCGCTAGCACTCGACAGTAGGAGTGGGGGTAAAGCGAGCTACCTGTTGAAAATAAGGAGTTGGATGAAGCCGAGTTTCAGATGGGCGTGCCGCTGAAATGGCGTTTCGTAAATAAGAATGAATACATCAAACAGAAATCCATTGTAGCAGTGTAAATGCCGAGACGGCATGTCATCATTTTTTTGCGAGGTGGTGCGTACCCTTAGGATATTTGAAAGAGATGTCTACCGTGGGATAGATACATTAGCGCATTTCCCAAGATCATCTATCCCCCTCTATTCAGTACCCCCCCCCCCCCCTCTGAAGCTTTCCTCTTCTCCAAACTGAAAAAAGTCCCAGCGCGCACAAGGATCATATTTCGAAGGCTTCGAAAAAAATATCAAGATAAACTAGAACTATAGAAACGTGTTTTCCGCACTTTTTCTCTCCCACTGACCCTTTTCAGCCTACCTGCTTCAATGTTCCCCATTTCTGGAGGTCAACCGCTGCATGAGTCATCTATTAGGATATTTGAAAGAGATGTTAGTTGTATCAACTATATGCCCAAATTGTTTCCATGAATTTAAAATAATCCAATAATCAACTAAATTCCTGTTTGAATCCTTTAAAGGAAATCTCAATTACGCGTAAAAATCCTGGGTTTCCTGCTGTATAGGTCGAACATTTCCGCATCCATCGTTTTTTTCGTCACCCCTGAAAACGATAGATCGAGGTTCCATCTTTGTACTAATACATCCAACAAGGGAAATAGAATAAAAAATCGTACGTTTAATATGCTTTGTGCAATTCTAGCATTCGAGGTATACGAGCATTGATTCGAATATTCGAGTTTGAGAAATCTGCTATTCGACCCAAATCTAATTTGAAGTATAACGTTTTCATTGTGAGTAATATCGTTCGAAAGTCGTGAACATCATACATCACCTCAAATTATGTATAAATTTCGGTTAGTACACCTACTTATGTCGTAATTCCCCGTTAAACTCGGATAAATTTGTCCGTCAATGATGCGTGTGGAGTGCTACATAAATCCATTTAACACTTTAAGTGCCGGCTGCTAAATTTAAAGCCCTACTGAAAAATCCAGCCATTTTTACTGTATTCGTACATTTTATAAAACAGTAGCATTAAAAAATATTTCGACGTGCATTTTAATAAAAATGGACTTTGCTTTTCTTTATGATTGAGGTGAAAAACATTTAATGTCTTTTTTAAATATATAATTTAACAATGAAAATCTACTGTTTTTTTTTAAATAAAAAAGTTGCAACATATGATGTACCGCTATAGCATGCATAATAATTTTTTTAAATACGCTTTATTTGAACAATATAAAGCATGGAAATCATAAAAGAGCATTGTTCCAAGAAAAAAATTATAAATCCTGGATGACAAAAAGGGTCAATGCACCCTCAACGAACGGTCCATTGGCCCAAAGAATTTTCACACCAAGTGGCCTAAGACGAGGATGCTGGTAGCTGCAGAGGACTTTTCGTCCTCAAGACATAAAGTGAACTCTTTTTCCATCGAGCAGTCGATTTTTTGAAAAAAAAAAAAAACAGGACCCCTAAGCAGTAAACTGGAAAAATACCATGGGCGAAATATAACGGCTTCACGCATACAAAGTCAATTAAATGGAAAGACGTAATACTACGTCCATGGCAATCCTCAGAAGGATTAGCAGGACGTAATATTACGTCCATGGCTCGCAAAGCGTTGAATACGCGGTGGTGTGACAACAATACTCAAGGGCAGATTTGAAGATCCTCTTTCGTAACATTAAAAAAAAAAAACATTTGACACATGAAAATTTTATTGCAAAAAATACGCCGTTCCTTGCATATCTCATCACAATTTCCACCCAGAAATATTCTTGTTAAACATTTACCTCTGCTGCTAACCAACTGATTTTGTTTGGAGAGAAATCATAGGTATTTATGCAAGAATAAGTAAGAATATATCACTTCATTTATTAGAATCAAATTAAAAAATCATAAAGGTTTACATAATATAACAACATCCGTTTATGGTTGGCAACAGGTTTGAATAATATATGTATCAACCAACTGATATTGTCTTTCTTCTCAGCGACGAAAGACAGAAATAGCAAAAAAAAACATATGGCTTCAGGGCTAAATTGAAAAATCATGGCAATAAAAGAAAACTAAATCATTGTACAATGCATTCATTTGTAAAAATATGGATCTTGTAAGATCCGTATTGTATGTGAAACCATCAAACAAATTGTAATGAAGAAATTGCATCAAACAAATTATCATTACAATACATCATTGTCAAGATTAAGTACCTAGACATTGGATCTCATTGCCAGGGAATATAAGACACATTCGTAAGATAGGAGAATTAGGAATTAGTACAAAAATTGACTGAATACAATATACAGGTGTTACCAAGGAGAACATATGTTCTTTTTATTAGTGTAACACCTGTAGTAATGAAATAATGATTATAATTTCAGAATGCAGACATTATCCCACTAACATTGCATCTGAGCAGTTGTGCGATTTGTGATAAAGGCATTAAAAAATTAAAATGGCATGTTAAAATAAAAATAATAATGACACTAAAACAATAATATCCAACTTTGCACACATAGGTATTATATCAAACACCGGTTAGGTAGCATTTGCGAAGGCATTGATTTATGTTGGCCAGTCACTGTTCAACTCCCGGTTCACCAAAATGACTGACGTGGAATAAAATACGAATCTCTTCTTCGAGACAATGAATTTCAGGAACTTAAGAACAATAACTTCAAGGCACTCATCTCCGACGTTTTGTTGAAGGCACATTCTTCATACCTGTTGAAGCAAGGAAACAAAACAGATGTAACCAAATTGTCTGTGCTTGTCGCAATTCAAATTAACTGCGTGCAAATTTCACGCTTTTAGATTTTTAAATGACGATATGTATTTTTTGTGATTAAATGAAAAGTAAAAATTTTTAAGCGTGCGAAAACGCGACGGCTAAGTAGGAATGCTGGGAAAACTCCGTGTGACGTCCTTCTGGTTCCCACTGCCGAGAGTGAGGTGACCTTGGGGCGACGCTTTGAACGCATATACGACGCAGGATTCTAGCGGGTAGCAGAGTTCCCTACTGGCTGGAAGCGCTTGGCTTAAATAAGGAATATTAATACCTTATCAAACGAAGACAACTTTCCGTCCTTAGCCACTTTTAATAGGTGATTTTTAAGAGATGTTTCCCTGAGCTCTGTGCCTCATGCATGCATTGTTAATCTCAGACGATGTAAACTCCTATCCTCTGGTGTAGAAACTAAGTCCCTGTGACATCACGTGGAAGGGAATCGCATGAGCGCCAATCTGGCCTTTTTCAAATGAGGATAAAAATGGTCCATTGCCATTCGTCTAAACCGGTATTTCTAAAACCAAATAATGTGTATTATGAAAACCCTAATGGTGGGTGACGAATACCAATCAATGCATTTCGTTTTCTTTGATGAAGGAAACTACCCTATTCGGATTAAAAGACAAGTAATGCTGAGTAAAGGGATCGTTTTACTGCATGACATGACAAATGACCATGGTACTATAGAAAAGAGGTGACAATATTCAAACGCATTTTTTAAATTTTTCCAGAAACTGAAGTCTGTAAATTAGTGGGGGGGACTATTTTCTGAGGGGAACTATAATCAGAGAAATATGGTGTTCCATGAACCAGATAATACACAATATTATGCAAAAAGTCAACTCGTATATGTAAACATAAACGTGGATTTGAATACTGATCCCAATAATAATGCATGATGTAAAGGCACTTATGTTGTTTGCACGAATGAAAACTAAGCCTACTTACATACAATTTGTTTCAGCAAATAAAGAGATAATGCTGCTATTATAGAACAGGTTTCTACCATAATACTGATAGAAAATAGTTTTTTTCTTTCAGTTTATTATAATTGTACTTAAATGTGGCAACTTCAGTTTAGGTTCATAACTACATATATCAAACCTAAAAACTTATATTGTGAGCATTAACTACATTTAAAATGCCTTAAAAATACTTTGTTTTTGTTTCAAGGAATCAGACACAGATCAATAAACTGTGTTTTGATTATATTAGGTACAATAAAATTCGATGGAAATCAGTTTTTAGCTTTGTTTATGATTTAAAAGACTTCACAAGTTGCTAATAAGCACCACAAATTTCTCGGCCGACGACAATGGTATCAAAGAGAATCTGTTGCAATCTAGAGTTGACTGCCATTAGTACATCTTTTAAGTGGATTTTTCATATAAAATCCTAAATTCTGATAATGTTCACCAAGTAAGTCTCTTACCTCATTGACTATGCTCCTCATTTTGGGAATCACATGTTGCATGAAGAAGAGCGTGAGCAAAGGCACCTGCTCCAGCAGTTTCGACATTCCTTCCTTCGAACCGTACTTGACCAGCATTGCCGGGACGACCGAAATCAACGATACTTCTCTCGCTAAAGATGATTTCATACTGAAGGCATGATATACATAGCCATCCATGGTCACTGAGTCCTTCTTCTGCGATGTTTCAAGCACAATTTTCTCATACAGTTTCTCATACATTTCATCACCACATGCATAAGGACATCCTCGGTTTTTGAAGATTAAGTACATCACTATTTGTGCCAAGCTCTGAGCCAGGGAAACTTCAGGGTCAAAACGTTCATCAACATATTGGCCCCTTTCATTTACGCTGATTACCCCAGCCTTACCTCCAGAGTATACCTTGCATTCAAAAATGTCAGCAAACGTAAGATATGCTGTTCCATTATGTTTTGCACCATCTAGGTTGACCAATCTTCCCACTAAGTTTGAGATATTGTTGGAATCACAATCGATTAGTACTATCACTCCACCATTTCTCTCCAGGAACTTCAACATAAGAGAGGTGAAGGGGGATGCTTTGTATATCTTTTCGTAAAAACCTCTGACTTTCTGTGTTTTCTCCTCGTTATTCATCCGTATTTCCGTGAGACTCATCATCACGTCAACATATCTATTCTGGGCTCTATTATTTCTCTCTTCCTCAGTTTCCTGGTCTCCGTCCTGAGGAGCGCCACCTTCAGGCGAGTCTGAAGATTGAGAACTTGCGTCGTCGTCCTCCTCTTCCATCTCTGCCGTCACATAATCCTTCACAGGAGCGATATCTTCAGATAATCTAGTGACGCTCTCCTCCAGTTTTCTGAGCAGAACGTCCCTTGAAGTGATCTCTTTGTGCATCTCGTCTCGCAGAGAAGCAAATTTGCTGGATAGGTAGTTGCGCAATTCATCCGTTGAATCTCTGGCTCCATCCTCTGGTTCCGATTTCCTCTTGAAGGTTTTCCTCTTTCCGTCAGCCATTTCAACTGCACCGAGAAATAAAAAAAGAAATGCATCGAGTATGAGGGCTGCTCAGGAAATAATGCACCACTCTAGTTTTCTCAACCGACAACAATGGTATCAATGAGTAAAATTACGTATGTATAGTGAGTCGACTTTACAGGATCTCAGGGCGGAGGGATGTTGGAAAATAAGCAGGTTGAATTCGATCAACGAAATGTTGGAAGGAACAAGGAAACATTGATTCACAAATGCAAACTCAGAAACGCATTTAATATTAAACGAGCAACGTTTATTTCCATTGACGGTTACTAGGGGACTCAGATTTACTAACAAAGAATAAGCACACATTACATGCACGACCATAATCACCACTGGCAACAAATATAATCACACTATCAGACACAAGTTTTTTATGTAAATTATTGTAATTGCATCAACACACTGCATAAGGACTCTCTCTTGGTATTTTTCATTCTCTTATCATGTTTAATGAACGCCGCACCAAATGACTGTTGGATATACGATCAATTAATTTTATTCAAGTTTTTAACCAGAAAGTTTAAAAATCATTCATATATGGGTAAAAGTGAGTATGAGTTGTGGAGACGGTGGCCATATTTATGTCATTAAAATATATTTGTGAATACAAGCGAAATACAGATGTATTTCTTATTTCAATTTCAGCTTTCATCGGCGAAGTATAGACGTTGGAAAATGGTTCACAATACATGAAAAATACAAATAATAGTTCCTACAAAGATCAAAACTAAAAGCAACATTAAAATTTTAAACAAAATTTTAAACCAACTCTTAAAACAAGAAAAAATGAAGGGTCAATATTTCGGCTCCACTGTCGCCATGAGCAACGCGAGTGAGTGGTACAGTTGTATTCATTGCCATGTTAAACTCAGCTCTATTGGCATATCATTCGAGAACGGTCGATTGCAGGATCTCCGGCATCTATCCGAAGGAGCGCGTGTAAGAGACGCACCTTTTTTTCCAGAAATGGAATCGGAAATCGAGGGTGCGTCTCTTACACGAACTTCTCATCTTCCCCCCGTCGCAAGTCCAAGGGGAACTGAGTGGCCTTGGTTGTCAATGTGAGTCGGTCATCTGAAACTCTGGGTCAAAAACAAGCGGCAGGCAGTGGAGTTTCTCCCTCAGTTGCGTATTTTTAAAATGTTCCTGTTTGCTTTTCTCACTCGTTAACACCGTGCCGTCGAGTCGGTAACTCAGAGGTGAACACGGAAATATATCGCGCGGGGTTTTTCGATCCGGAGTACACGCTAAATTTACTGCCACGAGTGGGCATCCCGCGGCATTTATACTGCAAACAGTAATCGCATATCAAACGTAGAGAAACGCGTAGTTTTGAAGGACAATACCTGGTTAATCGTCAACATCTGTCTTGAGAATAAATTACAAATACGATAGGGACCTGATTTTTCAATCACCTTAATACGCTATTATGAAGATAATTGCAATTAAAAATTATATAGATGTCAAAAACTGTTGTTTTAAAAAATCGAATGGGTGTTTACATAGTCAGACTAAATGCACGGTTAAGATTATGAAAGGTCACCAACGTTTCGGGTTCTATCCCAGTCAGCACAAAAGATATTTTACCCCAGTATTACCCAAATTTTACACGGGTAAAATTGTGGTAAAAGATGGGTAACCTGCATGGTGACGGGTAAAATATCTGTAAATTTAAGTGGTAAAATTCGGGTAATTTCATGGT
This sequence comes from Ischnura elegans, assembly GCF_921293095.1. NCBI lineage: Eukaryota > Metazoa > Arthropoda > Insecta > Odonata > Coenagrionidae > Ischnura > Ischnura elegans. The sequence goes on from NC_060258.1 coordinate 8,463,668, forward strand.
AAAACACGGGTAAAATTCGTACTTTTTCCGGGTAAAACTTCCCGATGCGACATCAGAGCCATCTGTGGAGCTTCAAAGTAAACATGATGATACTCCCTCTATTGGTGCTATTGTGAACTAACAGTACCTAATATCAATGCGTTATAGGCATTCATATGCACGATAAATGAACGAAATCGACATTGATATTGTAAAATAACTGTTTATTGAATGAAGAAAAGTAACTAAATATACAAACACGACATATATTAGGAAATAACCACTTGGTGAAAGAGAAATAACAACAAAAATAAAACCCACATTCACGAGGACATACGTACTCGAAGAAATAGAGATGACTGAAATAAATAACAGTTATGTTTTAAGAGGAATTGCCAATTTGATTTCTTTTCAAACTGAAACAATGTTAAACTTGTAACTAATTTCCTTCCGCTAAGCACTTGGTGACAACAGCTTCCACGCCGAACTCCTAATGGCACGCTTACGAGGAAACAATTCACCCAAACGAGAATCCTAAAAACTGCTTCTCTAAAGTTTTTCAACTGAAATTTTCAATGAAATCACTGTAAATAAAGAGCTCTATACTTTAGCAGAGGTTGAGAGAACCAAATTTCAGTTATATTGGTTATTAAAAAGTATAGTGTCGTCATAACAAAAAGTGATGCAACTCTCTGGCTAAATTTTCAACTGAATTATATTCAACTATTTTCAGCATTGTATCAGGCAACTTAGTTTACTTCATGCTCCAGTAATAGATAGAAATTATAATTACCAGGCACGTTACTTCGGCACTTGTAGTCGCGTTCATGTTCCTTCTTCATTGTTTACTTGTTTACTCGTACGTTACAGTCCACTAATCGCAAATCGCAGTTGAGCATCCAAGATAGCCAACTGTCAAGATTTGAACTCGACCTTCCATAAAATTTAAACGAAAATAATTATCCGATGAAAATTAGTAATCTCCTCTATTTATTTACGAAAATAATCAGGCAATTTTTAAGTAATTGAATTTTTATTGATGACCATAGCCTTTCATCGATAGCGTGTAGGTATGTAAAGTGAAACTATTTGCGAAAATAAATCGAAAATAGTTTGAAAAATATCACTACAGCGTCGCTGTGGTTATATTGAACTTTAATTTTCTTCTTTAAACTTTTCTCAACCTCATACAATACATGAAACAAATTACTCACTTTATATTTTACACTTCGCTGTTGGCAATTCTGCACGCGAGTATATAATAAGAAATATAAATTCTAATATAATCCTTTTCATTCCTCCAAGACATATCAAAGTGATGAAAATTAGAGTGGGGGCTTCCCCCTGAAAATGGTGGGTGATGGAGGGAAGCGGATATCATGTTCGGATTCAGGAGGTCATTTTGCATAATAATTAGCAGGAATGGTATCAGGGCTCAAAAAAATTGTTTTTGCCGTCCAGTGTAATTAGAGAAAACTCAATATACCCAACAATGCCAAAGATTTCTCAACGTGGTTTCCCACCGTCGGGGTTCACCGTCAAGGGGAATGATGAATTGCAGTGATCAAAATCAATTAAAAGACCACACATATATATAAATGCATAAAATACATTGCTTACGAAGTTATCGAAGCTTAAAACTAACAATTTATCCAGAGAAAACTGAATATACCCTACAATGCCTATGATTTCGCAACGTGGTTTCTATATTACCAACGTCACAGTTGAGTGACGAATTGTAGCAATGAAAACCAACTTAAAAGCCTCGAACACAATATCATTGGATAAAATATATTGCTTACGACGTAATGATAGCTTCATGTCAACAAAATAACTACAGAAATCAGAGAATACCGAACAATACGTGGCTTGATCAACGTGGCTTCCTGCGGTAAATGCCTAGCCACCTATGCTTCCCTCGAAGCTCTACTTTCGAATTCGGCCGATAGTTGGCGTCTCCCTTGTCTGGATTCTCGAATAACGTGGTAAAGAAGGGGTAAAGCATAAATACTCTACACAGGATTCTCCACTCCCTTGGTTCCTGTGATTCCCACCGATCGCATCAAATAGCGGCGCTGATGTAGCGAGCCCCGGTTGTTCCCAAGCAATACACGCCCACAAGAGGCACGCTACGCGGCGAATTTGAATCCACGTTTCGCAACGCAGAGCTGTGGAGTCTTAGAGAATGGAGAAAGAGTCAACCTCAAGGTATACCCGACGGCAGCGAAACGTACGGCTAATATTGGTACTGCTTCCACTTTCTAATTACCGTTTTCGCAATAAATAAGACGTTTTTCATGAAATTTCGTAGTCTACCAAAAAGGTTGACTCTTTCTGTGGATTTTTTTTGATTCCATAAGAAGTAATGGATTAAATCTAGTAGTCTACCAAAAAGATTGACTCTTTCTGTAGAATTGTTATTATTACATGCTATGGAATTGATGAAATCTAATAGTCTACCAAAAAGGTTGACTCTTTCTGTGGCATTGTTATGATTACATAAGAAGTAATGGATTTAATCTAGTAGTTTACCAAAAAGGTTGACTCTTTCTGTGGATTTGTTTTGATTACATGCTGTGGAATTGATGAAAGGTAGTAGTCTACCAAAAAGGTTGACTCTTTCTGTGGCATTGTTATGATTACATAAGAATTAATGGATCAAATCTAGTAGTCTACCAAGGAGGTAGACTCTTTCTATGGATTAGTTTTGAATACACACTGAGGAATTGATGAAATCTTGTAGTCTACCAAAAAGGTTGACTCGTTCTGTGGCATTGTTATGATTACATAAGAAGAAATGGATTTAATCTAGTAGTCTACCAAAAAGGTTGACTCTTTCTGTGGCATTGTTATGATTACATAAGAAGTAATGGATAAAATCTAGTGGTCTACCAAAAAGGTTGACTCTTTCTGTGGATTTGTTTTGATTACATGCTGTGCAATTGATGAAATCTAATAGTCTACGAAAAAGGTTGGCTCTTTCTGTGGCATTGTTATGATTACATAAGAAGTAATGGATTTAATCTAGTAGTCTACCAGAGAGGTAGACTCTTTCTATGGATTAGTTTTGAATACACACTGAGGAATTGATGAAATCTTGTAGTCTACCAAAAAGGTTGACTCTTTCTGTGGCATTGTTATGATTACATAAGAAGTAAGTGATTTAATCTAGTAGAGTACCAAAAAGGTTGACTCTTTCTTTGGATTTTTTTTGATTCCATAAGAAGTAATGGATTAAATCTAGTAGTCTACCAAAAAGATTGACTCTTTCTGTAGAATTGTTATTATTACATGCTATGGAATTGATGAAATCTAATAGTCTACCAAAAAGGTTGACTCTTTCTGTGGCACTGTTATGATTACATAAGAAGTAATGGATTTAATCTAGTAGTTTACCAAAAAGGTTGACTCTTTCTGTGGATTTGTTTTGATTACATGCTGTGGAATTGATGAAAGGTAGTAGTCTACCAAAAAGGTTGACTCTTTCTGTGGCATTGTTATGATTACATAAGAAGTAATGGATCAAATCTAGTAGTCTACCAAAGAGGTAGACTCTTTCTATGGATTAGTTTTGAATACACACTGAGGAATTGATGAAATCTTGTAGTCTACCAAAAAGGTTGACTCTTTCTGTGGCATTGTTATGATTACATAAGAAGTAATGGATTAAATCTAGTAGTCTACCAAAAAAGTTGACTCTTTCTGTGGATTTGTTTTGATTACATGATGTGCAATTGATGAAATCTAATAGTCTACCAAAAAGGTTGGCTCTATCTGTGGCATTGTTATGATTACATAAGAAGTAATGGATTTAATCTAGTAGTCTACGAAAAAGGTTGGCTCTTTCTGTGGCATTGTTATGATTACATAAGAAGTAATGGATTTAATCTAGTAGTCTACCAAAGAGGTAGACTCTTTCTATGGATTAGTTTTGAATACACACTGAGGAATTGATGAAATCTTGTAGTCTACCAAAAAGGTTGACTCTTTCTGTGGCATTGTTATGATTACATAAGAAGTAATTGATTTAATCTAGTAGAGTACCAAAAAGGTTGACTCTTTCTTTGGATTTTTTTTGATTCCATAAGAAGTAATGGATTAAATCTAGTAGTCTACCAAAAAGATTGACTCTTTCTGTAGAATTGTTATTATCCTATCTATATACAGCCCTCGTGGTGTCCTATCTATATACAGCCCTTGAGGTAACTGACTCACTCATGGATACAAATTCCCGACCACTTCTAGAAGTGCTGGAGAGCTGAAATTTGGCACGCGTGCGGGGAACCCGAAATGATCCGGAGGAAAAATCCGAAAACCGGAAGTTTCCGCCACGTGTCGTCGCTAGGACGACAAAATGGCCGAAATCGGGCTTTTTTCGGGGACAGTCTTTCGGATTTTATTTTACTGCGCGCGAATGGTGTGTGCCACATGGATCGCTAATGCATTTCCTAAAAGCTGATGAACGTGGGCACGTAATTACGTAATGTTGTTAATTTCTTTTTAAGAAAATTGCAGCCAAAATGGCGTCCAAAAATTCGTTTTTCGAATAAAATTTCATAACTTCCGCTCCCTTCGACTTAATTTAAGGTATAGGATAACGAAAATGATTATTATATATGCTAATAACATCGTCTACGAAATAAAGGTAACAATTTTCTTTCGTCGTCCTTGGTTACTCAGAAAAAAATTAAAATATTCCGAAAATCACCGAAAATTACGATTTCCAACAGACTAATAGAAGATTATGTCAATTTTAACCTGACCGATTTCTTTCAAACTTTGTAGTTACATACACTTCTTTATTGTCTTTCAGAAAACATGAACGTTTAATAAATGATTCAATATATTTAACCGCGAAAAAATAAAAATGGCGGGCACTACTCACTTTTTTTGGGGACTGGTTTGCTTTTTATTGTATTACTCTCGAAATATGGATGTCATAAGGCACACTTCTGTTAGAAATGACAGTAAATGAATGTGACCATATAGTATCGTCAACTTTAAACCCCCCGAAACCCCCTAAAAATTAAAATTTTCATATAAGTAGCCTTTTCGGGTGCTTATCGTCACAATTCCGCCGCTTCTCCAATCCTTACCACTCATCGCTACGGAATTGATGTGGACGATTGATGACCGCTGGCAGTAAAAACCTATAAACCCCCGGTAAACCCTCATACACCCCCCCAAAAAATAAAGTTTTGCATATAAGTCTACTTTTTGGGTACTTTACGTGACTATTCCACCGCCCCCAACGACTCATCCCCACGGAATTTATGTAAATGGATGGTGACCTCCAGGAGTACACACATTTAAACCCCCGGTATCCCCCTGAAATCCCTCCCAAACGTAAAATGTGTCATTTAGTCTCCTATTTGGGTACTTCTCGTACATTACGCCACACTACCCGTCCCCTCTGAGGTCTAGGTCCGGAATATTAGGTGAGGGCGAGCAACCGTAAACCATACGGGAAAAAATACCAGAAACCCCCGATCACCTCCTGGAACATCGCTAAAAAAATTAATGAATTTTAAAGTCGCCTTTCCGAGTAGTTTTCGTCACAATTTAACCGGTGCCCCTACCACTTATTAAAACCCCCGAAAACCCCGTGAAACCTCCCAAAAAATTTCTAACAAATCGCCTCTCCAGGTAAAAGAATCGTCAGACCACTGTTCCGGACCCCTACGACTTATCGGCACGGAATTTATGAGAACGATTTGTGACCACTGGTTTAACACAAGTATAAACCCCCCGGTATTCCGTTGGAACCCCCGCAAAAAATGAAAAACGTGCCATTAAGTCTTCTTTTATGGGTACTTGTCGCCACTATTACTCCGCATTGCACTACCCTTTACAATCATCGCTACGTGATCACTGTGGACGATTAGTGACCGCATGCATGACACATTAAAACCCCCGAATCCCCTTGGGCACCCCTCTCGGTGGAGAAGAGCATTAATGAGGACTAAGCGGAGCAGCCGCGGGGGGGCTCCTCGACCCCAAGGCGGCGAAGCCGCCCCACAACGATGAACGGCGAAGCCGTTCCGAGGAGTGACTGGCGTAGGCGAGGGGGAGCTTCAGTAACCCTCGGGCGGCGAAGCCGCCCTGCCGTTCAAGCGGCGCAGCCGCTGTAGACTCCACCCATCTCAACTCACACTCAACCCCTGGGCGGCGAAGCCGCCCTCCTGCGAAGAACGGCGAAGCCGTTTCGAGGAATGAGTGGGGCGCCTCCCCACCCCCTGGCCGGCGAAGCCGGCCCCTAGCTGAGGTGAGATTATTCGAACTTTAAAAGTCTTCGAGCGACCACAAATGTAGACGGCGAAGCCGGAACCGGGGTTTTTAAGGGGCGGAGCCCCTTAACGAGCGCGCGGAGCGTGCGAGTTACATGCTATGGAATTGATGAAATCTAATAGTCTACCAAAAAGGTTGACTCTTTCTGTGGCATTGTTATGATTACATAAGAAGTAATGGATTTAATCTAGTAGTTTACCAAAAAGGTTGACTCTTTCTGTGGATTTGTTTTTATTACATGCTGTGGAATTGATGAAAGGTAGTAGTCTACCAAAAAGGTTGACTCTTTCTGTGGCATTGTTATGATTACATAAGAAGTAATGGATCAAATCTAGTAGTCTACCAAAGAGGTAGACTCTTTCTGTGGCATTGTTTTGATTACATACTGAGGAATTGATGAAATCAAGTAGTCTACCAAAAAGGTTGACTCTTTCTATGGATTAGTTTTGAATACACACTGAGGAATTGATGAAATCTTGTAGTCTACCAAAAAGGTTGACTCTTTCTGTGGCATTGTTATGATTACAATGAGAAGTAATGGATTAAATCTAGTAGTCTACCAAAAAGGTTGACTCTTTCTGTGGCATTGTTATGATTACATAAGAAGTAATGGATTAAATCTAGTGGTCTACCAAAAAGGTTGACTCTTTCTGTGGATTTGTTTTGATTACATGCTGTGGAATTGATGAAAGGTAGTAGTCTACCAAAAAGGTTGACTCTTTCTGTGGCATTGTTTTTATCACATATAAGAAGTAATTGATGCAATCTAATAGTCTACCAAAAAGGTTAACTCTTTCTGTGGCATTGTTTTGATTGCATACTGAGGAATTGATGAAATCTATTAGTCTACCAAAAAAGTGTACTCTTTCTGTCGTATTGTTTTATCATATATAAGAAGTAATTGATGAAATCTAGTAGTCTACGAAAAAGGTTGACCCTTTCTGTGGATTTTTTTTTATTACACACTTAGGAATTGATAAAATATAGTAGTCTACGAAAAAGGTAGACTTATTCTGTGGATTTGTTTTTATCAAATTCTGAGGAATTGATAAAATCTATGAGTCTACCGAATATGTGGACTCTGTTTATTCGTCTTCATTGCATTAATGAGGAATTACGTATTCGTTTCTAGTGGAGTGAATCTAAAAATTTAACTGTTTCCTTCAGATAGTAATAGAAATGTAATTTATGTCCCTACATAAAAATTCTTCATTAACATGTTTCATAAAATGAAATCTTTTCTTATTCCTCCATAACCTTTCGTCCATTCCCCGCCATTGCTTTATTATTGTTTGTGTGGTTTCCCTGCATATTTTCACGTAGTTCTTCTATCATCCGTTTTGGCGCTGTCGTCGGGTATACCGGACGGTTGACTCTTTCTCCATTCGGAACGACTCCAGAGCTGTGAAGGGCAAAATTTGCTGGCGGAGCGGGAGCTCTCGTGGCGTCGACGCAACGCGGAGCTGTGAAGGCACCCTAATATGGCTGCGAGAGGCACGCTTTGCGGCGAATTTGAATCCATGTCTCAATCGTTCATTGCTAAAAAATAAAGTTCGTGTTAACTGCCCACGAAAGTATAACTATCACCGTGAGTTTATGTAGTTTCCTGGTGGTGAAAATGTACGTAATCACAAAATCGGTACGCTAATTCACGTTGAGAGAAGGGAAGAATAAGTGGGTAAGGAAACGCTGTTAACTTTCCCTAGCCTGAATTAAGTTTGAGGGCCCATAGATATCAACCATGTCTTTAAACTTCCGGCACCTATGTTTTAGAGAATTAAGAATGATTCCTGCGCAGCTCATAAAGAAGAGCACTCGTTGACATCATTACCAGACCACCTAGGCACACTTGGGGACGGGTCAGATCCGGTATTAGGACCATAGCAAGAATTTTTATCATACAGACTGTCCCAAGGGTCGTGTGTCATTTTTGACCTGTAATTTTAGTAACTTCCCATGGAGCAATATTCATGAAAATTGTCACACTTATGGGGAAAGGTCCTAAGTTTTGTTGACTGTAAGCAAAATTTTACAATTTTGACCTTTTGACCTCACAAAATGGGTCCAAACCAAAAATTTGAATTTGCCTTATGGGGTTTCAATGTTAAAAAAATCGAGATAGACAAAAGTGTGAATTTCATTGACCGATATGTCAATTATTAGGTTTTCGGACACGAGAAACCCGAAAATAACACTTTTATTTACGAATATTCAACCGTTGACCCAGTAAGGTCACCGTCAAGGTCATAACCCACACAGCACATCGTTGCCAGAGGACGTCCGCTGCGCGTCCGTCGCGTCCTCTCAGTGTCCGCGGATTTTCAGGACAGCCAGAGGACATCCGCCGGCTGTCCTGGCCATCCGTCCGCACACTGTCCTATCTTGGATGTCCAGCGGACGTCCAGCTAGTGTCCCATTATGCAGGGTTTCGGAGTTTTGGTTTCCTCTTAAAACACTCACCTCCTCAAGGAGGAACTCCGAGAGAAAGTCTCGAGATCCTCCGAGTAGGGAGTATAGGAGAAGGGAGAAAGAAAAAAAACTCTCTCTCGTTTCTGAAGCCAGAATACTTCCTCCCGATCGAGGAAGAGGAAATTTTTCGTGGAGGAAGAGTTATTTTGAGGATTATTTTAGGTAACCAAGTGTAATCCTCTTGTTGGAGTGTGGACTCTGGGAGGAAATTATAAACTATTTAACGAAAAAAAAATTTGACATTTTTACCGCTTCTATAGTTTAAGAACAACAAATGTACGCTATTTTTAAGTTTTACATTGTTTATAACAATTAATTAAGTTTAAACAAAGTTAGCAACAATTTAAGTAACATTTACGAGCGTTAAAAATTTCTACATGCCTTACGGGTTAAACAACAACAATTGAACGAACTTATGACTCTCTACATTATTTATAACAATTTTTAAAGTTTTAACAAATTTAGCAACAATTTTAGCAATTTTCAAAAAATTAAAAATTTCCGCATGTTGTACGGTTGAGAAGCGTTGGATGAACAATAAACCCGTACTCTTTCATGATTATAAAAATTACTTAAATTTAGCAACTTTTACAAAAATTAACAACAGGAATAATGGAATTTATCGATTTTTACTGAAATTTTATATTATGTACCAATGTCCTGCCGACGTCGCGTAGCCGTCTCGGGGACATTCCATTCCTGCAGGTTAAATGAACTCTTTCAACTTATTGATTAATTAATATTTACTCTCTAGGGATTAAAAAATCTCAGAGGCGATTGATTGGAAAGTATTTTAATGAAACATAACGCTTTAAATTCATTTTAATTTTTAATGGTAAGAATTCTCCTAAAATTATCACGGCATCGATGGCCTCATTCCCAGATTAGACATTGTAATTGTCCAATTTAAGGATAGGCAATAGAAGGTAAGTACTGCCGTACCTTTACTTTATATTGAAATTCTAGATTTTTTGGTGGCGAACGAATTTTGAATCTACCGCTACTCCGCGATACAGATTTTCCCATGGTTCTCCACATTCCTCCGTTCCTCCTTTCCAACAGAGGAACCGGAATGGAACACCGGAGACAGCATGGTGGTTTGGCGGTTACAAAGATGCAGCTACATGTATTCCAAGTAAGTTTGATGTGACATCCAAATAATTTTTTCTTGGCGTTCACTGTCGGCAGTATAGTGTTTCCGCATGCTCCTTATATTTCTTATAACTCAGCCTGTAACATCTCGAGGAAAAATATGGCTCTGCTTGGAACAACATGACCGTCTCGGTAAAACCGTTACTTGGCAACTAAAGGTAGCGTCTTTTTCCGTTGTTCATGGTGAAATTTTCGCTTTTGTTCCTTGTTTACATGATATAATTTAAAGTGGAAGTTCTTGTACTATAGTCTCTGTACGCGAGAACGTATAGGAAATAATGTAAGTGCTAGCGTATAAAATAGAACCTGTTGTTTTGATAACGTAGGCTACGGCTGAATTTGTTGTCCGAACGGTCCGTTTGGTTCCGTTCCTAAATCAAATCAAGTAGGGTTCTTGGCAATAAATATAACTAGGAATTGACCCACATCTCGTGATATTAAAATATATATATATATATATATATATATATAACTAGGAATTGTAATTACGTGTAACCGGGGGATTTTGCAACACGCATATATGATTAATAGGTTTCACGTAAATTATTTATTCTTTGAAATCGGAGTACACCGTGTGATTTCTTTTGATATGTATATTCACGCACGCATCGAAAAAGAACATTAATGTTATGATAGGATGTTAGAGCGTAGGTTTCCGCGGCGATGGTTTGATCTCTGCATTTCTCCAGGGTTTTCTTCCGCGTCAGATTGTTGGTTGACAACAGTTTCGCTGGCTATCCTGCCAGCGTCTTCAGGTCGAAGGGTTATGATAGGATATGGCGATTAAGGTTATGATAGGATAACCACCAATGTTTAGCCTTTTTACAAAAAGTTTTTATACTCTTTATCTGTTTGATGGAACTAGGTTAATAATTAAAGATTTTAGGTCCTAAATAAATAAATGATCTATTATGTCAGTAAAGATAAGGCTTAGGGATTAAAAAATTACAATGCCGACGTAACTTTTATAGCGTTTAATATATTTTTTCTGCCCAACTTTGCTAACCTACTAAATTATAAACTAATTTAACTACAAACTAAGTAACTGTGCTATTAGTCATCCATGCATTTAATTTAGTGGAAACTATAGGACGACTGTAAGAAACTTGGGATGAATCTAAACAAGGTCTAATTATAAGTGATATATTGTGTAAACAAACCTTACGGCTATGTTACATGGTTCATTTATTTGCTCAAACTGCTGCATGAAATCTTATACCCAGAAAATAGAACTTGTGCATCTTTTCGTACAGCCATCGGTACACATTTTGGTGTAGAGTATCGTGAACCTGATATATTTACCTGGAGGCATTTACTGACTATAGCTTTCATGTAGTGGAGTTGAATAAAAATACCTTATCTGTATTTTATTTAGTTCCTATTTCTATTTATAAGTTTGTATGTCTCTCTTCTTATAATTGTCTGTATACTTATTTGTCTTCATTCTTTACAGATGTTGCTCTGAACCAGGACGCTACAGCCACCAATTCTAGTGTGGAAGTTACAGTGAAGAGTTGGCTGGAACATGCTAAAGCAAGGCATGAGAGAGAGGTGTAAGTATTCGTTTGATTATTATATAGGTTTGGGCAAGGAGGAATAATTTTGGTCTGGATACTTTTTTCGCAAGTTGCTCCTGTTAAGGGAGCTCATATAAAGTAAATTTAAATAATTATTGAACATCTTGTAATACAAGGTTCACCCTTCCATGCTAAAGGTAGAGAAAATAGTATTGTTATGTATTATTTTCAGATGTAGATTCCACTACCAAGTAATTCAAACATTTGAAAACAATTTTTGTTCTGCATATGGGAGGTATAATTACCAAAAACATGGTTGAAAAGGATCTCATGCTCTATAAAAGTTCGATGTATAACACCTGTAGAACTTAAGAATGGGATAACTTATTCAACAGGGATGGTAGTTGCACAGTACTACAGAAGCTACTATTTTCTAGTAGCTCTAGCTAACTAAGATGTTTTGAAGTAGGTGTTGTTGTAGGAGCTATAGAAATTTCAGTAGCTCACAGCAGGCTTTAGCTGCTATTCACCTGTTATGTCTCTGTCGAAATGTGAATATTGCCAGTGAGCTAGGTTTTCACTTTTGCCTTGATACCAGACTACATTAGAAGATCTATTTTAATTATTAAGATTGGAAGAATTCGGAGATCTAAATCATGGAATGGCCTTAACTACAGCAAGTTTTTGCTAGTTTTTCAAAGTTTCTATTTTTTTAAGTTGCATCTCGGCCAATGCAGCTAAGTGGTTTGTGTGCCAAATCAGTGTGGCTGTTTTCACACTAATCCCAAGAGATCTAGTCCACTTAAACTTCCTCCTTTAAATGTTCTAGTTTCCTTTACTCCTATATCATATTCAGCTCCTCTGCATTAGTCTTCCTTAGCTCCAGCTTATGTAACACAATTCACTCTAGTGTAGTCATAATCTTCAAGCAGAGACCAATTGTTCAGAAATATTATCCTCCATTTGAATGCTTTTTCCAATATCTTTTTCGAGACCTCTACTTAGCTGTCTGGCAAGGATGGATCAAAGAATTTTTTTCTAGATGGTGCACCAGGGTCTAACAGGCAAACAGTCTTCTCATATTTGGGATTAAAATCTAGTTCAACAATTGTTCTATGAAAAATGTTCTTAATCATAATGTATACATTACTAACATATTAATATTTTTACTCAACATCTTTTCTTATTTAAGAACAAGAAAAAGTTAAAGAAAAGTTTGTAAAATGTATTCAGCCTCTAATGGACAGGTTTCCTAATTTTGAAACCTTAAGAATGTTAAACACGTGACTAATAAGACTATAGCGTCCTGTCTTATGTAATCTGCTTGTTACGTACAAGATACAATTTCTTGCTACAATGAAATGTTTATATACTTCATTATTACAGGAGCAGTGCAGGAGAGCATGACCGCTGAAAAAGATGTGGAGGTTGCCATCCAAAACTGGCTAAGGCACGCCAAGGAGCGGTTGCAGGGGAAGAAGAAAATTTAATAATATGTATGTAGTTTCTAGCATTGTATTATTTTAAGAAGCCAAATAAATATTGTGCATGGAATTGATGCCTTATTTATTTAAATTCTTGTCTGGACCTATTATTTATTTGTATCGAACAAAATGCAATCCTAACCTAAACGTGTCCTCAAGGTGTCCAGAGCGGACAATTTCAGGTCGTCCATAGGCCACCTTTTTTACTGACATGCGGACTTGCAGCGGACATCATTTTGTATGAATTCGGCTGTCCGTAGGATGTCCATAGGCCACTTGGCGGACAATCACCGGATGTCCGAAAGGTGTCCGTGTGCTGTGTGGGAAGGGTGGCAAAAGGAATAGCATACCAACAAAGGTGTCGATCCATGGGTTTTGTAGGTTGCCCAAGTCATTGGTATTGTCCAAATACCCGTATTATTCACTAATTGACCTCCGAGGGTCACCACGGGGGTCAAAGGTCATAGAGTTAAAAGTAGGGCAATCATAAAAACCAAGGGGTCAAACCATAGGTTTTGAAGGGTGCCAAAGTCGGTTAGTCTGTTCGTAGATCCGTATCGTTGATATTTTGACCTCCGAAGGTCATAATGGGGGTCAAGGGTCATAGAGTTAAATCGGCCCACCATGACAGCAAAAGAGTGTAACAATGTGTTTTAAAGGGGGCCCAAGTCAGTTTTGCTGTTTTTAAATCCGTATTGTCGACTTTTTATTACCAGCGAGGGTCACAATGGGGTCAGAGGTCATAGAGGTATGTTTTGAAATAATAGGAAAACTAATGTCCCCAACCAAAGGTTGTTTTGTTGTTTGTTTCCTATTATTTCAAAACATACCTCTATGACCTCTGACCCCATTGTGACCCTCGCTGGTAATAAAAAGTCGACAATATGGATTTAAAAACAGCAAAACTGACTTGGGCACCCTTTAAAACACATTGCTACACTCTTTTGCTGTCATGGTGGGCCGATTTAACTCTATGACCCTTGACCCCCATTATGACCTTCAAAGGTCAAAATATCAACAATACGGATGTACGAACAGCCTAACCGACTTTGGCACCCTTCAAAACTTATGGTTTGACACCTTGGTTGTCATGATGGCTCGACGTTTGACTCTATGACCTTTGACCCCAATTGTGACCTTCAGAGGTCAAAAAATCAACAATACGGATCTACGAACAGCCTTACCGACTTTGGCACCCTTCAAAACCTATGGTTTGACACCTTGGTTGTCATGATGGCTCGACGTTTGACTCTATGACCTTTGACCCCAATTGTGACCTTCGGAGGTCAAAAAATCAACAATACGGATCTACGAACAGCCTAACCGACTTTGGCACCCTTCAAAACCTATGGTTTGACCCCTTGGTTTTTATGATTGCCCCACTTTTAACTCTATGACCTTTGACCCCCGTGGTGACCCTCGGAGGTCAATTAGTGAATAATACGGGTATTTGGACAATACCAATGACTTGGGCACCCTACAAAACCCATGGATCGACACCTTTGTTGGTATGCTATTCCTTTTGCCACCCTTATGACCTTGACGGTGACCTTACTGGGTCAACGGTTGAATATTCGTAAATAAAAGTGTTATTTTCGGTTTTCTCGTGTCCGAAAACCTAAGAATTGACATATTGGTCAATGAAATTCACACTTTTGTCTATCTCGATTTTTTTAACATTGAAACCCCATAAGGCAAATTCAAATTTTTGGTTTGGACCCACTTTGTGAGGTCAAAAGGTCAACATTGTAAAATTTTGCTTACAGTCAACAAAACTTAGGACCTTTCCCCATAAGTGTGACAATTTTCATGAATATTGCTCCATGCAAAGCTACTAAAATTACAGGTCAAAAATGACACACGACCCTTGGGACAGTCTGTATGATAAAAATTCTTGCTATGGTCCTGTATCCCCAACCGCTTATTTTCCCTCAGCTCCCAATCGTAGCCGGAGCTGCATCCGGGCACAAAACACCGAGATTTACCCATGATATTTTGTAAATATCTTACTGGTGGAGAAATACTAAAAAAAACACCAAAATCGGTGAAATTCTCGGCTCAAAGAGGATGATAACAGCCGATCACTCATAAGCCGCCACTGACAACAAGCCAAATGAAGGGGATGGTAGTGTCGGTCGCGCCACAAGTGGCAAAAGTTGGAGTTTGAATTAATGCGCGGGACCCGTGTTCAAATTATGACTGCTAACGCCACCTAGTGGGGCCTCCTTAGTAATGTAAACTCTATGGGGTAAAGCTTACTGGGGTAAATTTGCCCCAAATTACCAGAAAATTTTCCGTCTAAATTATCTTTTGTGCTGACTGGGTATACTTCCGCTTCGGTTCGGACTCGCTCTACCACCACGGCGATCGCTTACCATCGCTTTTCTGGCCAAGGCCGTAGCCAGAAAATATTTTCGGTGGGGTTTATGGAATAGTAGACAAACATAAAATACACATATTTATTATAAACCCTTAAAGGAAAATAAAAAATATTATAAAATTGAAGTTAGCCTTCTAGCTTTTTTTTGCAGCGAACAAATGAATTAACTCCTCGGTGTCGATGTCAATTCTGCGGTCCCTCAGGAGGCTCATAAGTCACTCACCTCTCTACTAATTCACAGCACTAATATTTCACACACTGCACTAAACTACACACACTGCACCTACAAATTCGCTTGCATAATTATTGACTCATTTGGGCGTGCCGCTGACGATTAACGCAACATTGTCCACTCTTTACACACTGCATCAATTATTAAAATAATATATTCATTACGCTGGAATATTTCAAATGATAGCCTATTATTGGCCTTTTTGATCTATCTCACGCCCAATCACAGCGCCGGCGAAAGCGGTTGTTTTATGCAAAACATGCACATTGCTCTCGTGAATACGTGTACTGGAAATGGCGTTTGAAGGATAAGAATTTTTACATCAGACGAAAATCCAGAACAGCAAGTGCAGCAGTGCAAATGCCGATTGGAGAGCAAACATTTTTCAGCGAAGTGGCGTGTTCCATTAGATTTTGAAAAGAGATATTAGTCGAATCAACAACATGGCATAATTGTATCTATGAAGCACTAATATTCCTGTGATCAACTAAAGTCTTGTTTATATCATATAAGGAATATCATAATTTTCGATCCTTGTTTGTGTCCTCCGCAGCCGAAAAACGTTCAAAGGGGGTGGGGTAGTGATTGGTAAAAATAATCGATTTTCGATTAAAATCGATCATTGTACTGCGATTGTTTTGATTATGTAATCGTTTATGAGACGTCGATTTAATCGTTGAATCGATTACTTAAGCTCCATCTCAACTTGAAAAAATGGGCTGCAATAGCCGTTGTTTTAATATATCTCCATTCGCGTGAGAATCAAGTACCGGTGGCTTATTTTTATATTGCAATTGTACCGCAGTACATTTGAATTGATAGTGATGTTTAAAATTCGTATTGAAAAATCGTACGATATCCTTGCGATTATTATAGAATCGGTGCAATCGCATCAATTCGTTGCCTGCACATAATCGGTAGAATCACATGATCCTATGTCAACTAAACAATCCTATCATTCGATTTCTGCAATAAATCATATAATTCTCCCGACTTTCGAAATAATCGATTATGCCATCCCGATTTAAGAGGCCGTTTTACACGGTACACGGAATTGCGCAATCTGACGTAGGTAGTTGCGAAGGCGTTCTCAAAATTGCGTCGTGAAAAGCGGTGAATTGCTAGAACATATGCGAGAATGCGTGGATGCGAGACGGCAAAAAAATAGCCCCCGTTCCAATTTCGTTCATGCATTCGCGCAATTCCGCGCCGTTTTAGAAATTAATGCAGCTCTAACCTGCGCAATTCCGTGCCCCGTGTAAAACGGTTTTTAAACTGGACCGATGATTTGGGAAGCGATGATCATTGGATACGATTAATGGATTGCGGCGGAATTTCTCCCATTTCTAGGGTGGGGTGATTGAGAGTGGGGTGGGGGCTGCCTGGTTGACGAAGTGGGGGGTGAAGGAGGAAGAGGGGTGCGGAGGGGTTAGGGGTGGGTGAAGGGAGTTGTGCCTCGCCTGCGACTTGGTTTGGCGGGCCGTGTTTTCTTACGACGCACTCAAGCACTAGGAAACAGAGGATGCCGACGCCTGCGTTGAACAGCTCACGGCAACAATCCGCGACTGCGCCGACGCACAGTGGTCCGAAATCGGAAAAAGCCGGACAAAATTCCAAAATAGCGTTTTTTGAGGTAGAGACTTGAAATTTGGCATGTATGCTCAAAAATGATTGGTGATCATGAAACAATAAGTCTTTTTTCATAGATCTCACCCGTTGCTAAGATACAGAGGACCAAACACGACCAAATTTCCAAAAACACGCCCGATCTCATTTTTCTCCGAAAAACTTAGACGTTAAGCTGCTCGTAGAGTTTTGGAAGGATTTGAATGCAGTAAAAAACATTATATTCCAGTAATATGATACTTTATCTACATTTTGCATTATTTTTAAATATTTTGGTTGATATCGATGTGGTATAATGTCGCAAAATGGCGGCTCCATTTTTATGGCAAAACCTGACATAAAGTAGACATTATCTTTAGTTTGAGAAATAATAGTTCTCCAATTTTTACTGAGAGTATTTAGTAGAGATAGCTTAAGAGTATAAAGCAAACATCTTGGAGAAAAGTTTGCAGCTGCGGAAATGAGCGCAATTTTTTTGTCGCACTTCACGTCCCGGCTCCGCGACGCGGGGGCTTAGAGACTCTGAGACACTGTTGGATATTTCACTTTCTTTGGAACTTAATTATTTAAAGTCGTCGTTTTATGCACAGTAAATAGTCTCTATTGACCCTAAATACTTAATTGAAGATACTGCTAAGATATTGGATCGATATACTATGTTACTGAACGCGTAAATCTGGTAAACATGCTTTGTTTCCAAACTCAACGGAATCAGGTCGCATATTACGAATATCCTTTGAGTAGGATTGAAGTTTTCTCGCGTCGACTGACATGTACAATTACCAGGAAAGGCAACAAATGTCATTCTATCACTAATTAATTCCCTTTTCAACCTTGCCGTGGAGGTGCGTGCCAAAAAGGGGCATTTTATCATGCCGCGCAGCCTTTGTTGTTATACAATGGATGTTTAAGAAGACGGTTTTTCCGCTTCCTATCCTGTTTAGCATCCCAGCTAGCACAGATTTGACCTTGTCCTTTGAGAAATCATATATTTTGGGGATATGCTTTCATTTTACAAAATTAATAGCCTTTCTCTTAAGAAGAATGAGAAATATGAGAAAAGATCATATGACTACTTTTAAATATAAATTAACTAGGAAAACGTGAATCCATTGGTATGCTTATTTAGTACATGATACTAATATATTAGTACCATGATTTAGTAGCGGATGACTCACACAGAAAAAATATAAACTTGTGATGTCAAATTTTCAAACAAATAAATTTCATACATAACCGATAATTTCAGGCTTAACTTTAAGAAACCTCTCCATTATGGATAAAAAAAAATTTTCCCTCAAAGCTTACTTCGGTATTAACAATTCCACCAGGTCTTCTGGCTTTGCTTCGTCGTTTTTTCCGTAATCCATTCTTCTCTTGTCCAGGCCAAGCTATTTACATCGTCGCCTGCTGGGTATGCGGGAAAGACCATGAAAAGAAAATTATAATTAATTAATTTGGCCCGTACGCACCTTTTTCTTACGTATAATGACAAACTTTCGCATGAAAGTTACGTATTTATCTTGTGTTAATAATAATGACGACATGCACCTTGATTGACTGCATTTCAAGATAAAAGAAATATTACATTTTGCTTTAAGGGAACCGATATTACACGACCAATACTTCTTGTTCGTTAAATAATTAGAAGTAAAGGGCAAAACGGCTCGGAACCTCGAGGAATCTAATAGTGACAAGGCTACGCTGATAAGTCTACGGTCAAAGATGATTATGACTAAAGCATAGGATAACTAGGAATGCAAGAACTACAATACAGTAGGTTGTGGTAATAAACAGCGATAAAACAACTTACACGTGAACGAAAACATTCCTTTAAACAATTTTTTCTGCTCTTAATTAAGAGAAGAAAAAATGTAACTTCAGCCGCGAAGCACGGAATTACTATACGACGAATAATCTATTAATTTATACGTACAAGATTGACATTACTATGTTTTACCATATAAATTCAATGGAGACCAGTCTCCTCGATACATAACTCAACAAAAAAGGAAAACAATAGCCAAACATAAACAAAATAATTACCTCTATTGGCGCAATGTGTTGGCCACATTGCGCCAATAGTTGTATCCAAATATACTCAAATAACATAATTAATGTAGTCTATGTAGGCGTACAATACAATAAAAGATAAATCATACCTTACCTTAATAATCCAGTGACAGGAAACTGCTGTAGCTGGCTTGCACGAATCGCAATAACGTGTGGGATTGAAGCACATTTCCAGCAAAACATAGCTTCGGGTTGAGCACACCATCCACACGCACCGGTTATCGAGAATTAAAACACTATGTCAATTCTTCCAATAAGTATAATAATACAAACAAATATAAAATTAACTATACATCAGTAGCTAGTTAATAACGGATTTCCTTTTGGTTATTAGCGTAGATGCCGGAGTTCCTCCTACAGCACGTTCTCGTAGTCTCGAACGAAATGCCGAGGTTTACTGTCAGCGAGATTATAACTGTATCACTCCCACTCACTTCCCTAGCGACAGTGAGCCGCGGAATTGAGAATTTAATTTTTTGTTTAAACAGTTACATTAAAATATTGTTTAAAAAATTAAACTTCGCTTTTACTTTTGATCTGTGCAAGTACTATGTTTTGTATTTTTCATGTATTGTGAACCATTTTTCCATGTGTATATTTCGCGGATAGAAACTGAATTTTACATATGTAATACGTCTGTATTTCGCGTGCATTTACAAATTAACATAAATAGCCGCCATATTTACTACCCTTGCTCACATCGACCAGTATATGATTTATTTTTAAGCTTTCTGGGTATAAATTCGAATGGATGAATGATCAATAAAATAGGGAAATCTGACGTTTGCTGTGAACATATTATTTCTGGAAAAAATGTTTATGAACATTTCGCAAGACGCCACGAAAATCTACCTCCCAAGTATTACAGGAAATATACATAATGTATATTTTGTGTATTTTTGACCACATTTACGTATGTATTTCCTCTGTATTCATACTTATGTAAAAGTGGTACGTGTTACACGATAAATACATTTGTATTTTTGTGTATTTTTGACCACATTTACATAAGTATCCAAATTTCAAAATACACAAAAAATACAAATGTATTTATCGTGTAACAAGTGCCACTTTTACATATGTATGAATACAAAGGAAATACATTCAATAATACATATGTACAACAGATGTAATACATAACAAAAATATATATGTATGTGACCCATGAAAATACAATGTATATACATATGTATATCCAAATGTGTGTTGTTGGGGTGGAACTCTACTAAAATACTAAATATGTTCTTTCAATTGTTTGAAAAGTTATCTAATCGAAATCTGAGGAGAAATAATTTATTTACACCGGATGGTTGATTTTACATATGTCCCCTGGGTGTATGGCATCTACAAATCATGGAATATTTTCAAATTTTATGATTGAGTCACACTGAAACTCTACTAAAATACCTAATATGTTATTACAATCGTTATAAAATTATCTGATGGAAATCTGAGGAGCAATAATTTTTTCAAACCGGATGGTTTTTTTGAAATGTGTCCCCTGGGTGTATGGCATCTACAAATAAGATAATTTTTTCAGAGGTTGTAATTAAATTTAACTGACACTCTACTAAAATACTTAATATGCCATTGCAATCGTTATAAAGTTACTCTCAAAGAAGGGATTGGATGAGACATCCAGTTTTAATTGGATAAGTGAAAGTTGGATGCAGTATCCACTGCAACATCACGGCAGCCAACGCGATTTGGTGGTAAATCTGATTAAATCGGGCAATCATAACTTGGTTGTAGTGTCCAAGTGCTGGTCCCCACACCAATCTCGAAGATATCCCTCATCCAATAGTTGGATCCCACAGGTACCTCGATGGATAAGGCGACTATCCATCAACACTTACTAAAATATTTTCGAAGGTTGTAAATCAGTCGCAAAGAAATTCTAAATAACTATTTGTAACTATTAAAGAACGTTTAAAAACGTAGATATTCATAATCTGGTTAGATTTACACTTCCTACGCACAACTTTTGTTTTTCAAAAGTGTTTCTTGGTTTCATGGCAACCACTAATCATGGGATATTTACAAAATTTATAATTTAATCAAACTGAAACTCTACTAAAACACTAAATATGTTATTACAATCGTTGTAAAAGTTATCTGATCAAATCCGAGGAGATAAATGTTTTTTTACACCGGATGCATGATTTCAAATGTCTTTCCCCTTGGTATAATGCACCTAAAAATCTTGGAATATTTTCAACATTTAATATTGAATCACACTGAAACGCTACTAAATACATAATATGTTATTCCTACCTTTTTAAAAGTAATCTGATCAAATCCGAGGAGAAACAATTTTTTTACAATGGACGGTAGATTTTAAATGTGTCCCCTGGGTATATGGCATCTACAAATCACGGATTACTTTCAAATTTTGTAATTAAATCACACTACATAAGTATTAAAAGTTATATGTTCGAAATCCGAGGAGAAATAATTTTTTTAACCGTATGGTTGATTTTAAATGTGTCCCCTGGGTGTATGGCATCTACAAATCAGGTAATTTTTTCGAAGGTTTTACTTTAATCACAATGAAAGTCTATTAAAAACTTGATATGTTATTCAAATCGTTCAAGAAGTTATCTGATATAAATCCGAGGAGAAGTAATGTTTTTACACCGGATGGTTGATTTTATATGTCCTGCATTTTATATGTCATCTACTCGCTTTGCTCGCTGGGGGGGGGGGGGGGGCTCTACCCCCCTACACCCCCCACAAAGGCCTTCGTCCTTTCTTTGGTTGCTATGGAAGGTCTTATACTTTTTGTATGCCGCTTGCTACTTACGGTTCTTTTACTTTTCAATTGCGTAGATTAGATACCTATAGGTTATATTTCTCTATGTTCCTATGTATGGTTATATCCTATTTTCATTATGAAACATGTGATTCCGAAAGTAAGGAGCATAGTCATTTAGGTAAGTGACTCATTTGGTAAACATTCTCTCTTTTGAAAATATCTAAGCAATGTATTATTTTGAGGTGTAAAGTTAAATGGAGAGTGATAAATTTTCAAGTTTTTAATATTAAAATCTTGAAATTTGATTGCTTTCAGAAGCAGCTCAGGTTTATAGAGGGTTAACACATTCTATTGTGCCTGGTTTTTCAAAATTTGTCAGAATAAAGTAAGAAAGAAAAATGGAGAGGTTTTGGCACCATAACTTCAATTCAAATGCTGTTATTTACAAACGGCGCACACGGCTCGAAAGAGAGAAGTTTGCTGAAGGCCGTACATACAATCGGAAGACTCGGAAGTGGAATATTGTTCACGTGCGGAGGCGGAGAAAGGCCCCTTATTATTTCATTATATCCTAAATCGAAAGATTATTACTCCTGGAGTACGTATTTCACTCACTTAGATTTCTAAATAACGATATCTATTTTTCGCGATTAAATGAAAAGTGAAAATTTCCAACCGTGTGAAAACGCGACAGCTAAATAAGAATGCTGGGAAAAGCCTGTGTGACATCATTCTGGTTCCTGCTTCTGCCGTGTGAGGTGACGTTGGGGCGAGGATGTGTGCGCCGCTGCGATGCTACCTCTTGGTTTAAGTAAGAATTATTAATACCCTATCAAACGAAGGAAACTTTCCGACCATAGCCAGTTTTCATATGTGATTATTAAGATATGTTTCCCTGAGCCCTATGCATGTATTGGTAATCTCAGACAATATAAAACTCCTCATGACTACTAGGTCCCTGTGGCGTCACGTGGAGTGGCATCGCATGGGCGCCAATCTGGCCTTTTTCTAATGCGGTTAAAATTGACCTTTGCCATTCGTCTAAACTGGGATTTCTGAAACCAAATAGTTTGTATATTGTGAATACACTAATGGTGGGTAAGAAATCGCAATCAATGACTACATTTTTCTTTGATGAAGGAATCGACCCCACTGCAGTAAACTGTAGATTGCAACAGATGTTGATTGGGCAACAAATGAAGTCTTGAAAATCATAAGCAAAGCTAAAAACTGATTACCGTGCAACGATATAATAACTAAGGGTAACAAAACACAGTTTACTGTTCTGTATCTAATTCCTTGAAATGAGAACAAAGACAGATGTGCGAGATTAGTCACAGACAAAGGGATATTTTCTCTAGATATTTCGTTTCTCCGTGCTAGCAATTCGAATTCATCTGCTTATCTCGTGAGAACTTCCTAAGATGGACTGAAAATAATGGACGCCTCCGGTTGTCCGCTAGCACTCGACAGTAGGAGTGGGGGTAAAGCGAGCTACCTGTTGAAAATAAGGAGTTGGATGAAGCCGAGTTTCAGATGGGCGTGCCGCTGAAATGGCGTTTCGTAAATAAGAATGTATAAATCAAACAGAAATCCATCGTAGCAGTGTAAATGCCGAGACGGCATGTCATCATTTTTTTGCGAGGTGGTGCGTCCCCTTAGGATATTTGAAAGAGATGTCTACCGTGGGATAGTTACATTAGCGCATTTCCCAAGATCATCTATCCCCCTCTATTCAGTACCAGCCCCCCCCCCTCTGAAGCTGTTGTTGTACCACTTGTTTTCAGTTAACCTGCTTACTACCTTAAAATTATTTGCTTTAACACATTATTGAAAGTGTTTTAAAAGGTATCTATCGTCAAACATGGGAAAATACCAATATATGTTTGTGATTTCAAAAAGCATAATATAAATTAATTATTTTCTTGAGTTATTGAGGGGGCTCCGCCACCCCAAACGAATCTTTGAGGGGGCTCGGGCACCCTCAGGACCCATGCAGTCGGCGCCACTGAATGCGTGCTGTCAACTATCTTCATTCTTGCGAATGTAATTTACTCTAAAGGTTAATAATAGAGATTTAACGCTAGATGTGTGCCTCAAAATGCTTAATAGTTTTTTTTCTCGATAAAATTAATCTGACAACAGTAACTCCAACGCTTTATAACGATTGGTAACGCTTTTAATTTTTTTCCTCGTAGCTTTAAACTTACGAAGGCACTATTCTGCAGTCAGCTGTAGTTTCCACATTTTTATTTGAATGTAAAACCGGTATATACATGCTTGATATGAAATACATGGGCCTTATATAATACCATCATTCCAGCTTCTGCACTCAAGGCTGCATACTCATAACGTGTTTTTGAAATCTCGCCCGTTTTAACTTACTGAGAACATGGCCGCCGCGCGCATTCCCGATTACAACATTTCAATGGAGGCGAGCGCTTTTGTCCTCTCTGTATATACTCTGTGGCCTTAGCTTCGAAAAAAATATCAAGATACACTGGAACTATAGAAACGTGTTTTCCGCCCCTCTTTTTCTCTCCCACTGACCTTTTTCAGCCTTCCTGCTTCAAAGTTCCCCATTTCTGGAGGTCAACCGCTGCATGAGTCATCTATTATGATATTTGAAAGAGATGTTAGTTGAATCAACTATATGCCCAAATTGTTTCCATGAAATTAAAATAATCCGATAATCAATTAAATTCCTGTTTGAATCCTTTAAAGGAAATCTCAATTATGCGTAAAAATCCTGGGTTTCCTGCTGAATAGGTCGAACATTTCCGCATCCGTCGTTTTTCTCGTCCCCCCTGAAAACGATAGATCGAGGTTCCACCTTTTTACTAATACATCCAACAAGGTAAATAGAAGAAAAAATCGTACGTTTAATATGCTTTGTGCAATTCTAGAATTCGAATATTCGAGCAATGATTCGAATATTCGAGTTTGAGAAATCTTCTATTCGACCCATCTCTAATTTGAAGTATAACGTTTTCATTGTGAGGAATATCGTTCGAAAGTCGTGAACATCATATATCACCTCAAATTGTGTATAAATTTCGGTTAGTACACCTACTTATGTCGTAATTCCCCGTTAAACTCGGATAAATTTGCTGTCAATGATGCGTGTGGAGTGCAACGTAAACCTATTTAAGACTTTGAGTGCCGGCTGCTTAATTTAAAGCCCTGCTGAAAAATCCAGCCATTTTTACTGTATTCGTAATTTTTTAAAACAGTAGCATCAAAAATATATTTATTCCGACGTGTATTTCAATAAAAATGGACTTTGCTTTTCTTTATGATTGAGGTGAAAAACATTTAATGTCTTTTTTAAATATATAATTTAACAATGAAAACCTACTGTTTTTTTTTTTTAATAAAAAAGTTGCAATATATGATGTACCGCCATAGCATGCATAATAATTTTTTCAAATACGCTTCATTTGAACAATATAAAGCATGGAAATCATTAAAGAGCATTGTTCCAAGAAAAGCATTATAAATCCTGGATGACAAAAAGGGTCAATGCACCCTCAACGAACGGTCCAAAGAATTTTCCCAAGAATTCCCGGTCCAAAGAATTTTCACACCAAGTGGCCAAAGATGAGGATGCCGGTAGCTACAGAGGACTTTTCGCCCTCAAGACATAAAGTGAACTCTTTTTCCATCGAGCAGTCGATTTTTTGAAAAAAAAAAACAGGACCCCTAAGCAGTAAACTGGTAAAGTACCACGGGCGAAATATTACGGCTTTACGCCTACAAAGCCAATTAAATGGAAAATATTTCCGTCCATGGCAATCCTCAGAAGGATTAGCAGGACGTAATATTACGTCCATGGCACGCAAAGTGTTGAATACGCGGTGGTGTGACAACAATACTCAGGGGCAGATTTGAAGACCCTCTTTCGTAATATTCCAGAAAAAAAACATTTGACATATGAAAATTTTATTGCGAAAAATACGCCGTTCTTAGCATATCTCATCACATTTTCCACCCAGAAATATTCTTGTTAAACATTTACCTCTGCTGCTAACCAACTGATTTTGTTTGGAGAGAAATCATAGGCA
The DNA here is from genome assembly GCF_921293095.1 of Ischnura elegans. NCBI lineage: Eukaryota > Metazoa > Arthropoda > Insecta > Odonata > Coenagrionidae > Ischnura > Ischnura elegans. Next base: position 8,489,687 of record NC_060258.1, read on the forward strand.
TTTATGCAAGAATAAGTAAGAATATATCACTTCATTTATTAGAAAATATTACAAAATCATAAAGGTTTACATAATATAACAACATCCGTTTATGGTTGGCAACAGGTTTGAATAATATATTTATCAACCAACTGATATTGTCTTTCTTCTCAGCAGCGAAAAACGGAAATAGCAAAAAAACATATGGCTTCAGGGCTAAATCGACAAATAATGGCAATAAAAGAAAACTAAATCATTGTACAATGCATTCATTTGTAAAAATATGGATCTTGTAAGATCCGTATTGTATGTGAAACCATCAAACAAATTGTAATGAATAAATCGCATCAAACAAATTAACATTACAATGCATCATTGTCAGAATTAAGTACCTAGACATTGGATCTCTTTACCGGAGAATGTAAGACACTTTCATAAAATAGGAGAATTAACAATAAGCACCTGCTAAAAATATACTGAATGTGGTTCATTCATAAAAAAATGAGTCTCAATCTTTTTTGCTGCCATTGTAGGATTGGGTAAATTAAATTTACAGGTATTACCTAGGAGAATGTACCTATGTTCTTTTTAAAAGTGGAACATCTGTAGTAATGAATTAATGATTATATTTTCAGATTGCAGATATTATCCCACTAACATTGCATCTGAGCAGTTGTGCGATTTGTGTTAAAGGCATTAAAAAATTAAAATGGCATGTTATAATAGCAATAATAAACAATAATATCCAAATTTGCATATAAAAGCTTTGAATAAAGCACCAATTAGGTAACAATTGCAAAGGCAATGATTTATGTTGGCCATAGTCACTTTTAAACTCCCGGTTCACCAAAATGACTGACCAGGAATAAAATACGAATCTCTTCTTCGAGACAATGAATTTCAGGAACTTAAGAACAATAACTTCAAGGCACTCATCTCCGACGTTCACATTCTTCATACCTGTTGAAGCAAGGAAACAAAACAGATGTAACCAAATTGTCTGTGCTTGTCACAATTCAAATTAATTGCGTGCGCATTTCACGCTTTTATATTTTTAAATGACGATATCTATTTTTTGTGATTAAATGAAAAGTAAAAATTTTCAAGCGTGCGAAAACGCGACGGCTAAGTAGGAATGCTGGGAAAACTCCGTGTAACGTCCTTCTGGTTCCCACTGCCGAGAGTGAGGTGACCTTGGGGCGAGGCTTTGAACGCTGTTACGACGCAGGATGCTAGCAGGTAGCAGAGTACCCTACTAGCTGGAAGCGCTTGGCTTAAATAAGGATTATTAATACCTTATCAAACGAAGACAACTTTCCGTCCTTAGCCAGTTTTAATAGGTGATTATTAAGACATGTTTCCCTGAGGTCACCGCCTCATACATGCATTGGTAATCTCAGACGATGTAAAACTCCTATCCTCTCGTGTAGAAACTAGGTCCCTGTGACGTCACGTGTAGTGGCATCGCATGGGCGCCAATCTGGCCTTTTTCAAATGAGGTTAAAATTTGACCATTGCCATTCGTTTAAAATGGGATTTATAAAAACCAAATAATTTGTATATTATGAAAACCCTAATGGTGGGTAATGAATACCAATCAATGCATTTCGTTTTCTTTGATGAAGGAAACTATCATATTCAGAATAAAGCACAAGAAATGCTGAGTAAAGGGATCATTTTACTGCATGACATGACAAATGACCATGGTACTATAGAAAAGAGGTGACAATATTCAAACGCATTTTTTAAATTTTTCCAGAAACTGAAGTCTATAAATTAGTGGGGGGGACTATTTTCTGAGGGGAACTATAATCAGAGAAATATGGAGTTCCATGAACCAGATAATACACAATATTATGCAAAAAGTCAACTCGTATATGTAAACATAAACGTGGATTTGAAGACTGATCCTAATAATAGTGCATGATGTAAAGGCACTTATGTCGTTTGCACGAATGAAAACTAAGCCTATTTTCATACAATTTGTTTCAGCAAATAGAGAGATAATGCTGCTATCTTAGAACAGGTTTCTACCATAATACTGATAGAAAATAGTTTTTTTCTTTCAGTTTATTATAATTGTACTTAAATGTGGCAACTTCAGTTTAGGTTGGTAACTACATATATAAAACCTAAAAACTTATATTTTGAGCGTTAACTACATTAAAAATGCCTTAAAAATACTTTGTTTTTGTTTCAAGGAATTAGACACAGATCAATAAACTGTGTTTTGATTATATTAGTTATAATAAAATTCGATGGAAATCAGTTTTTAGCTTTGTTTATGATTTACAAGATTTCACATGTTGCTAATAAGTAAAGCACCACAAATTTATCAGCCGACGACAATGGTATCAAAGGGAATCTATTGCATTTCTAGAGTTGACTGCCATTAGTAGGACATCGGTTAAGTGGATTTTTCATAAAAATTCCTTAATTCAGATAATGTTTACCAAGTAAGTCACTTACCTCAGACACTAGCTCCTCATTTTGGGAATCACATGGTGAATGAAGAAGAATGTGAGAAAAGGCATCTGCTCCAGCAGTTTCGACATTCCTTCATTCGAACCGTACTTGACCAGCATTCCTGGAACGACCGAAATCAATGATACTTCTCTCGCTAAAGATGATTTCATACGGAAGGCATGATATACACAGCCATCCATGGTCACTGAGTCCTTCTTCTGCGATGTTTCAAGCACAATTTTCTCGTACAGTTTCTCATACATTTCATCGTCACAAACGTAAGGACATCCTCGGTTTTTGAAGATCAAGTACATCACTATCTGTGCCAAGCTCTGAGCCAATGAAACTTCAGGGTCAAAATTTTCTTTTTTACAGTGGCCCCTTATATTTACGTTGATTACCCCAGACACACCTACCAAGTAAACCCTGCATTCAAAAATGTCGGCAAACGTTAGAAATTCTGTTCCATTCTGTTTTTCACCATCTAGGTTGACCAATCGTTTCACTAAGTTATTGATACTGAAGGAATCACAATCGATTAGTACTTTCACTCCACGATTTCTCTCCAGGAACTTCAACATAAGAGAGGTGAATGGGGATGCTTCGTATATCTTCTCGTAAAAACCTCTGACTTTCAGTGTTTTCTCCACGTTATTCTCACGTATTTCCGTGAGACTCATCATCACATCTACACATCTATTCTGGGCTCTATTATTTCTCTCTTCTTCAGTTTCCTGGTCTCCGTCTTGATTAGCGCCACCTTCAGGCGAACCTGAAGATTGAGACCTTGCTGCACTGTGCGCCTCTTCTTGCATCTTTGCCGTCACATAATCCTTCAGAGGAGCGATATCTTCAGATAATCTTGTGACGCTCTCCTCCAGTTTTCGGAGCAGAACATCCCTTGACGTGATCTCATCTCGCAGAGAAGCAAAATCGCTGGATTGGTGGTGGCGTAATTCAGTAATTATATCTCTTATCCCTTCTTCTAACTTGGCCAACCCATCTCGTGTTACAGCCTCTTCAACAGGAAGGATTTCCACTGTGTCTCCAGCACCTGCCATTTCAACTGCACCTAGAAATAAAAAGAAATGCATTCAGTATGAGGGTTGCCCAGCAAATAATGCACCACTATTGTTTTCTCATCCGACAAAAATGGTATCATTGTGAAATGTTATGCATGCATAATCTGAAGTTCCATGGATCTGCAAGCAAACTTACTAGTTTTTCCGACTGATAGCTTAGCTGTATGACCATCTGTCAGTGAGATACATTACAAGCAGTGTACCTTCGCTGAATTTCTCATTGATGGGAAAGAAATTGTGGAGAATGTTCAATATACGTTTGTGCAAAGATTATGGAGCATCTACGGCCAACAAGATTGCAGTTATTCCCTGGGTTCAGAGGATGAGAGCGTCAGAAGGCAGTTTGTTGGTGCTTCAAGATTAACATCAGTCAGGGAGACCATTCACGGCTGTCAAACCTGGGGCCGTATTCTGTAACTCCAAACCGATCGGTGCGGCACCGATTCGTCGGGTGCGACGTCACACCGACTCCCGGTAAGAAGTCGTGCGATTCTGTACGAACCCGGTCGGTGCGGCACCGACGAGAGGACGGGAGATCGTCGGTAGCCGTACCGACAGCAAAGAGGTGTCGGTACGGCCACCGACTAGTGGGTTTCATGAATTCCCCGGTGCGCATTGTACGTTTTATTTTGTTTTTACCTCATCACCGAGTAAATAATGAGGTTTTCTCCAATGTTATCTTTTTCTGCCCCTTCGAATACGCCTCTATAATTCACTGTGTCATCATCTATATTAATTACCTTGACAGAAATATAAGATAATGGTTAATAAAAATGAGGTTTGCTAACATATAATGACTTTCTCTCATTTATGTTACCGCACTTTCACTCGCTTGTAATAGGCTTTATTTCTCTCTATCATCATTTACTTGCTCCTTTGACATAAAAAAGATATTTTTGATTAAATATGAGTTTTGCCGCAATGTTATCACTTTATATCACTCTGAATAGGCGACTGTTATTTCACTCAATCTGTCATTTTCTCTCACTTGGAATGCGCAACTTATACATATGTATTTCACCCAATCACAATTTATTTACTTCCTCGTCATTACACTTCTTTTAATTGCACCCAGCTCCATATTTTTATAACAATTTCCTAACTTGTTCCTCTAATATTACATTTGCATTTGAATCCTACGTTCACGTTCCATGGTATGCTATTTTCGTCTGCTACGGTGCCAATGGCATAACCTTCCGTTGATAACATTTATACGGAACTTACTTAATGACAACTATATTACCAAATCATGAATAAATAGCATTATACGGAACCAATATTTAAAAAAAGAAACTACGATCTCAAGGATGGTTTCAATAATTCATTCCAGCAACAACAATCTCCAACACATACAAACTTTATTGTGATGTTGTAATATTGTTTCCTTCGATTCTGTAGGTACAGCATTACTACCACACATTATATAAGCATTGTTAACAACTTATCCAATATCGTTTATCTTTATCTAGCAATAAGTCGTAATTTCCGCAAATAAAAAGATTGAGAATGACGACAACAAACTGTGCCAATGAGTCTTCACTTGTTTTTACCCTTCTTTCATCGGTGGAGACACGTGAAACTTCGGATATATTCGGATTTTCCCTGTTTGGGAAGGAAGGGGAACCGTACCGACTGGTTTGAAACCGACGACCTTACAGAATCGCTGAAAGTGTCGTCGTCGGTGCGGAATCCGTTGTCGGTACGGTTTGATGTCCAGTCGGTGGGCTTGAAAGGGAAACCGACCGGTGCGGCACCGACGAAATACAGAATACGGCCCCTGATGGCAGCGCGGTGAAGTTGACATTGCCATGTCAGTGATGCCAAAGAAGCAGAGCCATTAATTCAGAACAATATGGTTGTTCACCATATTTTTTTTATTTAAGAAATCGAAAGATCGTGCTTCAGAAGGAGCAATGACAATAATATTATGCTATTTTCTTCATTGTACATGTTTAGAGAAGGCTTTAAACAGTGACAAATTTTACGTTACGCCAAAAAGCCCTAATTCCATCTGGAATTGGTGTGTGACGTCACAAGCCTGTAGATGCCCTACTGCAGTGTTTGAAGTGGCTCAGCAGGGTTATTCCACTTTTTTTTAAAGATCTCCAGCGTCTGCCGCCAGATCAGTGTTTAAATCCAAATTTATCCTTTAATAAGAGTAATAATAAGCAAAATTACCCTTACTTGTACATATTTATTGCTCATCATATCACAAATAGCACTACAACGCACACATTTCACGAGCTGTCTTTTTGATACGTATAATCAGTATATTCCAAATCAACTGATTCAATAAAAAACTTGGCTCACAATAAATACAAAACACTATTATGTAACACTAATAAAACATGACAATCGGTTTTCCAATCACTCTGCACACACAAAAGAATTTGCACTCCTTGAAGTTCGAAAGGATTCTCCACACCTCACTTACCACTCATCACTAACGACTTAGAATCAGTTTACGCTATTTTACATTGACATTACGAAGACAATGAAATGAATAGGCTGAAACAAATTATTGAACTACCTAAACCAGTTATTGTAACATCAAAAAACTTGGAATTTCACTTTCACTATTACCGTAACCAAAATATGACCAAAACAAACAACAGCGCAACGAAATTCGTGAAATGTAAACACTGACGAATGCTCCAAATGAATTGGCAATAGGTAATAAAATCAAACAGAACTTAGAGGCAAACAAACGAATGAAAATTAATATACGTTCGATGTATCCTCTAAGTACAGCTAGCTCAAATATGAAACATATCCTTCGCAATAGTTAGATACCTTTAGATCGAAATGTATAGGGTTGATTGAACCAGCATGGAAGAAGTAAATAATTTCGTCGAAGATGTTACATTCACAACTCACTTCACTTGTCGCTTCACTCTTTACTTCATCCTCTATATGCAATCAATTCACTCAGGGGTACATTAAGGGCACAAATTTTGTTCACTTGCACTAGCGGCAAAATGAAAGTTCACTGCACGTAGGTAGTTTCCTTGCAAATGCAGCTATACAAAACTTTCAATTCCTGTCAACAATTACACTACATACGTTGCCTGTCTAACTTGAAGAATGGATTTTATGACGCCTTGATCCATCCGGAAGCTTCATGCAAAACATAGGCCATTTCAAAATAAGGAATAACCTTGGCAAATGTCCAGTCGGCACGCAGAGTGGTCAGCTTGGCATCGAGCGATTGAGGGTACAGGCCAGCCGTACAGGCTTGTTACGTAATCACCTCTATTTCAAGATGGCGGACCGTTTTTGGCGGCGTTTAAAATTGTTCGAATTTTGATTGCTAATAATTCCATCATTACTTTTTCAACGCATCTGTCATTCATCCCAATCAAAATGAAATTACATCAGAAGTGATATACATTCGTTTTCTTAGACCGTTCTGATAGGCTTGAACAACCCTATTCAGTTGAATACTTAACTCTTGCTATACCGAAACATATTATATTCAAGTCACTTATCCAGCATTTGCCCAGTGGGTCCAATGTGAATGAATGTCTAGAAAGATATCATGTAGATACCAGAAAAGTGGACATTCAGATATTTACAAAATTTCAATAAAGGTTATTGTAAGATATTTAATAGATATTAGCTAAAGACATTCCAGACATTTTGTGCTGTCTGGGATATTAAGGCCTCGTTACATGGTACATTAACATGTACAAGTTAACGTATGTTTGCGTGAATGGTTTTTGTGGACCGGAACGCAACATGTACGAATGGATGAACCAAATTAGAACAGGTACTATTTCCTGTGCATGCATTCTCAGAAATTGGGCGGTTACATGGTGCATTTTGGCGATCATGCTCACGTTCATTCATTTTGACATTAACCCGTACGTGTTTTAATGTATCATGTAATCAGGCAAGGGCGTATCCAGGATGATAACTAGGGGGGACAAGCCATGTGATTTGTGAGATTATCTCCTTGAAAAAATAGTTTTACTTTGTTACATATACTACAAATATATATGATTTTTCGTGGGCTTAAAGAAAATTTGTTGAATACTATCGTTTTAATTCAGTACTGAATTTGCTCAAACACTTTTGCAATTTTAGCTTCTAAGGGGGGATCTTGCCCCCCCCCCCAACCCTCGCTGGGAACCCCTATGAATGTGATGAAGAACGCACATTTTAACTCACTAAACAATTTTTACTAATGTAAGGAGGCGTTTGATAGACGGCATTTTAAGCTAAAGTATACTTTTGCTCAGCTAAAGTCTGCTTTTTCCGTTTCATAAACGCCACTTTAGAAGAAAATGGCCGAATTGTCACTTTAACCTAAAGTGCCCAACTGGAGTTGACTTATGGGCTAAAGTGTCCTTCACGGATGAATAAATATGACTACACTGGCTGTATTATAAGTTAAAATAAGAAGATATTTGGGTTACGGAAATTAATAGGAACTAATTTCTTGGTGAGGACACAGCAGCAGACTGGCGCGTTTCATGAAATAGCCAGACACTTAATATACGTCTTTTCCGTGAAAATACATCGAGTCGGTATTGATGGAGATGACCCATTAAGCCGATGTCCCACGGTCAAATTTGCGTCAAAATATTTTGATCAAAATTTGATGCAACTGACGCGCACCCTGTCCCACGGTCAAAATTTTGTCCAACTGGCTTTTGGTCCTATCGTTTGTACAAATCACCGATTTGTACAAATGGATAGGACAGGTTCTAAATTTTCATCCAATTGGATGAAACCAACCAATCACGGGGCCTTTGACAAAAAAGCATCGCCAAGCGCTGACACACAGGCCAAATACGTTAAACTTATTTATCGTCTGCATGAGTATTTTAATTAATAATTATGTATATTATGGACACAAAAACAAACTTTGTTGTATTCCACACAGTATGCATTAAAACCCCAACCGGTTTCCACCTTTTCAGGTCGTTATCTTAATCGTAAACCTCTAGATAAGGACCTGAAAAGATCGAAACCGGTTGAGTTTTTTCATTAGTATTGTATGGAATACTAAAAGGTTTAGTTTTAAATTTATAATATCACCATACCACGAAGTGAATTCACAAAACATTATTTCAAATTTATATATACGTTCGTGATCGTCTATTTCATCGCCTGGTGTGGCCCTAAAGGTAAATATGAGCAAAAATTTGTCTTAGTGATAGGCGATGGAAGCTCTCAACTAGGAAATCCGTAATAATCAGTTGATCTTAAATAGAAAGGAAGCGATCTTTAGAATCGCAATCCCAGGAGGGATGTTTTGGAAATAATGAAAGATTTACTTAAGGTATCGAGGCCGAATTTTACGCTTTATGGAAGGCATACAATGCGAGCGAGCAGCTGGAGAAACGACTCATATGAACTGACGATTGTACCTGTGAAACACTACAGCTGCCCGTTTCTATTACTATGGTTATAGGATAAGGACCTTATTTTATAAACTGCTAGATTAGGAGAGAAAAATGTGATTTAAATGCACGCTTACAGCACTATTCATAACATCTCCTCAACCACAATGTCCATCATTTATTAATAACATTTTCCTCGCGGGAATAAACTGCCTCACGTTTGTATCCTGGCGTTTTATTCTGCCCTCAACCTTGCTGATAAGGGACATGAAAATATCCTGACTTGTCGTCAATTATTATCGATAATAAACGGGAACATCGGCGACCAACTCCTTCTCCAACATGTTTAGCATGCTTATTCCAACGCTTTCATACCCCTTTTCCAGCCAAGGCCAAGTTCAGCATTCCTTCTGTTTTCTTTTTTTCGCATCTTTAATGTTCAAGAGGCCTGTTCAAACAATTTCGCCTGCTTAAAAAGAAAGAATCCTCCACCTCCACAAGTTTCCTAGTTGTTTACATAAATATCGTCTTTCGTTTGTTTTTGATCAAAATGAGATGCATCGTGGGACACCCCAAGTCCAGTTGTATCAAAATATTTGCATCAAAATTTTTGGACAAAAATTTTGATCAAAATATTTTGACGCAAATTTGACCGTGGGACATCGGCTTTACTTAAATTTTGAAGTTGAACTCTATCGAACAATATACCAACAAGAAAATTTTATGATTATGTGATAATTACAACAGAGTAAGTGGTTGAACAGGTTGGCATAATTTATGTTGATTTTGAATACAAGCTAGTAATTGTTAAGTTCTTCGGTTACTTATGAGTTTATATTCTATAATTTACCTTAAATAAGATACTTGCATATGATAGCAAAAGTGGCGTAAATGGTCTTCGTAAGCAAATACTTGATTTTCATGTCACTTGGCCAGGCAAATGCTAGTCTCTATATGTTGCATTGCATTTTAAGCGTTTTCATTCCATAATTGCATAATGAACTCTTTCCGTATGACTCCATATCACGTTTAACATGTTTCTGTCATTTTGAAACTAGACGGTTTCTGTTTCGTTTTTTCGACTATGCATTTGAATGTTTACAATGATGATTTCCTTATGAAAGGCAGTAATAAAAAGTAAAACATACTTTCCTTCATAATAACATTATTTGCAGAAAAACAATATTTTCTCGAGGACGTAGGATTGTTATGACATTTTATTTACAAAGGATCACAGACTTCATTGACAATTTTCACTACAAAATTCGTGAATGGATACTCAGGTTATGTATTCACATATGTCGAGGCATCATTTGAAGCAGACATGGAGATATTTATATTGATATAAATCTATTCTCACATTCAACATGTTTCATTGCGTTTCATCATATATTCATTGGTTTTGATGACATAGGTAGGTATACTTGAGTGTCCATTTCTCTAGTATAGATAACCCCTTAAGTCAACATTCCAAGAATTAAAATATAGGTAAGCATAAAGGAATTATCCCATAACCCATAACTCCTTCAAAATATGCATCCACCAGAGACAACCATTGATTGGTAAATCTTCAAATTAATTGGTACAGTTTCAAGTTAACGCGAGAGAATTTCATCCACTTTCACTGAACGTATACCATCAAACTTCGACTAACCTGTAGTCCAAACAACCATACGCAGTTAATCATACAAGATGACCATAAAATGACATGAAAATATCAGCATTTGAACAATTACTTCACTGGAAACATCGAAGTATGCACGAAGCTAATAAAAAGTGAGCTTTTATTCAGCCAACTCAGTTCATTAACGTGCAGAAAAGCTTCCAATAACGCAGTATTCATCTACATTTGCACACAGTAAGAGAGAACGAAAAAATGCAGTTTAATAAAACCTCAGCAAAATACAACACGGAAACGAGAATCATGTAAACAAGTACGCATTTAATATCTTGTGTCAACTTTTACTTCACTTTTTCGCGGCGTTGATTGCCGACACTCAAAATTTCAAGGCCCGATCGAGATTTTGGCAGCTTAATTGTCACATTAAAAAGTGAGATCTTTGCAATGACTATTAAACGAACTTTAGCTAAGTCTCACTTGACCGTAAAGTCTCACTTTGTAAATTTCAGTGTCGTCTACGAGTCGCATCCTTCATGTACGCATCACTGAAGGTTGGATAACCGGGTATGCGTCCCTACATAACATGCAATCTAACGTTGCATCCTTAATTGCATTGTTAGAGCACCAACTTTTAAACAATATGTATTTAACAGGACTTATTATCCCACTGTTGAGATCTAAATATAGTTAATTTTAAAATTAATTCAACACACATTTTTAACTCACTCCACAATTTTTACTAAACAATAATTAATTCGACACATACGATACAGTCCATCACGCACTGATATCCGGCAGGGATCGCTTAATTAATAAAGACATTAAAGGAACGAGGGGAGTGATACAGAACGGTCTCAATGTTTTTATGTGAAACAAAAAGTAGAAGCAATGAAACACTCACCGAAATTCACGCCAAAACAATACCGATCCTCTTATCCTGGCTCCCCAGGGAAAAAAGCATGAGCATGCGCACTTTATCTCCACACCGTACACGAAAACTGTTGACCCTGTCCTCGCTCTGACCGCCACTAGAGTGGCGATGTTGTGATCAGTTGTAATCGTTGTAATGTGGTCCACACGCCGAAATGCCGCGCCACGTGAAGTGGAGAAATTCACTGCGAAGGGGGGTTTTAATCGCGTCTACCCCGGCCTCTGTGGCGTGGCAATCGCGTGACGTCAGGATTACAGCCAATCGGCGGCCCCCTTACTGGCAGACGACAACTAACCGTTTGGAATCGTTTAACCCTAGAACGACGGACTGGGTCCAATGGACCCAGTTGGTAGTTTTGAAAGTTTATAATTATGCCAAAAATGCACGGAACTCATTTTGACGCCGTGACTTTTCCTAAATGTATGTCCTCTAAAGCATAGCAAGAAATAAAGAGAATGGGCTCATTACATTTTATAGTATACTACAAAGTTACATAGTGGACGGACTGGGTCCATTGGACCCAGTCGACTATTTTCAATGCTATAGGTGATTCATTTCAACTTATCAGCAATTTTCTTATTTAGTTTGTATTTTTGGGAGATTCAATGTTTATGGTGATATAAACAAAGTCGTAGGCTATAGTTAAACCATTAGTTTAATTACCAATAAGTGGGCATTTTTTATAGATTGGCTTGAAGCCTTTCATATGCTCGTCCAATATCACATTTAGAGTGACACAGTCAGAAACATGTATCCACATCGTTTCGTAATGGGTAGTTTTTGTAACTTTCTCTGGTTTGACGCACACACAGTGTGAATTATCAACATTTAGTCCCATAATCTGTTAGTTTTATATGTGAGACCGTTTATCTAGCGTCTGCGGTGCTTTCGTGGTGGACAGTCAGAAGTTACGCTCGCAAGCTGGAGTGGTCTCGCTGCCTGCCGACATTTGCTGTTATTCCAACTATCTAACTGAAGACATTGAAGAACTTGAATTCTATCATTACATTTTGATACCAGGCATGGTAGGTAAAAAACTTTATGGATTGTATAAAATACTATATTCCTTCATTCTAATGTACTTCTTCAGTATTTACCTCATTTACCAAATCGTTTACTCCTCAGATGGATTAGTTAGATGACAACTACTATGATATACAGTAATGTCCTTATTCCTATCTTTACCGGATGCTTGGTGGTACCAAATTTTGTGTAGTGAGGTATTGATGTGACTGAATTCATAGAGTGACTATTGATATACTGTGCAGTTGAGGGGCTAAGAAGTCGGCGTCGCCATTTGGATATTACAGTCAAAATAGCTATCAAGATATTTTTGAGGTAATAACAAAAAGGATTGTTTATAATTATTGTAAGAATTTGCTGTTCTAGCGTAATTATTGAATTCTTTGAATTGCTTGATGATATCAGAAACATAATACGAGACAGTGCTTTGCTAATTTTTACCTGAATTTACAACTAAGGAGTAGCACGAACAATGTTATATTCCATTTATATCTAAGTGAAGTTTGGAATGAAAAATTGATCAATTTCATTGTCACTTTATTTACAGACTCGCTAATAGTGACACACATTTGGAGTGCATTTATCTAAAGATTGCAGAACGACGTGTTCAGCTTCTAAATATACAGCGCTAACAGGAGGAGGGTAGTAGGGAATCCGGTGGAGATGAAGCCTAAAATGTTGAATAAGGATGAAGAAGAACTGAACCTTGGCTGATTCTTCTTCATCTTTCTGAGAACATGATAGAAATACGAAAATGGGGAATTCCTATTGGGAGAAATTTTTATTTCGCGCAATCTGAAAGAGGAGTGGTAAAAAAAACCTCATGCCACTAAAAAGGGTAGAATGCGAAGGCGTAATATTTTGCGTCATATCCCGTGAGCCGTGCGGAATTTTTATTGTCTTATGCTCTTTTGCTAATTTTGCGTCCTAACATCTTTGATGTTGATAGAAAATAGACCACCATTGAAAGGTTTAGTTTTTCAAGCTTTGTAGAATGAAGAAGATGACTGAAATAAATAAGGTTCTCGCGATGCTAATATATATCATTTTTACAAGTAAAAAATCAAAAATTTTCAGAACTTTGGAGTAAACTAGACGGGCAGCCAATATGCAGCAGTATTATGGAGTCAAAAGTAATACTGCGGGTTATTTGATTTGATAATGCGACAGAAATGAGGGAAAGCAGAGGCAAAGACAAATTGCAGACTATCAGAGAGATATTTGATGGGCGGAATGAATATTTGAAATATGCATTCGTGCCAGGATCCTGCATGACAGTTGACGAACATTTATTGATGTTCCGTGGGCGCTGTAATTTTAGGGAGTTTGTATCATCAATACCAGGAAAGTATGGAATTAAAATTTTGGCTGCAAGTCATAGTAGTGATTCATACAAGTGGAATGTCTAAGTATACACAGGTAGAGAATCTCATAAAATTCGAGAGGTCAATCAAGGGAAAAGATTAGTTAAAGGTATGGTTGAGGGACTAATCAGCCAGAAACATAAATAGGTAACCCACTACTTTCCAAAGATTTAGCGATTGTAGAGATCATAAGCTAAAATAAACGAGGGATTCCACCCGAGCTCACGACTGTAAGTGCCATACAGGCTACAGGATTTCCTAACAAAGTGGTATCTCATGGAATCCAAGAGAAAATCAACTTTCGGAAGATTTACATGGTGAAAAAGAAAATGTGACACACTCCTTGACAACCTTAGCAACCTAGGAAAATAAGTATCGTAAGTGCAACTACAAAAGGGATAGAAAGACACGAACATCCTTTTCACAATGGGCACAAATTATATGCCAAGATCATTCAGAAATTTAATGCTATCTGTGCCTGTAGTAGCATTGCAGTTTTTAATAACTTTTGTAAATTCATCATACTTTTGTTTCATTAAATTTGTTACATATCTAATTTATCATTGACAGAAAATCCACTTTGTAATTTGTGTTAATGTTATTGTGCTAATGAACTTTCATAAAAATGGGAAAAGTGGAGTGATATTTCTGATAAAAGGAATAATATTATGCTTAGCTGCAATAATAGCTTCAAACAAAATAATTTAATAATAATAAAGACAAAGAATATGCTGAGGAAGTAAATAAGATGGAAAACATCACTTAACTCAGTCTAAATTCATCAAAAACTGGTATTATTGTGGAAAAAATGTTTCAGGGTCCATTGGACCCAGTCAGGCTACTACGCGATAATTTTTTTTCAGTCTTCCTAGGGTTAAACATGCCTTCGTCTCAATGTCCTCAACGCCTTGTCATGCTAGTAATGTCATCAATAATTCATTGAACACATGCGATACAGTCCACTACGCACTGATATCCGGCAGGGATCGCGTAATTAATAAAGGCATTAAAGAAACGAGCGGAGTGATACAGAACTGTCTCAATGTTTTTACGTGAGTACAAAAATAGAAGCAATGAAGCACTCACCGAAATTCACGCTTGAACAATACCGATCCTCTTATCCTGGCTCCTCAGGGAATAAAAGCAAGCGCACTTTATCTCCACTTCGCACACGAAAACTGCTGACCCTGTTCTCACTCTACGTCCGCCTCTCGAGTGACGATGTTTCCCGATGTGTTCCAAGGGTTCCCCCATGATTTGCCACCTTTGTCACCCACCGCGCATTTCAATGGGTTTACAAAAGTCTCCACTTGAGTCGCTGATGGAAAAAGTGAGATATATATATAATATATATATCATCGTTTGTTTACATAAATATCGCCTGTCGATTATTTTTTAACAAAATGAGATCCATCGTTGGACACCCGCAATATTTGGACAAAAATTTTGATGCAAATTTGACCGTGGGACATCGGCTTTATACAAATACTCCCCGTTAAACTCGGATCAATTTGTCTCCCTGACAAAAATAAACTCCACCATGGTGGGTACTGGAAGGGTGGCATCCTTCATGGTGGGTAGTTACCCTTGCACAACCCACACCCTACCCACCATTAAGGGTAAGGGAAGGAGAGAAAAATCCTTCGTGTACCCTTCCTTGGAACTCCTTCCCTTACCATCCGTGTACCCTTCCTCTACCCACCATTAAGGGTAAGGGAAGGAGAGAAAAATCCTTCGTTTACCCTTCCTTGGGACTTAGCATTTATAACTGAAGAAAACATATCCTGAAAGAGTCTCCTTAGCTACTTTCACCTGCTAAAGAGTATTGAGTTCCGTACAAGAACGTAAGCAGTCTTTGAAAGCAAAGATAGACGGGCTACACAACTAATCTTTAAAATTTCCTTAAGGAAAACAGTAATATGCATATTCAGTGGCGTATCCAGGGGTGGGGTCCGGAGGGTTCGGACCCTCCGCCCCCCCGAAGTATAAAAAAACAATCATTTTCCTTCATAATAGAAATCAAAGTATTGTAAAATAATGAATTTAAAAAATATTTCTTTCACTATTGAAGTTTTTTCGATTATGAAAAGTGTTTGAATAAGTTGAATCCCAATACTTACTATCCTGTTTTTCAAAACTTTCCCCACCTGGTTTTGGACCCCCCCCCCCAAACGAAATTCCTGGCAACGCCACTGTACACAATAGTTTCTGTAATTTTGTGAAAAAAGCTCATTTATAAGTTCTTCCATTCACGTTTTAGGATGTAACCTATTTGTGTGGCTGACAATGAGACATCGCTAGAATGATGTTCAGTATTAGAATGCCGATCTTATTTTCTGAAACGAAATAGGTGTGGTAGAAAAAAGTCACAGCTTTCTTCCACATAGGCCCGGGTGCGATTCTCATCTTAAGATTTTGTAGTATAAGTTCCGTTGAGAATCTACTCCTGTCAAGTACCTCGATAGCCAAGGTTGTTAATTCTCTAGTTTCTCCATATTTCCGGTGCAACCGCGTCGGTTTGTTGGTGATGACAACAGTTTCGCTGGCACTGCTGCCAGCGTCTTCAGGTCGAAGATGATGCCGGTCCACGATTTTCGTCCTCCTTATATAGGGGGTCAGTCCCGCCAGTTGTGGCTGCCGCTCTCTTATTGGTCCGCCAAATGAGCCTCCTCCAATGGGCATCCAGATGGCTGCCCACAGCCAAAGACAGACTACAGCACGACCTTCATGAAGGTGTTTACAAGGTCCCTTGCTCGTGTGGAAAAGCATACATCGGTGAGACTTGCCGTTCACTCAAGATACGGATGCAAGAGCACCGAAGGGCAACGAAAAACAGGCAATTCCAGCTGTCTGCCATATCGGAGCACGCCTGGACCCCGGGACATGACATTAAGTTTGACGACGCCAAGGTAATAGTGAAAGAAGGCAGATATTTTCCCAGACTCATCCGCGAATCCATTGAGATAGCCCGGACGGACAATTTTAACAGAGACGACGGCTACCATCTGGATGCCCATTGGAGGAGGCTCATTAGGCGGACCAATAAGAGAGCGGCAGCCACAACTGGCGGGACTGACCCCCTATATAAGGAGGACGAAAATCGTGGACCGGCATCATCTTCGACCTGAAGACGCTGGCAGCAGTGCCAGCGAAACTGTTGTCATCACCAACAAACCGACGCGGTTGCACCGGAAATATGGAGAAACTGGAACCTGAACACAGCGGAAATCTACGCAGTCACATTGTTAATTCTCTAGTTTGTGATCCTGTAATATGTAAGTCCTGGGTTCAAGACCACGTGAAGGCTAATTTTTTTTATGCCCTATAACTTTAGAAATCACTGTTGCAACTCATCCCTATTCGTTTAATTTAGTTTATTAGCGATTTTTTAAATGTTTATGTTAATTCATGGATTTTTAGTTTTTATTTTATCCTACCCTTCATTGAGGCTGGCGAAACCCTTCCCGTACCCTCCAGGAAGGAGAGGGCGTACCCACCGATGTTCTAAAATACCCTTCGTGTACCCTTGCTGAAGGGTACACTTATCCTTCCTGTACCCTTCATCGAGGCTGGCCAAACCCTTCCCGTACCCTCCAGGAAGGAGAGGGCGTACCCACCGATGTTGTAAAATACCCTTCGTGTACCCTTGCTGAAGGGTACACTTATCCTTCCTGTACCCTTCATCGAGGCTGGCCAAACCCTTCCCGTACCCTCCAGGAAGGAGAGGGCGTACCCACCAATGTTCTAAAATACCCTTCGTGTACCCTTGCTGAAGGGTACAGGAAGGGTACACTTATCCTTCCTGTACCCTCATCGAGGCTGGCCAAACCCTTCCCGTACCCTCCAGGAAGGAGAGGGCGTACCCACCGATGTTGTAAAATACCCTTCGTGTACCCTTGCTGAAGGGTACACTTATCCTTCCTGTACCCTTCATCGAGGCTGGCCAAACCCTTCCCGTACCCTCCAGGAAGGAGAGGGCGTACCCACCAATGTTCTAAAATACCCTTCGTGTACCCTTGCTGAAGGGTACACTTATCCTTCCTGTACCCTTCATCGAGGCTGGCCAAACCCTTACCGTACCCTCCAGGAAGTCGAGGGCGTACCCACCGATGTTCTAAAATACCCTTCGTGTACCCTTGCTGAAGGGTACACTTATCCTTCCTGTACCCTTCATCGAGGCTGGCCAAACCCTTCCCGTACCCTCCAGGAAGGAGAGGGCGTACCCACCAATGTTCTAAAATACCCTTCGAGTACCCTTGCTGAAGGGTACACTTATCCTTCCTGTACCCTTCATCGAGGCTGGCCAAACCCTTCCCGTACCCTCCAGGAAGGAGAGGGCGTACCCACCAATGTTCTAAAATACCCTTCGTGTACCCTTGCTGAAGGGTACAGGAAGGGTACACTTATCCTTCCTGTACCCTCATCGAGGCTGGCCAAACCCTTCCCGTACCCTCCAGGAAGGAGAGGGCGTACCCACCGATGTTGTAAAATACCCTTCGTGTACCCTTGCTGAAGGGTACACTTATCCTTCCTGTACCCTTCATCGAGGCTGGCCAAACCCTTCCCGTACCCTCCAGGAAGGAGAGGGCGTACCCACCAATGTTCTAAAATACCCTTCGTGTACCCTTGCTGAAGGGTACACTTATCCTTCCTGTACCCTTCATCGAGGCTGGCCAAACCCTTACCGTACCCTCCAGGAAGTCGAGGGCGTACCCACCGATGTTGTAAAATACCCTTCGTGTACCCTTGCTGAAGGGTACACTTATCCTTCCTGTACCCTTCATCGAGGCTGGCCAAACCCTTCCCGTACCCTCCAGGAAGGAGAGGGCGTACCCACCAATGTTCTAAAATACCCTTCGTGTACCCTTGCTGAAGGGTACACTTATCCTTCCTGTACCCTTCATCGAGGCTGGCCAAACCCTTACCGTACCCTCCAGGAAGGAGAGGGCGTACCCACCAATGTTCTAAAATACCCTTCGTGTACCCTTGCTGAAGGGTACACTTATCCTTCCTGTACCCTTCATCGAGGCTGGCCAAACCCTTACCGTACCCTCCAGGAAGGAGAGGGCGTACCCACCAATGTTCTAAAATACCCTTCGTGTACCCTTGCTGAAGGGTACACCTATCCTTCCTGTACCCTCAATGGAGGGTAAACATCTCCTTAATGGAGGAGTTTATTTTTATCAGGGCTGCCAATGATGCGTTTGGAGGTTTACGTAAACTCATTTATATGCGTGGTGAGTGACAACAATACTCATTGTCAGAGGCAGATTTGAAGATCCTCTTGGGTAATATTCGTGAAACAAACATTTGTCATATGAAAATTTTATTGCAAAAAATATGCCATCATTTTCATATCTGATCACATTTTTCACCCAGAAATATTCTTGGTAAACACTTACCACTGCCACTAACCAACTGATTTTCCTTGGAGAGAAATCATGGGTATTTATGCAAGAATAAGTAAGAATAAATCTCTTCTTTTATTAGAATTAAATTACAAAATCATTTGAAAAAAAACATAATGGTGTACATAATATTAGAACCTCCGTTTATGGCTACCAATGGGTATGAAAAATACATTTATCAACCAACTGATATTGTCTTTCTTATCAGGGATGATAGACAGAAATAGCAAAAACCATATGGCTTCAAGGCTAAATTGACAAATCATGGCAACAAAAGAAAACTAAACCATTGTACAATGCATTCATTTGTAAAAATATGCTTCTTGAAAGGTCCGTATTGTATGTGAAATCATCAAACAAATTATAATGAATAAATCGCATCAAACAAATTATCATTACAATACATCACTGTCAAGATTAAGTACCTAGACATTGGATCTCTTTGCAGGAGAATGTAAGATACATCCATAAAATAGAAGAATTAACAATATGCACCTGCTAAAAATATACTGAATGTGGTTCATTCATTAAAAAATGAGTCTATCTTTCTTGCTGCCATTTTAGGTTAGGATAAATACAATATACAGGGGTTACCAAGAAAAAATGTTCTTTTTATTAGTGTAACACCTGAAGTAATGAATTAATGATTATAATTCTAGAATGCAGATATTATCGCACAAGCATTGCATCTGAGCATTTGTGCGATTTGTGATAAAGGCATTAAAAAATCACAATGGAATGTTATAACAGTAATAATAACACTATAACAATAATATCCAACTTTATATATAAAGGCTTTAACTCAAGCACCGATTAGGTAACAATTGCAAAGGCATTGATTCATGTTGGCCAGTCACTTTTCAACTCCCGGTTCACCAAAATGACTGACGTGGATATCACATCGCATATCAAATAAGTCGATTTTTCATGAAGATTTCTGTATTCTGATGGAATAATTTAACAAGCAAGTCACTTACCTCATTCACTAGCTCCCCATTTTTGGAATCACATGTTGCATGAAGAAGAGCATGAGAAAAGGCATCTGCTCCTGCAGTTTCGACATTCCTTCCTTCGAACCATACTTGACCAGCATTCCTGGGACAACCGAAATCAACGATACTTCTCTTGCAAAATATGATGTCATGCTCAAGGCATCATTTATCAATTGGTCCACAGACGTCCCCGAGCTCTTCTTCTGCGATGTTTCAAGCACAATTTTCTCATACAGTTTCTCATATAGTTCATCGTCACACGCGTAAGGACAGCCTCGGTTATTGAAGATCAAGTACATCACCATCTGTGCCAAGCTCTGAGCCAGGGAAACTTCAGGGTCATAAATTTTGTACACATATCGACCTGTATTACTTTCATATACCTTCGATTTCTCAGCCTTACCTCCCAAGTAAACCTTGCATTGAAAAAAGTCAGTGAACGCATGAAATTCTGTACCATGCGTTTTTGCAGCGTCCAGGCTGACCAATCGTCTCACTAAGTTGGAGATATTGGAGGAATCACAATCGACAATTACTTTCACTCCACGATTTCTCTCCAGGAACGTCAGCATACGAGAGGTGAAGGGGGATGCTTTGTATATCTTCTCGTAAAAACCTCTGACTTTCTGAGTTTTCTCTTCATTATTCTCACGTATTTCCGTGAGACTCATCATCACGTCCACGCATCTATTTTGGGCTCTGTTATTTTCCTCTTCTTCAGTTTCCTGGTCTCCGTTCCTGGCCTGGTCACTGTGCACCTCTTCTTGCATCTTTGCCGTCACATAATCCTTCAGAGGAATGATATCTTCAGATAATCTGGTAACGCTCTCCTCCAGTTTTCGGAGCAGAATATCCCTCGAAGTGATTTCTCTGTGCAATGCGTTGATCTCACCCTGCAAGGAAGCGAAATTTATGGATAGGTAGTGGCGCAATTCATCCGTTGAATCTCTGCTCCCTTCCTCAATCTCAGTCACCCCATCTCGTGCTACAGCCTCTTCAACAGGAAGGATTTCCACTGCGTCGCCAGCGCCTGCCATTTCAACTGCACCGAGAAATAGAGAGAAATGCAATGAGTAGATTCAAAGGAGTTTGGAATGTCTGGAGGTACTGTTTCAGAGATTTTTCCCTCCTTCGTTCAAAATTTGGCAAATCGAATCCAAAGTGGAAGTGGTCTTCTTTATTTCATGGTAAACTGTGGGACTACATAATGTTTAAACATTTTCGTTATTTGAAGGATCTGGTACTTTCACGGCGAATCTTGTTGCGTAACATTGAGACAATTCACAAGGCACCAGAAAAACTACAGAGCCAACTTAAGAAGATTAAAGACAAAAAGGGACTCGAGATCTCTGGCGTCTACCACACATCCTGTGAAAGCTGAGATAGCTACACTGGGGAAACCGGAAGTACAATTGAAACCAGGATATCAGAGCACAAACGGTACATTAGACTTTGATACCCAATTTTTATTTCATCAATATTTTCTCATTTAATTTATAATGAATCAAATATGATTAAAACGATACAGCCGCTCTTTATTTATAAATGGTGCAACTAAACTATGAGTTCATTGAATGTTAGGCGGTACGAAGTTCGCCGGGTCAGCTAGTTGTGTATATAAGGCCGCCACTAACCATGTCCATCATTAGCCCTGAAGACGATGGCAGAGAAGGCCACTGAAACGTTGGAAGATTTGTCCAACTTCACCTGGCTGATTTCCTGAGAAGTTCTACGAGTATAGTACTTAACTACAGTATAACAAAAGGATACTTTCCAGATATCCCCACCAGTTAAGTGGCTAACAGACACAGAGTTTATACATGAATAGTACTGCAAATGATGTGAAAACTCAGATGGCATTCATCATACTCACTTGTACCCAGCACCAGCAACAGGCACAGCGAGAAAGGATCGCATAGACAAACCTCCTTTACTACCCGATGATACCCTAAAGAAAAAAGATAGGGTCACATTTGATTGTTTGATTACCGAATTGATGGAAGAGACAAAATTGTTTGTAGATGGAATGATAAAAGTGTTGTGGCTGTCGCATCTTCTGGTGTCGGTGTCACTCGATCGAAAGGATTCTTTGCAACATGTCAGTTGTTATTCTCGAAAGCAGAAAAAAGATAGCCAAATTGCTCACGTGCACATATTAGCACTACCATAATCACTTGTACATATTTCGCTGGTGATCGCCATCGGAGTTTTCAGATCATTTGCAGTACTATTCATGTATAAACTCTGTGTCTGCTGGCCACTTAACTGGTGGGGATATCTGGAAAGTATACTTTTGTACTCTAATAAGGTGGTTTCTTATTTTTTTTAATTGCCTAAATGGAAAGATTATTACTGCTGGAGTACGTATTTCACACTTATAGATTTTTAAATTCTGATATCTATTTTACACGATTAAATGAAAAGCGAAAATTTTCAAGTGCACGAAAACGCGACAGCTAAGTATGAATGCTGGGAAAAGCCATGTGCGACGTCATTCTGGTTCCCACTGCCACCGTGTGAGGTGACCTTGGGGCTAGGATGTGTGCACCGCTGAAATACAGGCTGCTAGCAAGTAGCGCTTGGGTTAAATAGGATCACTAATACCTTATCAAACGAAGGAAACTTTCCGACCATAGGTAATTTTAATGGATGATTAATGAGAGATGTTTCCGTGAGCTCTGTGCCTCATGCATGCATTGGTAATCTCTGACAATGTAAAACTCCTATCTACCCGTATAGAAACTAGGTCCCTGTGACATCACGTGGAGTGGCATCGCATGGGCACCAATCTGGTATTTATCAAATGAGGTTAAAATTGACCCTTGCCATTCGTCTAAACTGGGATTTCTAAAACCAAATAATTTGTATATTATGAATGCACTAATGGTGGGTAAGGAATCGCAATCAATGGATTTAGTTTTCTTTGATGAAGGTAACTACCTTATTTTTAGATTTCTGTTGGCTATAATAAAATTAAATACCAGAGCAAGTGAAGGGAAATGACTGGTTTACACTCATAAAATCTTATTTTCAGTAGAGCTGGTTGTAGAATGTAACTGTGGCAATTGATAATATTTTTTCCCCGGGAAAAGATGTTTGAGTCATAACTTCACAAAGCCTACCAATTAAGTAAGAAAAAAAGGTTTACATTGTGCTTTCCACATGTAGTTTATTTTAATGGATTAACGACTTATGATAAAAATTTCACCAATTAGTAAGCATTGAACCTTATGGGTTTGTCAATGTTTCGGTCAAAGTAGGCATGGCAAATCCCCCCAAATATTTTGCCACTGACAAAATTAAGAATATGACAATTTCACCATTCTCATAGTTTTCAGTTTTTTCTTCTTCACTCTTTCAACTGTAGAAGCTGAACGTTTACATTTAAACAATGTGTTCAATGATTCATTGTTGTAGTGGAATAAACAATGAGTAAAACGATATGTGTGACACAACCCTATTTCAATAGTTTTTATTATTATTATTAAATAATTGGTTACAAGTCGACCATGAAGTCGGGTGGTAACATAAAGTTATTACACAATGATATACATGAACCAAAATGCAAAACAAAATACTAAGTACCACAAAATTTTTAGAAAGCCCTCAACAAAACCATTTTTACACAATACATGTCCCCGTATACCTAGCACCAAATCAGCAAAAATACAATACATATCTACATTTACATTGCCCTCAAAATCCATTTTACACAATTATATACTAAGACCAAAGAAAACAAGACAAGAAACACAAAATTTTAAAAATATACAATTACAAAGCCCTCAAAATTCAATTTTATCTATCCTTTTGGTAAATATAGAGGCGTGAGTTGGAAATGGCTCAGAAAAAATTTCTTCGGGTAAGCCATTCCAATCCTCTATCCCCCGGTGTAGGAAGGAAAATTTTAGTCCATCTGTCAGCTGCCTTGGGGCCTTAATCTTATAATTATGATCCCTCCTTATACAAATGCTCGAAGTACAGCCTATAACAAAATGTCGACTTTGATTGTTAGACATGAAAAGTAACGAGATCTCAACGGTTGTTTCAATGTGTTTGCCTCGAGAAAATCCTGGTTTTCCTCACTCTTTTCGCTTCAAGCGTACTTTTTATACAAATTGCATTGACGAATGAATCATATGGACCCCGGCTTGTCATTATCACCCACCATAGATCAACACTCTGCCAGCATGTAACGGGAAGGAGAGAAGAATCACGGGACTGAGGAATGTCACGCAAATCAAGAATTGCTCCCATGCACCAGGCAATTTAGAATCTGAAATGATATTGCAATGGGGTAGTTTCCTTCATCAAAGAAAACGAAATGCATTGATTGCGATTCGTTACGCACCAGTAGTCTATTCATAACATACAAATTGTTTGGTTTTAGAAATCCCAGTTTAGACAAATATCAATGGTCAATATGCACCTCATTTTAAAATGGCCAGATTGGCACCCATGTGATACCACTCCACCTGACGTCACAGGGACCTAGTTTCTATACGAGTGGATAGGAGTTTTACATTGCATGAGATTACCAATGCATGCATGAGGCACAGAGCTCAGGGAAA
Organism: Ischnura elegans; assembly: GCF_921293095.1. NCBI lineage: Eukaryota > Metazoa > Arthropoda > Insecta > Odonata > Coenagrionidae > Ischnura > Ischnura elegans. The sequence goes on from NC_060258.1 coordinate 8,514,472, forward strand.
CATGTCTTAATAATCACCAATGAAAATTGCCTATGGTCGGAAAGATTCCTTCGTTTGATAGGTTAACAATAATCCTTATTTAAGCCAAGCACTACCTGCTAGCAGGGTACTCTGCTACCTGCTAGCAGCCTATGTCTTATATCAGCGCTCAAAGCCTCGCCCCAAGGTCACCTCACAGGGCAACATGCGTAGTCCAAGTGTAATAATCTTTCAATTTAGGCAATAAAAAAAATAAAAAGAAACCACCTTATTGAATATAACATTCAGAACTAGCACTGAGAATCATGAGGTTAAAGAACCAATGGTAAACTTCCACACTATTTTATTTGAATGAACACCTACCCGGTGTTGACACATATGTAGTGTCTTATGATAATGGGATAATGACGCTACATATCCAAACCGGGTCCGTGTTCATTTAAATAAAATAGTGTGGAGTTTTACCATTTCTTCTTTATTCTCATGGAGATAAAACATTTAAATGTTCCACCAAATGAATTCCACAGAGTATCGCCAGACACTAAGCATTGAGAAGATACAAATTCTGATACTTCTTCCGAAACGTTGGGAGCTTGTGAAGGATTGAAGATGAATTTGGGGTCTCTAACTATTTAGTAACAAAAGGAAAGCAATAAGTCAAAGAATGTGGGATTTCAGTCATGGTTAAGGCATTCTGATATGGTAACAAAGGAAATGTAATCAATTGTTTGGGTTTCTGGATGTCAATAGTAACAACTAATGGATGAATGTCGGCCTTAACATTGTTCCAATTAAACCGCTGCTCCTCAGCTCACAGGACAAATGCAATTATTTTCTGCAAAACCACACATTACAATGTATTCATTGCAACCAAGTCTCTCTTTCAGATGTTGTAGAAATTCAGACTTATATGGATACGAATAAATACAACAGAAGCTTTTTTTTTATTTGAAACTGAATTGAAATTTGCATGCAAGGTTTTCCAAAAAGCTGCTTACTACGTGGCTATGGCTAGCCACAGCTTGCCATATTATGACCAACTGGGTGCCATCCGGCTAGGCGTAGTTTGGCTTGCCAAACACATGCGCAACTATGGCCACATGTATCGTCTCAGGAAGGCCACAGATTGGCAAACCAAACATGCGTAAACATAAGCATACTATTGATACAGGTTTGAAGGTGAGTTAATTAAATGGAAGTTGGTTGATTAAACGAAACTACCCGTGCGCCAGCGATACAATCCATCATGCACCGATATCCAGCGGGGATCGCGTAATTAATAAAGGCATTAAAGAAACGAAAGGAGTGATACAGCAGTCACTGTCTCATTGTTTACATGTATCAACAAAAAAATAGAGGCACTTACCGAAATTAACGGCCAAAAATATCTGTACTTTAATCCTGGCACCTCAGGGAAAAAAGCATGTGGATGCGTGCGTTATCCCCACACCCTACACGAAAATTGTTTATTCTATTCTCTACCCCAATGCTTTTGCCTAAGCGCGAAATGCCGCGCCACAGTGTAGTGCGATATGGCCAATCCAGATGACTCTGGCTGGTTAGAAGCACGGAATATGACAAAAGAGGACACGTTGCGTATAGATGGCACTATACGCACCTTTACAATTATCCCTTTTCTCCGCTAGGTTAAATAATTGTATTCCTTAAGATGCACCTTAACTCAATCATTTAATATGGATGTTATTTGCATAACAAATAACGTAATATATAGACGGTTTTCACCTTAGTTCAGTATCTATTGCCAACAAAATTCAATGCTTCGCAATGCAACGTAATCACGTAATGCTCCCGGTGGGCTCTTCGCCTAGTGGCGCCTCTACTGGCCACAGCTCTGAACTGGCTTCAAATTAGGAACATGCAGCCCTAGCACCCTAGTTCCGGGGGGCTGATACGCACCTTGCTTCTATGGAATTTAGAATTTCGCTGACAGTTGTTTCTTTGTTTACTATGGTTGGTGGCGGAAATGGTCGTTGGGCGGTACGGCTGTGATTGACATGCATTGTTTTTATAAGAAGCGAATTTTTCTACGGGATATATTTGAATGCAGAGAGTTGTTGGATTTTTGTTAGGCTACCGATTCGTGGTTCGCATAAAGTCATCGAGGTGACAACGAAGAAGCTTCTGTTATTTTCCACGTGATGTAACTCAGCCCTTGATTATTTTCCCTAGTTGTGTTTGGTTGACTTCTCAAATAGTTTATCCACCTTGGTGTTTCGAATTCAGGAGTGACTTTGGGTGTGCAGTATGTTTGAACCAAATATCCTACTATGTAGACTCTGCCGAAAATCTTCGGGACCTTATGTTGATATTTTCAACCCTAAAGGAACCAGAGGGTTGATCGTTTGGAAAGTCATCAAAGACCTTATCCAGATTGACGTGAGTACTATAGTGCTTCCTATTAAGAGCCACGTATATCGAAAGTGATTGGTCATGTCAATATACATTTCAACACTCGACGTCGAGTGTTGAAACAATGTTCAATGCCAGTTCATTCAAGCATGACACCAACTGACGACGCGGATTTGGAGAAAACTCGCCGATTTTCATCCTTCCATGCAGGAATGAAGTCGTGTAAATTTTTTATAGGCTATCGTTACTAATTTTTTCCATGACCATTCCAATTTTGTGTAAAACTACAGGTTTTTACTGAATGTGGTCTCCAAGGGCACTTGTACTTCCAGAGGTTAATATATTGTTTTAGTCCCATTTTCATCCAATTCTAATGAAAATTTGCTCGTGTGTCATAGAAGGTATGAAGATTCCAAGTATTAATTTTAAAATGCCCTCAGAGGTATTGAGAATTCTCTAAATTCATGAGATTTTTGAAAATTTAGTACCAAAAACATGGTTCTATAAACCATCAAATTTTGACCAGAGGAAATTCTCCATCAAGCTATATTTTATTCCTGATATTCCTTAAGATATGATAGGCCATTCCACTGTTACGCACTGGACATCACTGTTTTTTATAACTTAAATATATTATTTTCTGCTGCTAGTATTTTTTGTTTTTCACCGAAACTGTTATTCATTCTTAGGTGTAGACCCAAAGTATTTTCAAGCTATAGTTTTGGCTTTAAACCTTTTGTGTTACTGTTGCAATAAAAAAGTGCTTACATACGGTACAAGGTGGGTGAACCAATTGTTTAACTCATGATATGAAAAATGGTAAATTAGCTCAATTAAAATTAGTTAATCAAGGCATGACACCCACCTACTCAGATTTTAATTTATTTCATTTCATTTATTCACGGGAAAACCCATGAACAATAGTCATCAGTGGTGCCGACTTACAAAAAATATTGGGGGGGCCCAAACCGGGGACCTTGCCCGGTAAGTTTTATAAGTAGTGAATTTTAAGTTTTTGAAGCATTTTAGAAGAGTCATATGATCAACGTTAGAACCCTGTTCACTCCTATCTCGATCTCTGGACACTCCAGGGAAAATCAATAAGGCCGACACATTTTTTTCTCACATATGTAACGAATTTTTCGGGGGGGCCCGGGCCCCCTCAGGCCCCATGGAGTCGGCACCACTGATAGTCATACAAATAATTTCACAGACAACAGAAAATAATGAACACACGTACGATAAACCCATAATAATAAAATCAAAACAAAATAGGGTGGTTTCCTATTATTTTTTTATTGCCTAAATTGAAAGATTACTACTCCTGGAGTACGTATTTCACACTTTTAGATTTTTAAATGACGATATCTATTTTTCGCGAATAAATGAAAAGTGAAAATTTTCAAGCGGGCGAAAACGCGACGCGGAAGAATGAATGCCGGGAAATCTCTCCGTACGTCGTATTTCTGGTCCCCAGTGGTGCCCTGTTAGGTGACCTTGAGGCGAGGCTTAGCGCTGATATGTCGCAGGCTGCTAGCGGGTAGCTGAGTACCCTGCTGGCTGGTATCGCTTGGCTTAAATAAGGATTATTAATACCTTATCAAACGAGGAAAACTTTCCAACCTTAGCCAATTTTAATAAGGGATTATTAAGGCAAGTTTCCCTGAGCCCTGCGCATCATGCATGCATTGGTAACCTCAGACAATGTATAACTCCTATCCTCTCGTGTAGAAACTAGGTCCCTGTGACGTCACGTGGAGTGGCATCGCATGGGCGCCAATCTGGCCCTTTTCAAATGAGGATAAAAATGGACCATTGCCTTTTGTCTAAACCGGTATTTCTAAAACCAAATAATTTGTATATTATGAATACACTAATGGTGGGTAACGAATCACAATCATTGCCTTTCGTTTTCTTTGATGAAGGAAACTACCCTATTGCACACAAATGGATAAAATATGTAGGTAGATACAATAATATAAATTTTAAGGTATAATATCTTCTCCTAGTAGAATTTTTAAATTGATCTCATCTTTGCCGCAAGTGACTTTGAAATCTGGAAAAAGAGACGTGGAGAAATCAAAACTTTGCCCGAGATTGTTAAAATTCCTCATCATTCTGGATAGTGGGGAGTTAACACACTCAATGCGTATGCCTTGAATACAAGGCATCGGTCCCGTTAGGTTTCTCGGCCCTCCATCTGCCTCTGCGTCTTCTACTAGACCCTGCAATTGTGCCCAGCGTCTCAGTGTGTCTTCTCCTGTGTTTGGATACAAGTGGTTGGCTAGCTGCAGATTTTTTGCCTTATTTTTATTATAATATATTTATTATAATTTCATTATAATATTTTCTTTATTAATATTGCAAATTTTAATAATTTTGAACTATGTATGATTGTATACGATTAAGGAAGACATAATATCTGATATTATTGCAAAATATTTTTCCCGCGTGGTGGTGTGTTATGATAAATTTTCTCAGCATTGAGTGTGTTAAAGGCATAATTAGTTCTGTGGTAATTAACAGCAAATGGGTGTGGATTTCTAGAACTATGGCGGGGTGCATTTAAATTTACTAAAGAAAGAAGAGGGGAACAATCGATGTAAGAATTAATAATTTTGTAGAGGAATAGGGCATCGATGGAAGAACTTCTGTCAGATAAGGGTTTCAGATTTAAAAGGGATAGAAGATATGACGCATTGTAATCAGACTGCAATATTTGTAATTACTGTAGATTCTGTTTAATGGGTCCGCCGGTTACTTGGGGCAGCCGCTTAATTGGGGCAGATCTTGAAGAACAGAACCCAATAGAGGATTATCCCAGAGTATTCTCCAATTGGGACAGCATGCCGCTTTATTGGGCCATGAGTCGGCGATATAGACTATATACTCGCGACGAAATTAAAATTTTTTGTATTCAGAATTCTATTTTTTTACATTTTTCTCCTTTGATATACTCTTATTTTTCACAAATGCTCCTATTCTTGCCCTATTTTGAAAGCTCTTTTTGTTATACTATCTGCATGAGGATAGGACTTTTCTATAATAGGGCTTAGTAAAAGACATTCATTCAGCGTCACCCGAGGCTGTGAAAAATATTTTTAACTAAATTGTTATAGTTCTTAAAATGATAATAAATTAACTCCACTCTCTGATGTATTAATCAAATTAATAGTTTAACCCTTCCGCTGCTACAAGTGGGAATACCCGCAAAAAACATTATGGTTATTGCCTTCGTCATGCGGGGATATTCCACGACTTTCAAAAAACTTTTCCTTTCAGCACGACATGCGGGTAAATATCTCTGTTACAGGCTGTTTTCGAAAAACCCTCCCTTCTGTTGTAGGTGCTGTCATCTGCTCGAAATTCTAGCGGAACTACGTCCATTCGTGCGACGACATTCAGCGACGTCAAATGAATGATTCAATTCATTTTTTTCTGGATAATAGGCAAAATAATGGAACCGATGAAAAATCTATTGAAGCAGCAAAAGGGTTAATAAACTCATGTTGGATTATAAACATTCTTAAGTCTTCTTTCCATCATTTCAACATTTGTTTATGCCCATATGCAGGATAGTTCGCCTAATTGGGACAGCCGCTTAATTGGGGCAAAGTGCACAAGTCCCGGTATGTCCCAATTAACCGGACTGAACTGTAATAAATTTGAGAAATTTATTTTGGACACGTTCAAGCCGTATTGAGTCTGTATTATAGTAAGGTGGCCAGTTAACAACAGAATATTCTAGTTTTGACTGTACCAGAGCTATATAAATAGCCTATAAAGAATGGGCACTGTTAAATTTTTGACAAATTTTGATGAAAATTGGCAATTTTCATCCTTCCATGTAAGAATGAAACGGTGTAAAATATTTCTTAGCTATTTCTGCCATTTTTATTTTCACGATTTTCATTTTCACCATTGGAAGTTTGGGTGAAACTGCAGTTTTTCAATGAATGCGGTCTCCAGAGGCACTTGTACCTCCAGAGGGAATTAATTTGTCTCAGCCATACTTTTCATCCAATGGGATAGTTTCCTACATCAAAGAAAACAAATTGCATTGATTGCGAATCCTTACCCACCATTAAGGCCTGTTTACACGATATATTAACACGTACGAGTTAATGTACGTTTGCGTGAATGATTTTTGTGGACCGGAACGGAACATGTACCTATTCATGAACCAAATTAGAACAGGTTCTATTTTCTGTGCATGCATTCGCACAAGTTGGGTGGTTACACGATGCATTTTGGCGTTCATTCTCATGTTCATACATTTAGACATAAACCCATACGTGTTAATGTACCGTGTAAACAGGCCTTTAGTGTATTAATAATGTACAAATTATTTGGTTTAAGAAATCCCAGTTCGGATTTCAAATTTAAATGATTTATCATTCATAAACTCCGCTAGCTATGAAATGGCATTCAAAGTAGCATTTGCCTGTCATTTCGATGAGCGACAAAAGGGCCTGGGTGACACAATAGTTGTTTTTAGACTGGTTTGAAAAATCGTCAACTGCCGGCAATGCATTACGAACCCCGGAGATAGCAGATGTTAGCCCACCCGCACGACAGGACGGAATTTCAAAAGCACCTATGAATTGTTGTATAAACTAGTCATATTAGTAATCGTGAAATTGAATGTAAAAGAAAGCCCTTATAGGGACACGTAAACCTTAATGCATGAGTCATATGGACCGAGAGCTTTGCTTGGATGAATGTTCTAATGTAAAATAACCCTCTTAGTAGGAATAAGCATAGTATGATTTCTCAGATTTTGCTTCTGCTTTTTAACTCTTTCAAAATACCTCACTCCTGTGGAGTGCGAGATGAAGAAAGAGATATCATTGGCATTATGATTAAGGCTTACAAAACGATTATTATTACCCTATCAAACGAAGGAAACTCCGAACTTAGGTAATTTTTATGGGTGATCATCAAGAGATGTTTCCCTGAGCTCTGTGCCTCATGCATGCATTGGTAATTTCAGATGATCTAAAATTCCAATCTACTCGTATAGAATGATGGGCGCCAATCTGGACTTTTTTAAAAATAAGGTTAAAACGAGCGTGCTGCGCCCGCTCCCAGTGGGCTTCCCCCGCTCTTTTCAATGCAGGTCCACAGAGGGATAGGCGCGTTTCTTATTTCAAAATGTAGAAAAAAAGGCAGGGTCTTATGTGCAAATTTAATTGGAATGTTCATGATCAAATTGAGGTCAGAGGACCTCTTTAAACACAGCATTGGAAGTAATTACACTATCCCCTGTTAAACGCACATGATGACTCATACTTACGTATCAACAGGAGACTTGAATGTGGAATCAGCCGCATTTTGATAAAAGTTATTTAAAGAATGCGGGATATTGTTGCAAATGAACAAATGTATAAGTTTGTGCGCCGTTAACGTCAGGAATTTTTACTGTTTTTTTTTTATTATTTAAAAACCAATTTTAGGAAACAATAGCAATATTTAGGAAGTAAGATATGCTGTCGCATGTTCTCCGATAAATTCTGTGCATTTTGGTACCTCATTGGTAGAGTTTGGTTGCGTATAAGTTGAGAAAAAGGTAACCTTACTGCAGAAATAATATAGAAGATCATTTGAAAAACGCTAGTCTTCTTTTTGTTATATTTCGATTCTTTTCCGAAGCGCTTTTGGAATATCCAATTTCTGAGGAGTGCATGAAGACGAAAGGGATGAGGGATTTATCTTTGGAAAAAAAATCAAGTAGTTAAAAGTGTTGTAACAATTTTTTATTTTCACTTCGATGCACTTACAAATATTGTTATTACTCTGTGTAAACAAACTCGGGAGCAAAAACACGTCCGCACATCACCACTATTAAAATCCAACTCCCCATTCACTCCATCCCACGCCATCAACAACAATTGCCCCACATTATTACTTGTTATTGTCCACTTCATTGTCCTCCTCCCATCTATTTTCACAGCCATATCCAACCCAAAACAACTCAAAAATATTTGAAAAATCTTCTCGGAATACCGCGCGGGTTAGATTATTTAAGAGCGCCGACGTTTCGGGTACCGACTCGCTACCCATTCTCATGACTACTGATAGAAAATTCGAAACGACCATTGAAGCCCAGCGTTAGGAGGAGCCGGATTGGTCGAGATCCGATTGTTATCGTGGAAGACCGTGGACCAGCGTAGACTTAGCTCTGGCAAGCATAACTCTCTTAAGGGTTCTGTTCCAAGAGCTGCTGATCAAAAATCCGGTGTCTCTGTTTACTTTCTTATTTACAAGTTTTATTTCAATCGCCTCTTTGGTTAAACGGTCCCAGAAATGACTCGATCGCCATAAAACTCTGGTGTCATCCCACAGTATTTTATGGTCCTCATCCAAGCTATGCTCGACTATGGCTGATTTTTCAGGTTGACCAAGGCGGAAAATGCTTGCCAGAGCCAAGTCTACGCAGGTCCACGGTCTTCCGCGACAACAATCGGATCTCAACCAATCCGGCCCCTCCTAACGCTGGGCTTCAACGGTCACTACGAATTTTCTGTTAGTAGTCGTGAGAATGGGTAGCGAGTCGGTACCCGAAAAGTCGGCGCCATTTCATAAACTTACCCATGCGGTATCCCGAGAAGATTTTTCAAATATTGTTCGCCGGGAAAGTGTTAAATCACATAAAACTCAAAAATAGTTATTACAGTGTGTTGTACCCTTCTTAAGGCCCGCAATGAGTCATCATCTGGTATCTTCAGCCCCCCAGATTAAAAATTTCATGACATTAGGTTCACTACATAGAGGTTACAGTGTAGACTCGAAATATGCCAAATTTATGCGTCTACAATTTTTCGTTTCACTTACAGTTCTACAATCTTTCAGGGCATCATGTGACATCAATCTGATTCTGTTAATTGGTTAATAGGCTTTAATAAGGATTAATAATACCCTGTAAAACGAAGGAAACTTTCTGATCATGGGCATTTTTGCACAAAGGTTAAGAAAAGACTTCGCTGTTTCACAATATAAAATATATCTGCGACCGGTTTCGATACAGCGTATCATCATCTGGCAATTGCAAGTATCAGTACATAGAATTTATACCCTTGAAGGCGTTAGAGGGGTAAGAATTCTGTGTACTGATACTTGTAATTGCCAGATGATGATACGCTGTATCGAAACCGGTCGCAAATATATTTTATTTTGTGAAACAGCAAAGTCTTTTCTTAACCCTTGTGCATCATGAAGGAGTTTCACCATGTTACGCCAACCACCATCGCATAGGCAATTTTATTAGGTGATTATTAAGAGATGTTTCCCTGAGCTCTGTGCCTCATGCATGCATTGGTTATCTCAGGCGATGTAAAACTTCTATCTACTCGTATGGAAACTAGGTCCCTGTGACGTCACGTGGAGTGGCATCGCACGGGTGCCAATCTGGCCTTTTTCAAATGAGGTTAAAATTGACTATTAACATTCGTCTAAACTGGGATTTCTAAAATCAAATAATTTATATACAGTAAAACCTCTTTGCATCGTAGTGGAGGGGACCAAAATTTGGGCATTTTGATGTATGGAGGTTCACTGTAGAGAGGTTTTAGTGATAGGCACCATTTTTTCATATCCTTCGGAAATGAAAGGCACATCTTATTAACCATTATATTTATGTGTTTAAACACACATGCATGCATCAGTGAACATATATTAATTGCTTAATAAATACAGAAAGTGAAGCTATTGCATGATTTTTACCATGATTCGAGAAAAAATGATGTTTACTCTCTCAATCCAACTGTCGCTTAAAATGATTAGGATAGTTGGATATCTTTTTTCTTTTTTACTGTTTAGTATGCCCTCATATGGAACATAATATCCATAACTAATTGTTAATGTGAAAATTACAGCATATTAAAGGTGTATAAGAATAAAAAAAATAAGGGTGAAAAATTTATTGCTGAAAATGTCATTCCATGTACGTAATCGTGGCTGTGTTAATGGCCTCTTGTTGTCTCGGTACGATTTGCGGAGGTAGTTAGGCTGTCTCGGGGGTGTCTCCTTGGTATGATAAGTGGAGGGCTTATGAAATAAAGAGGTTCACTACAAAGAGGTTTGCCTATAAATTTACATGTTCATCTGATGGGGACCGTAGGGGTGGTAGGATGTATGGAGGTTTACGATGTAAAGAGGTTCACTATGTAGAGGTTTTACTGTATTATGGATACACTAATGATGGGTAATGAATCACAATCAATGCCTTTCGTTTTCTTTGGTGAAGGAAACTACCCTATTTCCAAACTGAGGCAAAAGTGGTGCTGCTTCATTTGTTGCAATACTTTCAAATCCGACTGTACAATGATATTTTTAGTGCCATCTGGTGGAAGGTTTTAATTTGCGCTTTGTCTTTCGTTTCAGGTGAGCAAAGATGATATGCTTCCGAATGCAATTTGCAACTGTTGTATGGAGAAGGTTGTTGACTTCAGAAACTTCAAGACGATGTGCATCAATTCAAGGATAGAATTTCTGAAGGCCTCTGCCAGCGTTGGACTCGTCGTGAGTTTAAATCGCTCTCTTTTGTCTTTTTGTGAGGACTCGCTCGTGAATGTACTGCACACGTCTGATTACCATAAATTTTGGCACTTTTTCAGTTTTTAACACGTAGCATACCGGGGTATTTAACTGTAATGCAGGCAATGTGAGTCTCTTGGACTCATCGCATCATCTTTTTGAGAATTTTTTTGCGTTATTGAAATGTCAGCATGTTGTAAATTTTTTACTTCTTCTAATTGTATATATCCTATAAATTAGAGTAGTTCAAACTTCTTTCGGAGTTAAAGCAAGTTAGAAATAATTTTTTTCCCTGAATTCCCACAAATCCGGGCAAGGTGAGTGTGTTTGCACGAACTGTAAACGCCGTTTTACACGGTACACGGAATTGCGCAATCTGACGCACGTGCGAAGGCACGATCAAAATTGCGTCGTGTAAAGCGGTGAATTGCTAGAACACATGCGAGAATGCGTGGATGCGAGACGGCAAAATAGCCCCTGTTCTAATTTCGTTCATGCATTCGCGCAATTCCACGCCATTTTAGAAATAAATGCAGCTCTAACCTGCGCAATTCCGTGTACCGTGTAAAACGGCCTTAAAAAGTAATGTGCATTTTACAAATATTTGGTTTGAATTGTCAAAATAATGTAACATTATCACTATGTACATGTAACGATAAATATTTGGTGTTTTATGTAGTGAAAACAGAAAGAATTAGTCAAAAGAGTCCACTGTACTCGCTGTTTGACTATGTATGAAATAATTAAGTAATGTAAAACTTTTGTTATACAAAGAATAATAAATTTTATGTTAAATGATTCTAGAGTGCACAATATGTACAAATTGATGTGAAAAGTAATAATTTTTCACTGTTTAATAGTTTAAATTAAAAGCAAAAGTTGAAAGAGTCCATTGAACTCACCTTGCCCGATTACATCAGAAAAATATGTTGCCTGTATTAGGGTTAAATTCCTAAAGAACGCCGAGATTGGAAATATGTGCCTATTAGCGTATGGGATCCGGTGCAGAAAGACTTAATCTGCGAACTGAATAAAATACAAAGGAAGACAATGTGTTTCCTCAAAAACTGCTACGGGCGTGCAGACAGTGTTACCCAGATGTTAAGATTAGGCTGGGAGCCGCTGGAGACTCGGAGGCTGCGCGCTAGGCTTAGATTGCTTGAACAATTGAGAATGGATATCTTTAAGAGCGACACAGAGAACATCATATTAGAACCACACTACGTTTCCAGGTCCGACAGAAGCGTTAAATTAAGAGATTTTTTGCCGAACGGATAGATATGCGAATTCGTTTTTCCCCCGAACCATAAAGGACTTTAATAAACGCCAGTCCCAATCTCGTTGGAGTACTTCATTTTTTTTTTATTAGCTGTAAACGGCTGGTGTCCTAACACCCCCTGCCACATGCCTTTTAGTCGGCTTGCGGGGTATTATGTAAATGTAGATGATGTAAATTAGGGCGTAATGCCTTAAAGGTTTAAACATGGTTAAAAAGCTAATATTAAGAATATAACTTTACCCAATCAAATGTTATGATGCATCAATTCATCAAGAAAAACGAACAACAACTGAAAACGTACTAACGAATACGTGTTGTACGCTTTAAAATTGTTTAGGTTGACGCGCCTAAATGACGAGAATCTTCGTCATCCGTCCGGAACGTTCGGGAAAAAAATGACGAGAATTCTCGCCATCCGTATGCAACGTGTTGAGAAAATTTCAATGTTTTTGACTTATTTTGCAATTTTTTCCGTGATTGTTGATCATTTCGCTGCTTTTTATACTTCAAACAACCAAAAAGCACTTCTCTTTTTAAACAAATCCGGGAATAAAGTTGAAGCCGCGAATTTAAGCTACAGGCTCTCGACGTCACCGCATTTCCGCATCCCAAGAACTCTCATTCGAAGTGCTATCATCGACATCGCTACACCGCCAATAATGTCTCTTTCCCAACCAACTTAACATTGAGAACTTAAGAATTTTGTAAGGACTTAAGAATTTTGGTCAACTGCGGATGAAGAGATTAGTTATGTGCTATAAAATTGCGTGCGTACGTTGACTGTTTATTATTTTCTATGTTAGGAAGTTGCTGAGTTAAGTTTGAAGTTTTCACTATTTCGCACTACCTTGTGAACTGTATTTCCCCCTTAGATATGTGTTGCTCAGTAGTACGGCAGAGTAATACTCCCTATCATCCGGCTGCGGCTTATCGGTGTGACGGATTATCCGTGCATGATATTTACTGTTGCTCAATATTTTCCGTGATCTTTATATAAAAAAAAAAATTGGACGCAAAAGGATTCGGAATTACTGCATTAATGCTAGGATACACCTGGCTCATTATTTCCCTTACAATCCCCATCATAAAACGGAAGTGATCCCGCGCTAGCTGCATTAATGGGAGCACCATGTTCGTGTTTTCCAAGCCTCGCAGTGCGCGACCGTGCTCCATGGTCACTGATACACATCGTGCAGCAGTTGCAACCCGGGCAACCTGTGCGAGAGGCGACTATGTGGCATGGTGCCTGACAGTGTAGTTTCCGACGTCAAGCGATGACTATGAAGCATTTGTGCAATCCACTTTTCTGTATCCGTGATCATACAGCCACAGACGTATGGTTCATTATTTTCTATGTTAGGAAGTTGCTGAGTTAAGTTTAAAGTTTTCAATATTTCACACTACCTTGTGATCTGTATTCCCCCCATCGATATGTGTTCCTTAGTAGTACAGCAGACGCCCGATTATCTTGCTGGGGTTTATCCGTGCATGATTTTCACTCTCGTTCAATATTTCTGCGATCTCTATAAAAAAAAAAATAAAACCGAATGCAAAATCACCAGAATAGGGTGGTTTCCTATTATTTTTTTTATTGCCTAAATCAAAAGATTATTACTCCTGGAGTACGTATTCCACGCTTTTAGATTTTTAAATGGCGATATCTATTTTTCGTGATTAAAAGGAAAAATGAAAATTTTCAAGCGCACGAAAACGCAACAGCTAAGTACGAATGCTGGGAAAAAAAATGCTGGGTAACGAATCGTAATCAATGCCTTCTGTTTTCTTTGATGAAGGAAACTACACTTTTATTTAATTGTAATGCTATGATACACCGGGCTTATTAGCTGCACTCATGGGAGCACTGTGTTCCTGTTTTCCAAGCCTCGCAGTGCGCGATCGCGCTGCGTGATCACGGGTACACGCCCCGCAACAGTTGCGACCCGGGCAGCTTGTGGGAGATGCCATCACATGGCGTGGTGCCTGACAGTGTAGTTTCCGACTTTGCGCAATGGTTTTGAAGCATTCGTGCAAACATCTTTTCCATATCCATGACCACACAGCCACCAATGTGTGGTTTTTGAAACCAGGCCTTACATGTAGCATTAATAATACGAGTACAACCATGTTATCACCACTAAAAAGATCAGGAACTGTTGAAGAAAGCTCTCAATGAATTCGGGAAGCACTATAAAATCAACAGAATAACTGCATAAATAATAATATATTGTTTGTTTTACGTAAATTATGAACATTGCAAGACATTAAAGTGAAAATTTGGGTTATCTGTGTTTTCCGATTATAATATAATATAATAATATATATTTATTTATTTTCTGTGGCAAAGCCACCTTAGAAAAACAATACATTTACATTATAATATATCAGTCGGCACTAGTGAATACAAATAATAATATTATAGATGTGCACATTTACATTACATATGATATTATTTAATAGTGTTCAAGAATATACAATATACAAAGGTGGGAAAGACTTTTACAGAGAAAAAGTTTTATAAAGATATTTCCAGTATTTATATTTAAAAGATTCTATTGATTTCACTTGGGTTAAGTTCGTTGGCAGAGAATGCCATAATTTTATTGCACTTACAACAAAAGATTTTCCATATACATAACTTTTGTGTGGTGGATAGTAAAAATTAACTTGTCGTCTAATTTTTAATGAGGATTCAGTAGTCTGTCTTATGGAAAACATATCATACAGATAAGCCGGCATATGATTATGTATTAATTTAAAAATGAACAATTTCAGGAGATTGTATTCGTGCCGTATGTATCTCCTCATCATTAGCCCAAATAATCGGGATTAAGCTGTAGTATTTTTGTTTTGGTTTGAACCTAGAGTAGGAATGACTACTATCAGAGCAAAAAGAAGGTGGAATGCTTTTGCATAAAATCCTGCCCAAGCTCCATAGGGTCGTGTCGTACGTGTCTTTACACATTGTTTATTCCACTACAACGACGAATCACCAAGCATTGTACAGTGGAACCTCGTTAAAGCGAGTACGGGCTATAGCGACACCCCCGCTATAACGAGAGATAGCCGATGCACCGTCAATTGACCCTATAATAAGCGTGTTAAAAAATTCGTATTCACGAGACCCTTTCGGTGTTGGCTCTCGCCATAGCGAGGGTTTCACCGCCGGAAGACTTTCATCAAGACTCCTTAACCTCTGTAATTGCTAGCGATCTGTTAGAAATGAAGTTAATGGAGTGCTCAGTCTCAAATTTATGTGGTAAACTGTCGTTCGATAAATATAATGATTGACGAAACAATGCTTTGCATGATTTTTATTCAGTGCGGCGCTTATAAATTGTTTGAATAGTTAGTCGTTATTTGAGTAAGAAAATTTAGTGATGCAAAAAAAAACATCGCCTTTCGTCTGGATTTATGCTTACGTTTATCGGATAGATGTTTATCTGTCGCCGCACCACTCCTGTTCCTGTATATCTGTTCGCAACAGGTATATTGGCTATTATTTGCTCCACCTCCGGTAAAGCGACAATTCGCTATAGCGAGTGTTTATTAGTGCACCGTGGGGTGTCGTTATATCGAGGTTGCACTGTATAAAGTTAAAACGTTTAGCACAGGGATCTCCAAAATACACAGGGCCGGATGAATTCAAGTAACGCGCGATTCTCGCTCGTTTAACTCTGTGAGACGCCGCTAGGAGCATTGCAGTGCCGTACTGCACGTCTAAGTCGCCTCCCACTGTTCGTAAATAAAAAAAATGCCACAGGAATGGCTTCAGTAGACGATGGTATCGAATACTTCAGTCATCAGCAAATTTGCTATCCTGCCTGCGAATTCGGAGCTTGGAATGTGACTCTTGTGGCCCAATAAATAATAAATAGGGAATAGACCGCTGAGGTAGCAATAGGGTAGTTTCCTTCATCAAAGAAAACGAAAGGCATTGATTGCGATTCGTTACCAACAATTGGTGTATTCATAATGTACAAATTATTTGGTTTTAGAATTCCCAGTTTGGACGAATGGCAGTGATCAATTTTATCCTCTTTTGAAAAAGGCTAGATTGGCGCCCATGCGATGCCACTCCACGTGACGTCACAGGGACCAAGTTTCTGTACGGGTAGATAGGAGTTTTACATTGTCTGAGGTTACCAATGCATGCATGAGGTACTTTATCGGCTGGGGTTATGTGAGAAGAGTTCCAGGAGCATATCCATCCCTGGGTTTTTTTTTACACTTTCACATATCATTTTTTGTGCTTCATATACATACCTTTTTCAATTATTCATTAGTACCTCTCATGCTTTTACATATACCCATAAGAGCACATGAAAAAAATATTAGCTTCATAGAATGCATATTAGGATTTGTAAAAATTTTAAAGTGCAAGCCTACATATTTGCCAAAAAAAAAGCCTTGGCATTTTTCTGTAAAACAAGCTATGCAGGCTGGTACCAAAAGGGTTAAAATAATATTATTTTTTAATTCCAAATACCCATGCCAAAGGCATTTTGCATTACCATTGGATTTGGAGCAGTATATTGTACTTCAAAACTCCTCGGCTTGTATTTTCCCCTGACCTGACTAATAAATAGGGCTCCTTGATTTTCGCAAACACAGAATTTTGCAATTTTTTGCAAATTTTGGCACTTTTTCAGTTTTTAAGCAAATTAAGTTAAGTTTAGATTTAGAATTCGATCCCAAAAGTGGAGTGGGGGGATAAGAGGGAATAGTTTCGACCCATTACGTTTGACATGCGTGTAGGAAGGTTAAAACATTGAGCTTAAAAATGGAATGGCCTGTTTCCGTTCATCGTTCTCCCGATAGTGGTAAAAATATAACTGCCCCATGTATCTAATGGGTTGTAGGCCGAACCTCTTCAACCATAATTCGTACTCGATGTGTGGATCGAAACTAAACTGTTCGAAGGCGAAGCATGTTATCCCTACAATATGAAATATTGTCTGCATTTTTTTATGTCTCAAAGGATTAGTTAAGTTTCGATCCGAAATAGTTTTGACTCCGATTTAGTTTCGACCCTGCGTTTAGCTCCCCAGGTTCAAATCCATTTCATTTCATTTCAATGTTTTTTCTCCTGGAAATGAAATTACTGCAATTTTACTGGTTTCAACTTTCGTTTAGTTTCTATTGCCATACCTGATTTTAGTCCCTCAGATTTCGGACCCAGCTCAACGTCCCTTACACCGGCCACTGGACTACATCCTCTAACCCTACCATAGCAAAAATCCACGGTCAACTTACTGAGCTACCAGTGTTTTTTTCAACCAAACATTGAATTTCATTTTCAATAATTTACTTTTCTACAGAATTAGTAACATTTTTTAATCATTGTGGAATTTTCATGGGGTTTCTAACATTAATAACAACAAAGTTATTAAATACAAGGTAATTAGGCTATAAGTTCTGAAGTATGTTCCTTTTAACACTTAAAAATTTGTTTAAAAATTGCTTATGCACAGAACAAAACAAAGAATTCATTCAACCGTACTTTGAACTCCGAGTGTGGGTTGAAACTTAACTGTTCGAATTAGTAACTGTTAGTATTTTTGTTTTGGTTTGAACCTAGAGTAGGAATGACTACTATCAGAGCAAAAAGAAGGTGGAATGCTTTTGCATAAAATCCTGCCCAAGCTCCATAGGGTAACGTACTTGTAGCGATAGAATTAACCAGCTTATCACTACAGTGAGTCCTCGTTTAACGTTGTTGATTCGTTCCTGAAAAAGTCGACGTTAAGCGAAACAACGTTAAACGATGCAGTGTTTCCCATAAGAAACAATGTAAAAAATTTAAATTGGTTCCTAGCCATGTTCCTAACAACTCATTTCTTCGTGAAGAATCCAGAATTACCCGGGCGAGAATCCAAGGAGGCCAATTATCGGAGCCGTAACTTTAAGCAGACTTTGTGACCAATCGGGAGACACCTGAATCAGGCCAAAACGAAAAAAATCTGAATCTGACACTCGGAAGCACGAGGATGAAGGGCGAGTCAATTTTCGTGATGATATCTTTAACCCGGCGGAAATCGCGAGAAACATTCATTACCGATTATTCACTTCAGCATGATAACGATTCATTCGAAACGAAACGAATTTTCATAACGAAAAGGTTGGGAAGAAGGCATTATTAAATGAAATATAAAAACTAAAAAGAAAGTATTTTAATGGCAAAACATCGATATTTTCAGTAACAGAAGAAATTTTAATTGTAAAAACTCGACCTGCAAACCTAAAACTCGACCGATCTCTCCAGCAGTTGCACCTTCTTCAATTCTTTTAATAATACCAAGTTTTTGTTCTAATATCGCCGTTTTTTCTTCACGTCTGAAGAACCACCAGGATAGCCACTCTTCTTCGTGGACATTTTTTTCTGTTGGCATCACAAAAATATACGGATAATGGGTAAATGAGGCGATAATTATTCACTCAGACGCATATTTAACATACACTACCCACGCCAACCTTTTCTGTCGAGCGAAAATTACCAATGGCATTAATATAGTAATATTTACTATACATCAGATGCACTTGCGTCCTATTCGCCATTCATTTTTTTTTCGCCGCGCATAATGTGAACAACGTTATCGCGAAGCAGTAACGACGTTAAATGATCAAGGGTTTCAATTTTTGGACAACGTTATCGTGAAACAACGTTAAACGGGACGACGTTAAACGAGGACACACTGTACTTGCTTCTTTTTCTTCAACTTATTTATTCTATTTATTCCTTCGTACAAAAGATTACATAGATTTCCGTGTTCTCCCCTTAAAAACAAACATAAACAACTCCCCATTATTGGTTCTTTTCCATGACGACTAATTTACGACTAACGAGTTATTAAGGGTTTTCTATTACATTAAAACATACACGTCAAGGGTCGTGTCGTACATCTCTTTACACATTGTTTATGACTATGACAACAAATCACCAAGCATTGTTTAAAGTTTAAACATTTAGCTCAGGGATCTCCAAAATACGGCCCACGGAGGTCTTTCATCCGACCCGCGCACTCGTTTCAAGTAGCACGCGATTCTCCCTCGTTTAATTCTGTTAGATGCCGCTATGAGCAATGCAACGCTGTACTGCACGTCAAAGTCTCCTTCAACTGTTCGTAAATAATAAATACGTCTGCGGATTCTTTAGTAGACGTTCCTATCGAATACTTCAGTCATCGGCAAATTTGCTATCCTGCCCGCAGGGTGATTCGGAACTTGGAATGTGGCCCTTGTGGCCTAGTAAATATGGTAGTTTCCTTCATCAAAGAAAACGAAAGGCATTGATTGTGATTCGTTACCAACCATTAGTGTATTCATAATGTACAAATTATTTGGTTTTAGAAATCCCAGTTTGGAAGAATGGCAATGGTCAATTTTATCCTCATTTGAAAAAAGCTAGATTGGCACCAACGCGATGCCCCTCCATGTGACGTCACAGGGACCTAGTTTCTATACGAGTAGATAGGAGTTTTACGTCGTCTGAGGTTACCAATGCACGCAAGTGTCACAGAGCTCAGGGAAACAAGTCTTCATAATCACCTATTAAAATTGCCTATGTTATCGGTAATTTTCCTGCGTTTGATAAGGTATTAATAATCCTTATTTAAGCCAAGCGCTACCTGCTAGCAGGGTATCTCTGCTACCTGCTGTCATCCTGCATCACAGCAGTGCACATATCCTCGCCCGGAGGTCACATCCCACGGTGGCAGCGGGAAGCATAATGACGTGACACAGGCTTTACCCAGCATTCATACTTAGCCGTCGCGTTTTCGCGCGGTTAAAAGTTTTCACTTTTCATTCAATCGCGAAAAATAGATGTGGTCATTTAAAAATCTAAAAGCGTGAAATATGTACTCCAGGAGTAATAATCTTTCGATTCAGGCAAAATAGGAATGATGGGAAACCACCCTATTGTTTTCCTTTATGAAAGAAAACAAAATATTGAAAAATCATGAATTTACGAAACATTAAAAAAAAATGAAGTTTTTTCGATTATGTAAAAAGTGATAAAATTAGTTTAAAACTCGAAAGTTTATTTTATTCTGGGATTACTTTTTTTTTTTAATTTTCACTCCTGGTTTTGGACCCCCCCCTCCTGTCACTTCACATCTTTCATTTTCCTATGATTGACAAAAATTTTACGTGTAGACATGCTCCCTATCTCTCTACCTCCTTCGTATTTGGGAGCCAGCACAGACTTCAGATATGTGTGGTTAACTCATTATTTAATTATTAAACCTTGATTGGCAATATCATATTGAGGATTTTGTTAGCAAAATGGCAACGGGAATATATATGATTCGCAAATTGGCTCCAACTACTTCATTAGAAATACTGATATTGATATATTATGCCAAAATTCATTCTCACTTGGCTTATTGTGTAGTTTTATGGGGAAACACAAGTGCTGCTGCTAGGGCATTCTCTATGCAAAAAAGAGCTTTGAAAGTTATGGCAAATGTGTCCATCAGGTCTCCTGGAAAGCCATTATTTCTAAAATATAATATAATGACACTACCAAGTATGTACATTTTTTACTGTGCATTATTTGTAAAAAAGAACCCTACCTTATTTTTACCAAACTCCTCGGTTCATGCCTATCTGACCCGTGGAAGTGAAAATATACATATTTTACAACAATTATGTGCCGAAAGAGGTCCACATCACTCTGCCTCGCTTATTTTTAACAAATTGCCTATGAGTATAAAACATATTTAAAATATTAATGTTTTTAAGACAGAATTTTAAAAATTTCTACAGCCTAAGGGTTATTACAATGTAAACGAATTTTTGTCTGATAGTTTATGACAACATTTATGTTTTCATGTCCTCCCTGACAATGCTCTATGTCACGTGTATGACCTACAGAATAATAAAGATATTATTATTATTATTAATTCACACGCTATCACGCTATTTTAGAATACCGACTCTATTTTATAGCGGAGTATACTAATAGCTTACGGAGCTCAGTCAGGTGAAACTATTTTTAAATATTGGGGTTTTGAATATTATTCCCCATTTTAAGGAAATGATTCCTTCGATAACGATAGAAGAAACCTATAATTCAAAATTCTCAACCCGCTTTCATCTCGATAAGAATCCACGTAACCTTCATTGTTAGCTAAATAGGGTGGTTTCCTATTATTTTTTTATTGCCTAAATTGAAAGATTATTACTCCTAGAGTACGTATTTGACGCTTTTAGATTTTTAAATGACGATATCTATTTTTCACGATTATATGAAAAGTGAAAATTTTCAAGCCCGCGAAAACGCGATGCGTGAGTATGAATGCCGGGAAATCTCTCTGTGTGCCGTAATTCTGGTTCCCGCTGTCGCCCTGTGAGGTGACCTTGAGGCGAGGCTTAGCGCTGATACGACGCAGGCTGCTCGCGGGTAGCTGAGTACCCTGCTGGCTGGTAGCACTTGGCTTAAATAAGTATTATTAATACCTTGTCAATTGGAGAAAACTTTCGGACCTTAGCCAGTTTTAATAAGTGATTATTAAGACATGTTTTCCTGAGCTCTGTGCCTCATGCATGCATTGGTAATCTCAGACAATGTAAAACTCCTATCTACTCGTATAGAAACTAGGTCCCTGTGACGTCACGTGGAGTGGCATCGCATGGGTGCCAATCTGGCCCTTTTCAAATGAGGATAAAAATGGACCATTGCCGTTCGTCTAAAAGTCTGACCCTGAGCCTTGTTAATAGTCATCGCATAGGAAACCTTCATCGGAAATTGTCTGCGAGTCAAATTAAAAGGCATGGTGGGATCCGACGGCGTTAACTGTATTCTTGGGATGAGTACAATCTTGCCGGAATCGATTATTTTTTTTTAATCGATTATTTTTTTTAGCCAATTTTAGGAAACAATAGCAATATTTAGGAAGTAAGATATGCCGTCGCATGTTCCCTGATAAATTCTGTGCATTTTGGTACCTCATTTGTCGATTTTGGTCGCATATAAGTTGAGAAAAAGGTATCTATACAGTAGAAATAATATAGAGGATCTACACTTTTCAGACAATTCCTGTCTAGACAAAAATGATATATTTGTAAATTATGACCTCTATTTGAAGACTTGAACTAACAATAGGGTGGTTTCCTATTATTTTTTTATTGCCTCAATCGAAAGATTATTACTCCTGGAGTACTTATTTCACACTTTTAGATTTTTAAATGACGATATCTATTTTTCGCGATTAAATGAAAAGTGAAAATTTTAAAGCGCGCGAAAACGCGAGGCGTAAGTATGAATGCTGGGAAATCTCTCCGTGTGACGTATTTCTGGTTCCCGCCGCCGCCCTGTGAGGTGACCCTGGGGCGAGGCTTGAGTGCTGATATGACGCAGGCTGCTAGCGGGTAGCAGAGTACCCTGCTAGCAGGTAGCGCTTGACTTAAATATGGATTATTAATACCTTATCAAATGCAGGAAACTTTCCGACCCTAGCCAGTTTTAATAGGTGATTTTTAAGAGATTTTTCCCTGAGCTCTGTGTCTCATGCATGCATTGGTAATCTCAGACGATGTAAAACTCCTATCTACTCATATAGAAACTAGGTCCCTGTGAGGTCACGCAATGTGGAATCGCATGGGTGCCAATCTGGCCATTTTCAAATGAGGTTAAAACTGACCATTAAAATTCGTCTAAACGGGGATATCTCAAACCAAATAATTTGTATATTATGAATACATTAATGGTGGGTAAGGAATCGCAATCAATGCCTTTCGTTTTCTTTGATGAAGGAAACTATCCTATTGTTAGATTTCCCTTGGCTATAATAAAATTAAATACCAGAACAAGTGAAGGGAAATGACTGGTTTACACTCATAAAATGTTATTTTCAGCAGACCTGGGAGTAGAATGTAACTGTGGCAATCAGGGTTGATAAAAATCATGATTTTTTTTCAAAAAAATCATTTTTGTTGATTTTTTTGATTTAAATCGGATTTAATTGATTTAAATGAGATTTTTATGATTCTCCATTCATCAAAAGTTCAGTTATTTGCAAAAATAACTATTTGGGCAGCATATATTGGAGAATGATCATTTGCAGAAACAATAAGAGGCAACATACTCTAAACTTAATACAACATTTAGTCAATCAGGGGAGAGAACTATGGAAATGTCAATGGTATCAAATTAAAAATTACACCAGCATAATATAGAATTGCCATTGAAAGTATCAAATGTGCAATATTATGCAGTTCTAATGCATATGAAGTTTAGAAAAATTCTGTAATTGCAACTTTGTATGGTGCCTACGCTTGGAAGTTAAATCAGAAAACAATTTTTTTTCAACGGATACACTAGTATTCTAACCAAAGCAATTTTTTTAAATTCTCATGTTACATGCATTCCTACAGTATCATTTCTATTTAAGAGCCACCATTGTGCTGATAACTGTCGATTAATTGTATTAATTAAGAAATAAAAATCAAAATTATACACTCTTTAAAAATCAAACATATAGATCACATTTTGATTTAAATCACTTGATTTTTTTAAAATAAAAATCAAGTGATTTCGGGTATTGCTGTGTAGAAAACATTTTCACTCAACGTTTCACTCCTCCAATTTAAATTCAGTGGAAATTTTAAGAACTCTTACAGGTGATGGACTACCAGGAGACTACCCAAACTTGGTAGAATTCTGCCTTAGAAACAATTACTTCCTTTACAACGGGCAAATATATGAACAAAAAAGTGGTGCGGCAATGGGTTCCCCACTTTCACCTGTGATTGCCAATTTATATATGGAGTTTTTCGAGAAGAAGGCACTTGAGCGAGAAGAAACCATCATGCTGGTTGAGATATGTGGATGATACCTTTGTGATCTGGCCACATGGAAAAGAAAAACTTGAGGAATTCCACGTACATCTAAATACAGTACATCCAGACATAAAATTCACAAAAGAACTCGAAGAAGGAGGTTGTCTTCCCTTCTTAGATGTACTGGTTAAAAGAAAAATGGATGGAAGCCTAGGCCATTCAGTGTACAGAAAGAAGACCCACACAGACAGGTATCTGAATTCAACATCGCATCACCACCCACAACAAAAGGCCTGCGTCATTAAAACGCTAACCCACCGAGCCAAAATCGTGTGTGATGCTGAGCATATCAGTGATGAAATGCAACACCTTATGTGGGCACTGAAAGGCAATGGTTATAGTGTCTCTTTCATTAAAAGAGCAATGAAAGGAAAACACCCTCCTCAAGATGACGGCCACAAGGGGAAGAAGCCACTTACATACGCTAAAATTCCATACATCTCCGGGGTCACCGATAGAATCGCCAGAATCCTCCATAAAGGCAACATTAAGACTCGCTTCTGCACCGTGAAGAAGATTCAGAATATCCTACCTTCACCGAAGGATAGCCATCCTCCCCTTCAATCTATGGGAGTGTATGAGGTTCCCTGCTGCTGCGGCAGAAGCTACGTGGGACAGAGCAAGCGTTCAATCTCCCAAAGGCTTAAGGAGCACAAAAGGGCGTTAAAATTACATCAGTGGGACGCATCAGCTGTCGCTGAACATTTTGCCTCCATCCCTGGGCATAGAATAATGTTTAACGCTACACGGGTGTTAGCGAAGACGGAAGAATACCATCCGCGTCTTATACATGAATCCATCGAGATAGCGAAAAGGCCTAATAACTTTAATAGGGAGGATGGGTATAACCTCAGCAGTATATGGAGAGGGTTCCTAGCACAATATAATGACCAACGGCTATCGCCTAAAATTCAAATCCGGCACAACAATGGGTAGCGAAAAACATATATAAGCTCGGGACGAGATTAAATTCCTTCCATTCTCTTGATAACGCTCCCAGTAGGAGGAGTGAAACGGTGAGTGAAAATGTTTTCTACACAGCAATACCCGAAAGCCACCACCAATATGGATAAAAGAAGCTGTGAAAATCTTCAGACGAAGATTTAAATCGTGATTTTATTCAAAGTGATTTAAATCAATCAACCCTGGTGGCAATTGATAATAATTGATAATTATTGCAATAGAAAGACCTTCGTCAAAGAAAACAAAAGGCATTGGTTGTATGGTGTATTATTATTTTATCTTTCAGGAGTCGGAGTGCGTCGATTGGGCGATGAGAGTGGAGGTTGGGGGCGTGGCTGTCCTGTCAGCTGTCGATTCGACGTGCGCAGTGGATGGAGCAGAAGAGTGGGAAGAGGCAGAGGACCCCCTGGAAGACACTGCCACACAAAAGGTGCGTATTGCGTGAAGGCAAATTCTTCTTCAAGATTAAGTACAGTTGAGGACATCAAATACGGAATCCAGAAACCCGGAAAACCAGAAATCCGGAAAGTTTTGAAAATTCCTCTGCGTAGTTTTTCGACTTGCCACCTGGTGACACCAATCACCTTCGAGCCTTGTTCTGGGACGAGTAGGAAGTTAGCACAAGCTATGAACAAACGCTAACGACCTAGGCAGGGACACGTAGGGATCTCAAATATCCAGCACAATGGCCTGAACGCATTTATAAATGAATTAATTAACAAAATATAGAAGCACTGTCCAACTAAGGAAGGCATCAATAAATATCGCAACGTCTGCTAGCAAATGCTATCAACAAAAGCTATTGACCATGAAGAAAAAGAATCGTAAATGTTTATATTATGTTTTGGAATGTGATTTTTTTAATCGTTGTACTGTAATGGAATAGTTTTATTATGACAAATCCTATGTGAACATATTGTATGACCAAAGAGTGCAGTTGAGGACATCAAATACGGAATCCGAAAAACCCGGAAAACCAGAAATCCGGAAAGTTTTGAAAATTCCTCTGCGTAGTGTTTTGACTTTCCACCTCGTGACACCACTCTCCTCTGAGCCTTGTTCTGGGAGGAGTTGGAAGTTAGCACACACCATGAACATAGGCTAACAACCCAGGCAGGTACACGTAGGGATCCCAAATATCGAGAATAAGAACCTGAACGCATTTATAAATTACAGTGGAACCTCGTTAAAGCGAGTACGGGCTATAGCGAAACCCCCGCTATTACGAGAGATAGCCGATGCACCGTTAATTAATCCTATAATAAGCATGTTAAAAATTTCGTTTTTTACGAGGCCCTTTTGGTGTTGGCTCTCGCCATAGCGAGGGTTTCACCGCCGGAAGACTTTCATCAAGACTCCTTAATCTGTGTAATTGCTAGCGATCTGTTAGAAATGAAGTTAATGGAGTGCTCAGTCTCAAATTTATGTGGTAAACTGTCGTTCGATAAAGAAGTAGTTAATTTTGGTGAAAATATTGTGGCATTAGCATTCGCGAATGCTTGATCTTCTTTTGTTCCTCGGGCAGCAGAAAGCAGTCATCAGCAAACCCGCACGTCCATGAGTTGCATGAATAGAAAGCATTTGATGGAACACACCATGGCCAAAAAAACACCAAACACGTCTAAGCGAGAAAATATAAATAAAGGAGTAATATGAGGTATATTGGCTATTATTTGCACTACCTCCGGTAAAGCGACAATTCACTATAGCGAGTGTTTATTGGTGCACCGTGGGGTGTCGTTTTATCGAGGTTCCACTGTAGTTAATTAACAAAATATAGGAGCATTTTCTCAGACTTACTGTCCGACTAACGGCATATTCACGGTTTTTAGGTTTTCACGGTTGAGTGGGGACCCTGGCATTGTATTGTGTTTAACGTCGAATAAATCATTATTATTATTATGCAGTGCAATAAAACCATAACTCAGAAATTACACATGAAAGGGATTTTAACGTTAATTAGCATAAACCATAGCAAAAAGTACTCTACATTGAAGGAGGCAAAAAACTTGCCGAATAAGTCGTCCAATCACGACCGTAGCTTCCATAGCATAAACTATACAAGCTTAATACTGGATGAGAACGAGCTATAAATACAGCTTTTTCTATATGCTCAATAGCTTTTTTTGATAGCATTCGCCAGCATACGTCAAATCATCTATCGATGCCTTCCTAAGTCGGACAGTAAATCTGAGCAAATGCTCCCATATTTTGTTAATTAATTAATTTATAAATGCGTTCAGGTTCTTATTCTCAATATTTGGGATCCCTACGTGTCCCTGCCTAAGTTGTACAGTATGGTTTATGCTAATTAACGTTAAAATCCCTTTCATGTGTAATTTCTGAGTTATGGTTTTATTGCACTGCATAATAATAATAATGATTTATTCGACGTTAAGCACAATACAATGCCAGGGTCCCCACTCAACCGTGAAAACCTAAAAACCGTGAATATGCCGTGAATTTCGTCTACCGTGAAAAAACCTGGAAATAGCCGTGAATTTCGTCTTAAAACCTTAAAAATCTCTCAAACTTGATTGTAGATCTACGATAGATAGATTAAAAGAAAAATCGATGTTTCGATCATGTTTCAAGGTCGATTCACGTGCAGATACTGTCCACGCATTTATCTGCTCACGTGTATTCGAAAGTGCATATTATTAATTGGTCCGTGTGTCATGACTGAACATTGACCTTAAGCCTGCGGTTGGAAGACATTAACCCTGGCAAAAAATCAGGCACTTCTCCACTACCCTGCCACCCTGCTCTCTCCATTTTCCCACTCACACCCTTTTAGCCGGACATGAATTTTGCTAACGATAGGTGACGTCTTGAGAGATAGCACTGTCATTGCTGCGTTTGCATTCAAGGCATCTGTTGCGTTTGTTACATTTGTAGTTAACGTGTGGTCGATGATTGTTACTTGATCAATATTTCTGCCTAAAACGTCTTTTCTACAAACCGTGAATTTGATGACATTTATACCATGAAAACCTGGAAAAAACCGTGAATTTTATAATGTAGTTAGAGTTGGGACCCTGAATGCAATAGTCTTCGTCAAAGTCAATGAAATTCTAGAGCTAAATAATACAATTCTGAGTACTGCATTCAAGAAATTCATTCATAGAGTGGAAAGCTTGGCTACATATCCATAGGTGGAGACAACGCTTAAACTTGGGTAATGAACAGTCTCTGGCCTCTCGGGGTAGGTGGTTGAAAAGGCGCAGCTTTACATGTTCAAAAGACTTGCTTGTTGTTGACAGCCTACATTGAGGCTGAATGAGATTATTTTTTAGCCTAGTGTTATGATGGTGAACGTCACTACCAGTTTTATGACTGTCCAGGTTCATTTTTACATTTATAATACATTTAAATATATATTGACCGTACAATGTCATTATGCCTAGCTCCTTGAATAGAGGTTTACAATGTTCCATAGCTTTTGTATTCGTAATGATTCTAATTGCTCTTTTCTGTAGAATAAATAATTTTTTAGAGGAGGAAGAATGGCCCCAAACCTCAATGCCATAGTTTAAGTGGCGGTGAAAAATGGCAAAGTAAACTGCTCGAAGATATTCAGTGGGAATGAGAGTTTTCAGCTTTCTTAGCATGTTTATAGCTTTAGACAATTTTACAGTACAGTGAGTCCTCGTTCTACGTCACCCCTTTTAACGTCATTTCGCGATAACGTCACGAAAATTTTGAGACCGTCATTCGTTTATCGCACCTATGCTTTGCGATAACGTCAAGTCTTTTAAATTTCGCGTGAGAAAAAAGGCGAAGTGGCAGGCATTGCAGGTTGTTCGTTTCGTGGGTGGTAATTCAGTCAGTCTATAAAAAGTGTAAAACGGTGAGTATATTGTTAATTGCGATTACGGTTTTGGCAAATTTTAGCAAATTTTAGCATCAGAGGCATTTCCACGAAAATGTCCAAGAGAACAATGTTCACAATAATTTTGGTTCCTGTTACTGCGACGATGTTTCAGCGATGATGATGCCCGCCTCAATTCGCAATTAAAACCAACTCTTCGATTTCATAATCCGGTAATACAGTCAGTCTCAGCAAAGTGTAAAACGGTGTGTTTATTCTTAATTGCGAATACGGTTTCTTTAGGTGCGCAAGGTTTTACTTGACATAATGGCTTTCAGGAACCTAAAAAGTGATTTCAAGGAATTTTTCCGTGTAGAACTCGAAGTTTTTGCTGTCAACTTTTATCGCCGTGTTCACAATAATTTTGGTTCCTGTAACTGCGACGATGTTTCAGCGATGATGATGCCCAGGCGACCACCATAATGAAGCCGAAAAGCAAATGCTGGAAGATACAGAAATGGAGAAGGATTTACGTCACTGCTATTATTGTCGTCGATGAAGACAGGAACTCTTATTTATGCGATAGTTTGGCATTCCCACAGTAAAAAATGCCCCAGATGTGATACGCTAACATTTTATTCGCGTGGGAATTGTGAGGTCTAGGAGCCGATATTCACTTTTAACATTGTTTCTTATGGGATATTATGCTTCGATTAACGTCATTTCGTTTATCGTCACATTTTTCAGGAACGGTAAGTGACGTTAAACGAGGACTCACTGTACTAGAGGAAGTATGACAGTCCCATAGTAGTCTGCAGTCAAAGTCAAAGCCTAGTAGCTTTAAAGTGCCGGTATGATACTAAATGGGGCACATTGCATTAATTCTAAAAGGAAGAAAGTGTACCACTTTTTCCGTGTGCTGAAGATCAGAAATCCAGAAACCCTTTGGTCCCAAGCTGTCCAGGTTTGAGGTCCTCATCTGTACGACCCTATCACTGGCAAAAAGTGCTGATATCAATATTTACCTGTGTGGGATATAATAGGGTGGTTTCCTATTATTTTTTTATTGCCTAAATCGAAAGATTATTACTCCTGGAATACGTATTTCACGCTTTTAGATTTTTAAATGAGGATATCTATTTTTCGCGATTGAATGAAAAGTGAAAATTTTCAAGCGCGCGAAAACGCGACGCCTAAGTATGAATGCCGGGAAATCTCTCCATGTGGCGTATTTCTCGTTCCCGCTGCCACCCTGTGAGGTGACCTTGAGGCGAGCTTAGCGCTGACACGACGCAGGCTGCTAGCGGGTAGCTGAGTACCCTGCTGGCTGGTGGCACTTGGCTTAAATAAGGATTATATTAATACCTTATCAAATGAAGAAAACTTTCCGACCTTAGCCAGTTTTAATAAGTGATTATTAAGACATGTTTCCCTGAGTTCTGCGCCTCATGCATGCATTGGTAACCTAAGATGATGTATAACTCCTATCTTCTCGTATAGAAACTAGGTCCCTGTGACATCACGTGTAGTGGCATCACATGGGCGCCTATCTGGCCTTTTTCAAATGAGGATAAAAATGGACCATTGCCATTCGTCTAAACCGGTATTTCTAAAATTAAATGAATTGTATATTATGAATACAGTAATGATGGGTAACGAATTGCAATCAATGCCTTTCATTTTCTTTGATGAAGGAAACTACCCTATTATTTTTTTGTTTTTCTTGTACTAACGTATCGCTTCTTTTGCGTGCTATAGTGACACGAAATTTGTAACTTGAGTTTTTTCGCACCACCCTAACAGATAATCAGGAAACACGGATAACCCAAACATTCGCTTTGCGTTTCTTGTAATTTTCATAAGTTACGTAAAACAAACAATTAGTGATGGGTCGATTCCAAAATTTTATCGATTCCGATCCCGATTCCGATTCTGACATATCGAATCCGATTCTACCGATACCGATTCCATCGATTCTGATGCCATAGGCTCCAAGAAAAATATCACTTAATTCCAGGCAACAAGAAAACCACTTTTAAAAATATTACTCTGTGAAAGAGTCAGTTGACAAAAGCATCTTTCATATCATCACTATGTAATTGAAATATAATAGCTAAATTTCAAAACAGAAAATACCTGAAAAGTGGTATTATATGATAGGTATTACTTTAAAATATTGGCACTCATAATATGTCGACCATATATATGTATCCAAACTACAAGGGAGAGCCCTGAGTACAGAAATTTTCATAGCTGTAATAAAGATTAAATACTATGTAGATGAATCATGTAATATTTGGCCCTTTCAAATTCTCAAGCAGAAAAACCAGCATGCTCATGCTCAGCCAGCAGGTTTTGATGTCTCCATGTTCCAGTATTACCTCCTGCAGAATATTGCCTTTTGATACACACTTGTGTGACTGGGCAAGTACTTTCCTACCAAAATTGCAAGATTTCGGAAACTGGAATTTTTATTAAAAACTATATCATCCATCTTTATGGATCTTGAGTCCTCATCGAACTTAAGTGACTAAGCGAATGGACTAAAGAACTTAGCTTTAGTTTTGTAGAGCCAAAAAATCTATACTTCTCACGTCGTTTAATCAACCTTAAAAACTCTTGTTTTTTTAAGTTCAAGAAAGAAACTAAACGCTACAAATGAATATCACATCGGACGGTCGCAGTAATAAAAAAGGCTAAAAGAGCCTTGTGGTGTCAAAACTTCCCCTTCCGCGCGACTCACCTCGGCGAAGGTGGAAAGGGAAAAAGGGTATCGGTTGTTGCCTTTCATCGAAACAGTTCATTTTTCTCTCTCTTAAGCATGCTGACTTAATCTCTTCACTTACTTCAATACCCGAGGCATATTTCTTATGCGTGGGATAGTTTCGAAAAATATCCAATCCTTAGTATTTTCACTCGAGTAATGCGCTAAATGTTCTAGTCGATCTATACATAATTCTTTTTAACATCCTCAGTTTAGTGTTTTAAGTCAATGAAGACGATTATCCATGCTTAAAATGACGATTTTCAAGACTAATGTTTTAAAAAACTTGAAAAATCGGCCTCAGTTACCGAGCCTTAGAGTTCCGCGGCGTGTAGCTGAGCCTTGACGTGCGATTGAAAAATCGCTCTTATTTCCTTTGTCGCAGACTTTTTTTCCTAGATTTCTTATTAGTACTCTTTAGAAATCTCTACTCTATATTGTGGTTCAAATTTTCCGAGTTATATTTTTCGTAAACGAAAGATAATGTCTACTTTATGTCAAATTTCACGTGAAAAAGGGGTCGGCCATTTTGCGTCGTAAAACCAGACAGATGAGAGCCAAAATCTTCAAAAGTCATTGAAAGTATAGGCAAAGAACCAGATCAAAGGAATATTGCGTTTTTTATTCCATAAAACTCATGCCAACGCAAAACCAATTGGATAAATTCAAAGATTTTTTGAGGAAAAACGATATCTCGCGTGGCATCGAAAAATTGGTCATGTTTGGGCCTCAGTATCTCACTAAAGGTTCGTATATATGTAAAATGGCATATAAATCTATATCTGGTAATGATTTATGAGTATTTACGCTGAGTTTCAAGTCTCTATCCCCAAAAAGGTCATTTTGGACTTTATTCCAGCTTTTTCCGATTTCAGACTAGTGTGCGCCGGGTAGGAAGACGATCGGCCGCCGCGGCAGGCGGAAACGCGTAAAGGTATTCGGCGCCCACGTCGACAACTATAGTGTATTTGGCAAGCTGAAACTACCTGGCCAAGGCATTAGAATGACTTATCGGCTTTAAAACTGCATTATTACATGAGTTTCATGATAGCGCTTCCTGCCGGCATATTGCTGGACCTATTAGCCTCGAAAGCTCTGTAACCTTAACTACTCGACTCGACATTCGTAATGCTATTCGAAACGCTCGAGTCGAGTACCAACTACTCGATCGACTTGAATTTTCGAGTACTCGCACATCCCAAGAAGATTTGTTTTGTCATTACGATTACGTGGCACGAAAATTCAAATGACTGTTGGAAACGCGGTCGTATATTTTGTTGTTTGAAGTACTACTGGAATCGGAATCGATTTTTCACCTCGGCAAGTACTCGTTTTCGATTCCGATTCTTGGTCGAGAATCGAGGAATCGAAGAATCGAGGAATCGAACCGACCCATCACTACAAACAATATATTATTATCTATGCACATTTTCTGTTATTTTAGATTGCTTTCCCGAATCATTAACAGCTTTCTTCTCCCAATCGCGATCTCTCTAGCATTGATAACATTATTGTACTCGTAGTCCTACTGCTATGTGTAATACCTGGTTGAAATGAAAATCATGTTTGGTCATGTTCGGCGAGAACTCTGGAGATTCTATCGAGAACTGCAACGCATGGCAAGAGGCCTTGGTCATATGGCCTCACGGAACAGATGAACTGAAGTGATTCCTTGAACACCTTAATAGCCAAAATAGTACCATTCAGTTCACTATGGAAATGGAAGAAAATAACCAACTTCCCTTCTTGGACGTTCTCGTCAAGAAGAAATCAGATGGCACGTTGGGACATTCAGTTTATCTTAAGAAAACGCATACCGATCGCTATTTGATTGCCAAATCACACCATCATCCTAGTCGAAAAGCATCAGTCTTTTAAACCCTATACTCCCTATGAGTCCTCTTTTAACGTCACTTATCGTTCCTGAAAAATGTGACGATTAACGAAATGATGTTAATGGAAACATAATATCCCATAAGAAACAATGTAAAAATTGAATATCGGCTCCTGGACCTCACAATTCCTGCGCAAAAAAATTTTAGCGTATCTTATCTGGGGCATTTTTCACGATGGGAATGCCTAACTATGGCATAAATACGAGTTCCTGTCTTCATCGACAACAATAGCAGCACTGACGTACAGTGGAACCTCGTTAAAGCGAGTACGGGCTATAGCGACACTCCCGCTATAACGAGAGATAGCCGATGCACCCTCAATTGACCCTATAATAAGCGTGTTAAAAAATTCGTTTTTACGAGACCCTTTTGGTGTTGGCTCTCGCCATAGCGAGGGTTTCACCGCCGGAAGACTTTCATCAAGACTCCTTAACCTCTGTAATTGCTAGCGATCTGTTAGAAATGAAGTTGATGGAGTGCTCAGTCTCAAATTTATGTGGTAAAGTGTCGTTCGATAAATAAGTAGTTAATTTTGGTGAAAATATTGTGGCATTAGCATTCGCGAATGCTTCATCTTCTTTTGTTCCTCGGGCGGCAGAAAGCAGTCGGTAGCATACCCGCACGTTCGTGAGTTGCGTGAATAGAAAGCATTTGATGGCAGGCAGTCACCATGGCCAAAAAAACACCAAACACGTCTAAGCGAGAAAATAAAAATAAAGGAGTAATATGAGAGTGTGGAAATTAATTGATCTTGCTATTCGCTCTGAAAAAAAAAAAAACAAAAGCGCCCAAGGAATGCAGACGATGAAGAGTTATAAGGAGATTTGTTCGGGTGGTTTTGCCCATTCAAATCTGCGGGAACTTCTGAGAAAGAGGCTACGCCCAAGCCTAAAGCGGATTATTTCAAGGATAGATTGCGAATCGAGAATTTTAAGAGTGCGGAAGGTTGATTATACTAATGCGAAGCACCAAAGCGTTATCTCCCCTCATAATTGCTGGTGATGCCTGCGGTGTAAACCCGAAGTCGAGGAAGAAAGGACTCCGATCATAAGTATCTTTAGAAGTATTCCCCGCGTCATATAACATAGACGAAACAGAACTTTTTTTACATACAACTCCCCGAAAAAACCCTTGCAGTATGAGGTATTTCTTGCAATGATGCCTCTAAAGGTAGGTAGTGCGCCTTAGCGATGATGTAGGATGTACGAAGCAATGATACTCAGCGTGAATTGTCCGGATGGACGTATTTATTCTCCGTTGCGGATTTACTAGGGTGAACTATTCGCGTCAGTGGTCGGAGTCGTACTGGCGCTCTCTTTTGTCACGTGGGTAGCCGAGCATCCCCTGGTGGCCGCTGGAAGAACTCACAGAACAACTAACTCTCGTTTGCAGTGCCGTGGTAAACTCGGTGTGTCATTTAAAATACGTCGCGAGCGTAACACTCAAAAAGAAACTTTTTTTCAACAACGGCAATTTTAATCACATCATTTTTCAAGCTTAGCAAACTTTTTACCGTAGATGATGAAGATATTACATTATCTGATAGAAAAAAGTCTTCCAAGGCGGCAGCATTATACAACCTTCCACCGTTTTCGCCTGTAGAAACAAATGTAATGCGTTATTTCACTTCACTGCCGCTTAACGTACAGAAACAATAAACATACACCAATGGAAACATTTGAGGCATTAAATAACCGCGATACTGTTTCATCAGTTAATTTTTGAATTTTCAGTGGAAAATACCAAAATAATAGAATGATCACGTAAATGAACTAATTAAGTGCTTAGAAAAATGGCTTCGTCGGTTGTGAATTGGCATAATGATTGACGAAACAATGCTTTCCAAGATTTTTATTCAGTGCGGCGCTTATAAATTGTTTGAATAGTTAGTCGTTGTTTGAGTAAGGAAATTTAGTGATGCAAAAAAACATCGCCTTTCGTCTGGATTTATGCTTACGTTTATCGGATAGATGTTTATCTGTCGCCGCACCATTCCTGTTCCTGTATATCTGTTCGCAACAGGTATATTGGCTATTATTTGCTACACCTCCGGTAAAGCGACAATTCGCTATAGCGAGTGTTTATTAGTGCACCGTGGGGTGTCGTTATATCGAGGTTGCACTGTAAATCCTTCTCCATTTTTGTATCTTCTGGCATTTGCTTTCGTCGACTGAGCATCATCGTCGCTGAAACATCGTCGCAGTTACAGAAACCAAAATTATTGTGAACTTGGCAAGAAAGTGACGACAAAATCTCCGAGTTCTACACGGAAAAATGCCTTGAAATCACTTTTTAGGTTCCTGAATACCAATATGTCAAGTAAAACCTTGCGCACCTACCAAAGAATTCATTTTGCAGAAAATTTGCTAAAACTGTAATCGCAATTAACAATAAACACACCATTTTACACTTCCTTTAGACTGACTGTATTACCGCCCACAAAACGAACCACCTGCAACACCCGCCGCTTCGCCGTTTTTCTCACGCGAAATTTAAAAGACTTGACGTTATCGCAAAGTGAAGGTGCGATAAACAAATGACGATCTCGAAATTTTTGTGACGTTATCGCGAAATGACGTTAAACGGGGTGACGTAGAACGAGGACTCACTGTATCAAAGGGCAAATGCCATCTCGGATGCAGATTCGCTTGCTAGAGAGAAACAACACCCTCCTTACCACGCTCCAAGAAAATGGCTACGATCGGGAACTGATTCAGAAAATTGCGCGTAAGGAAGAAGAGGAAGGAGATGTGGCCTTGGACGCTGCAAAGGAAGACCAGCAAGAGGCAAAGGCACATGCTCTCTTGCCTTAACGTCGCAGTAACTCTGGAGAGAATCGAAAGAGTTTTTGCCAATCATGTTGTTCTGATGAGATTTAAAAATGTGAAGAAGACCTCTGACCTCCTCAGGAGTGAAAAAGTTCATCACCCATCCGATATTTATGACGCA
The DNA here is from genome assembly GCF_921293095.1 of Ischnura elegans. Classification (NCBI taxonomy): domain Eukaryota; kingdom Metazoa; phylum Arthropoda; class Insecta; order Odonata; family Coenagrionidae; genus Ischnura; species Ischnura elegans. The sequence continues at coordinate 8,550,858 of NC_060258.1, forward strand.
CTGTATGAAGTAGCGTGTTCCTGTGGTCTATCATACATCGGGCAAACATCTAGATCCCTCAAATGCAGAATAAATGAACATCTTGACGCAACTGAAAAGAAAAATTTTCGTCTTTCTGCGGTTGCAGAGCATGCATGGTCGGAACCTGGGCACGTCATACTCTGAGGCTGTGCGCTAGGCTTAGACTGCTTGAACAATTGAGAATGGGTATCTTTAAGAGCGACACAGAAAACATAATATTAGAGCCACACTATATTTCCAGGTCCGATAGAAGCGATAAATTAAGAGAGATGTTTTGCCGAACGGATAGATATGCGAATTCGTTTTTCCCCCGAACCATAAAGGACTTTAATAAACGCTAGTCCCAACTTCGTTTGAGCAATGAAAATGAAAAAGCAGGAGCAATTTCCACAATTTTACATTTATTAATACTACCGGTTTCGCTTTTCAGCATCATCAGGTACAAAAATATCAAGTGCGCTACGCTTAAATAGGAAGGTAGGAGGGGGTGGTGGGCGGTAGGCGGGGGAAGGGGATGGAGGGAGGGTGTACTGTCATGGGGCTTGGGAAAACTGAGAATGGAGTTAGAGAGGAGTATGACAAATACACTAATTGTCCTTAATGTCTTCCTCCAAGGGGATGGTGGGAAGGCCCCTGGCACCCTCTCCGCTGGGTTCCAAGGCTCCAGTCGCTCGGTCCGGTCACCTACCCCTGGATGCCTCATGGTGTCGGCTGTCGAGGAGGATGAGGGGGGGGGGGGGGCGCGGGCACCTCGGGGCGGAGGGCCAGGCAGAAACCTCAGACTATATTCGTTTGAGCACTTAATTTTTTTTTTTTAGCTGTAAACGGCTGGTGTCCTAACACCCCCTGCCACACGCCTTTTAGGCGGCTTGCAGGGTATTATGTAGATGTAGGTATTTCCAGGTCTGATAGAAGCGATAAATCAAGAGAGATGTTGTGCCGAACAGATAGATATGGGAATTCGTTTTTCCCCCGAACCATAAAGGACTTTAATAAACGCTAGTCCCAACTTCGTTTGAGCACTTCATTTTTTTATGTGTATATGGCTGGTGTCCTAACACCACCTGCAGCATGCCTTTTAGGTGGTTTGCGGGGTATTATGTAGATGTAGATTTTTCTGCTTTGAACAGCTGGGCACCATGAACATGGCATTAACCCTTTCACTGCTGTGGACGTAGTTTTTCTTCCCCCCTGCCATGCAAAGCACTTCAAAGGGTCCCTAATCCAACACCCTTTCCTTGACGAGCTCACCCTCGCTGGCCCCTCTCTTTGACCCTCTGAGAGCCTCCCACCCCAAAAGTGACCGCTCTGACTGCATTTTGAAAATCAACCAATCAATCTGATCATCAAAAAATGATGGTTTGCATCGCACTCCTGCCAATCAAGCAATTAAGTATGTATTTGAACCGCGTTTCTGCGATGAGAAGTAACGATTTTGATAACTTTGCTATGTACATATAATGGCCTATTTCCTGTGGTCCGCAGCCACGTTTTTAGCAAAGTTAGTGAAATTGTTATTTCTCATCGCAGAAACTCAGTTCAAAGACGTACTTGATTGCTTGATTGTTAGGAGTGGGATGCAAACAATCATTTTTTGATGATTGGATTGATTGATAGATTTTCAAATTGCAGTCAGAGCGGTCACTTTTGGGGAGGGAGGATGGTAGGGTCGATGAGATGGTCCTGCGTGGGTGAACTCGTCGAGGATAGGGTCCCGGATTAGGGACCCTTTGGAGGGTTTACCACGCCCATTATTGAAGTACCTGCTCCATGGGCCCACAAAACACATTTTAATCTTTTCGCTGCATTTGAGGAGAAGGTTTTCGGAGATTGAACATCAGTGAAAAGGTTAAATACATTGAGTCCTCGTTTAACGTCACTTACCGTTCCTGAAAAATGTGACGATAAACGAAATGACGTTAATCGAAACATAATACCCCATAAGAAACAATGTAAAAAGTGAATATCGGCTCCTAGACCTCACAATTCCTACGTGAAAAAATTTTAGCGTATCATATCTGGGGCATTTTTTGCGATGGGAATGCCAAACTATCGCATAAATACGAGTTCCTGTCTCCATCGACGACAATAGCAGCAGTGACGTAAATCCTTCTCCATTTTTTATATCTTCCCGCATTTGTTTTTCGGCTTCGCTATGGTGGGCGCCCGGGCGAGCGTCGCCTGGGCATCATCATCTCTGAAACATCGTCGCAATTACAGGAAACAAAATTATTGTGAACACGGCAAAAAAAATGACGACAAAAACTCCGAGTTCTACATGGAAAAATGCCTTGAAATCACTTTTTAGGTTCCTGAAAACCATTATGTCAAGTAAAACCTTGCGCACCTACCTAAGAACTCATTTTGCAAAAAATTTGCTAAAACCATAATCGCAATTAACTATAAACATATCATTTTACACTTCATTTAGACAGACTGTACTACCGCCCACAAAACGAACAACCTGCAACGCCCGCCGCTTCGCGTTTCTTTCTCGCACGAATTTTAAAAGACTTGACGTTATCGCGAAGCAAAGGTGCGATAAACGAATGACGGTCTCAAAATTTTCGTGACGTTATTGCGAAATGATGTTAAACGGGGTGACGTTGAACGAGGACTCACTGTAGATTTAAACATGAGTAATGTAACTTATTTATTCATCAGCAATGGTAACTTGTCAACAACTTTTTACCCAACTCATCGAGGAAAGGGTCGGGGATTAGCCACGTTTCTATCAAAGTTAACAAAATTGTTATTTTTCATCGCAGAAACACGGTTCAAAGACATACTTGATTGCTTGATTGTTAGGAGTGGGATGCAAACAATCATTTTTTGATGAATGGATTTATTGATAGATTTTCAAATTGCAGTCAGAGCGGATGTAGATGCGTAGATGCAGTAGATGTAGACCCCCGCTGGTAGGGTCGATGAGTCGGTCCTGCGTGGGTGAGCTCGTCGAGGAAAGGGTTCTTTATTAGCAACCCTTTGGAGGGTTTACCACGCCCATTATTGAAGTACCTGCTCCATGGCAACCACGAAACTCATTTTAATCTTTACTCTGCATTTGAGGAGAAGGTTTTCGGAGATTGAACAGCAGCGAAAGGGTTAAATAGATTTAAACATGAAGTAATGTAGGTCAATTATTCTTCTTTATTGTACACGATGCTGTTGTTTCTTTTAACTTATTCATTCAACTGCACTGGTAACTAGTCAACAACTTTTTCTTACCCTTGACAACCCTTTGCTTATTCATAAACTTCAACACTTAATTTCATTGATTGAAATTAACATTTCGTTAAAATAATTTCTATTATCCCTTTTAGTGCGGAGCGCCAATATATCGGCTTTTACCGCTTGGCTGAAAAGTGTGGCGTGAGGATATATCGGCTTTTACGTTATTGTTGTTAAATTTGAGGACATTGAAGTAAAAAAACTTATGTATCAGTAAACGTATAAAAATTTTTCTGATTATTGTCCAATTATAATCTCATTAATTAAAAAAATACCGCTTAAAGATATCTAAAAAATTAACTATATGTATAATGTTTATTTTTCCTAGTTGCTACATTTCATTAAAATACCCTACTCATTTTTCGACTGTACCGCGGGAAGAAGGATAGCACTAAATGGATTAAGCAACGACATTGCATGAAATATCAACCAAATCCTGCATGTCTTTTTTGAATAAAATGTGAAAGATATGCATTCTCCTGTGCAGAGTAATGCCTGGGAAACAGATTGCTAAAGTATGTACATTAGATTCCGTTTAATGGGTCCACCGGGTACTTGGGGCAGCTGCTTAATTGGGGCAGATCTTGAAGAACAGAACCCAATAGATAGGAATATCCCAGAGTATTCTCCGCTTAATTGGAACAGCATGCCGCTTTATTGGGCCATGAGTCGGCCACATAGACTCTATACTCGCGAGGAAATTAAATTTTTTTGTTTGCAGAGTACTATATTTTTTATATTTTCCTCCTTTGATGTAATCTTATTTTTTCACAAATGTTCCTATTCTTGCCCTATTTTGAAAGCTCTTGTTGTTATACTATCCGCAAGAGGATAGGACTTTCCTTTAATAGGACTTAGTAAAAGACATTCATTCAGAATCGCCCGAGGCTGTGAAAAATATTTTCAACTAAATAGTTATAATTCTTAAAAATGATAATAAGTTAATTGAACTCGCTGATTTATTAATCAAATTAATAGCTTAATAAACTTAGGTTGCATTATAAACATTCTTTAGTCTTCTTTCCACCATTTGTTTAATAGTCTTCGCGTGCTACCTATTCCCTGTGTCTACATACTTGGATGATAGAAGGAAAATAAGCTCTTATAAAAAATTTTTTTTTAAAAACCAGCCTTTATATTTAGATTACAGGGGATGAGCAACGTTTATATATGACACAAAACAAAAAAACTCAGTGACCCCGAAAAACCAAAAGTGACGTATTAAAAAAGTCACTATATTTATTAAATTTTCAGTGAATGGTAAGCCCCCTATGTTTCAAAATGCCACCCCTATGCTTTTAAATGCCTACTATGTGGATATGCCTAAAGTGGATAACTTTTACTGTGGTCGCAAAACACGAAAATCGACCATTTGGAACTTCTTAGATCAAAAACATGTTTTGGGGGGCTATAGGTTGACTGGGGGGTGGTTAAAGGGGGGTTGGAGAGAAAAGTTATATTTTCATGTATTGTCATCGGAAATGAAGAAGTGTGCAAAATTTCAGCGTTTTTGCTTCACAGGAAGTGAGTCAAATTTGAGTTACAAGATTTGTACCAGACAAACAGACAAACAAACAGACAGGTTGGTGAGTTGATATAAAGGCTGGAAAAAAAAGGTTAACTTCAACAATGAGTCAAGTGTCAGCAAACGTTTTCAACTCGGCCCATTGTTTCAGGCCGTGTGTGTCCCCCTGGAGGGAGATCATGTCTTTTGCGACCCGAGAGGTGGAGGCTCTGGGAGTTCTGTGTTTTGCACCCCTGGGGTCGACGGCAATGAAGAGGAGGGCGCTCGGTGGCAGCCAGATGAGCCAATGGTTGTGCGAGAGAGGCCGCCTTCCCTCCCTGCCGTGTCTTCTTCGATGCACGTGAGTGTTTTGCATGATCTAGCACCACTCATTTGGCTGCATTTCTCCTTGTTGCGAAAGAAAATAGATATTATCCCAGGCTACTAATAAAGGATGCTGTCGAAATATTCATACGATGGCCCGAAGTTTACCTCTATGACCCCCTGACCTCCGTATCAACCTTGGAGGTCAATTAGTGGATAATACGGGTATTAGGACAATACCATTGACTTGGGCACCCTTTAAAACCCATGGATCGACACCTTTGTTGGTTGCCTATTCTTTTTGCCACCCTTATGACCTTGACGGTGATCTTACTGGGTCAACGGTTGAATTTTCGTGAATAAAAGTGTTATTTTCGGTTTTCTCGTGTCCAAAAACATAAGAATCGACATCTTGGTCATTTAAATTCAGAATTTTTTCCGCTGTCCACTGTGCCACATTTTTGAATAAGTCTTTAGGAGAGGGAATGAATTGCCGAATGAAAAATATAGGGTGCCATTTAAAAAAGACATACCGCATTTCATATCTCTGTAAATAACAAAGCTACAAGGAAGGCAGTCATGCTTATTAATGTCCCCCTGACGGCTAATGGTCATTTACTTGACAAATTTTTGAATTTGCATCTGGACAAAAAGTTACTACGGGTGGTCAAGATAAATGGGACACCCTGTATAAAGACGTCACAATCACTTCAGTCGTTTAAAACAAGCAGGGTTCCCACTCAACGGTGAAAACCTTAAAACCGTGAATAAGCCGTGAATTTCGTCCACCGTGAAAAAACCTGGAAATAGCCGTGAATTTCGTCGTAAAACCTTAGAAATCTCTCAAACTTGATTGTAGAACAACAATAGACGAGTTGAAAGAAGAAAAAAACGATATTTCAATCATGTTTCAAAGCCGAGTCACGTGCAGATACTGTCCACGCATTTATCTGCAAGCGTGTGTTCGAAGCGCAATTATTAATTGGTCCATGTGTGCCGTGACAGCACATTGACCTTAAGCCTGCGATTGGGAGACGTTAACCCTGGCTAAAAATCAGGCACTACTTGTTCACTTCCCTGCCACCCTGATCTCTTCATATTCCCATCACACACTTTTAGCCGGACATGAATTTTGCTAACGATAGGTGATGTCATAAGAGATAGCACGTTCATTGCTGTGTCTGCAGTCACAGCGTCTGCCGCGTTTAGTAAATTTTTAGTTAACGAGAGGCCGATGATTGTTACGTGATCAATATTTCTGCCTAAAATACCTTATCTAAAAACCGTGAATTTGAGGACATTAAGACCATGAAAACCTTGAAAAAACCGTGAATTTTATAATGTAGTTAGAGTGGGAGCCCTGAGAAGGTTGTACGCAACTCAAAAGACAAAGAATTCAATTCTTTGTTTATATTTCATGAGAAAAGAACAAATATTTATTTCGAAAACTGACTTGATAAACAATTGCATGACCGCGGTCCGTTACCGCTTAGAGGGGTAATAAAAGACGAGGGGTCAGGGTACCTGCTCCGAGATTCCGGGGGTAAACGCCGCAGTATGATTGGGTCCCAAAATAAAGACATCGTACACCCGCGACCAGGGTTGATTGATTTAAATCACTTTGATTTAAATCACGATATAAATTACTTGATTTTTATTTTTAAAAATCAGGTGATTTAAATCATAATGTGATCTATATGTTTGATTTTTAAAGAGTCAAGAAAAGGAAGCTGTGAGTGTATAATTTTGATTTTTATTTCTTAATTAATACAATGAATCGACAGCTATCAGCACAGTGGTGGCTCTTAGATAGAAATGATACTGTAGGAATGCATGTAACATGAAAATTTTAAAAAATGGCTTTGGTTATAATACTAGTGTATCCGTTGAAAAAAAAATTGTTTTCTGATTTAACTTCCAAGCGTAGGCACCATACAAAGTTGCAATTACAGAATTTTTCTAAACTTCATATGCATTAGAACCGCATAATATAGCACAGTTGGCTTCACTTGGGTTGACTTCCAATGGCAATTTTATATTATGCTGGTGTAATTTTTAATTTGATACCATTGGCATTTCCATAGTTCTCTCCCCTTATTGACTAAATGTTGTGTTGAGCTTAGAGTATGTTGCCTCTGATTGTTTCTGCAAACGATCATTCTCCAATACGCTGCCCAAATAGTTAGTTTTGCAAATAACTGAATTTTTGATGAATGGAGAATCATAAAAATCTCATTTAAATCAATAAAATCAGATTTAAATCAATAAAATCCGATTTAAATCAAAAAAATCTTCAAAAATGATTTTTTTCAAAAAAATCATGATTTTTATTAACCCTGCCTGCGACTGTCCTAAAAGGGGGAGAGCTAGAAAATGTATATACAGTAAAACTTTGATTTTACGCACTTTGATTTTACATCAAGTCTCGTTTTTACGCAGCGGCACTCAAGTCCGGCCGGAAAGCATAGGGAATTCCAATGGTGAAACTTCGATTTTACATCTTTTCTTGATTTTACGCAGTTTTTCGATTTTGCGCAGCATAACCCCAACCCCAAAGAGGCCGCTAATCTTGATTTTACGCAGTTGTCTTTCGGCTTGTTTTGAAAATCCAACAGGAGCAATGTGAAGTTAGGTATTATTTCGTCTCAATGAGTTGCAAAAATGAATACAGGAACGGTTGAAATGACGTTGCGCCGTTGAGCGTGAAACTAAAAAACATCGCGAATCTAATTATTGCTTACCCCTGTGCCCTCTCAGTAACATTTCAGGCTCCTTTACGAACTCGAATATCGCTCTACCACCATGTTGTTCAACCATGGGAAACATTGCTCAGGAATGCAACGTTGTTTCTCTAAAGGTAACATGTCATCTGTGATGTTGCTTGTGGGTAAATAAGATTATTATTTTCTTGCCTCCAAATGATTAATTGAATCTGGGAAACATATATCCGATGCGAATGAAAAGGATTTCATGCTCTTTTACCGTTAATCCTCACATATGAGACTTTTTTTGGTTCCGGTTCTGGCTTAAATCAGAACTATATGTACAAAAGTGTATAAGCCTTCTAAAAATATTGAGCAAGAATTATCCTGAAAACTATACTCCTCCTCAATACCAACTCTTGAATTTACACACTTTGATTTTACCCAGTGCCCATATTTCGGTCCCTCCAACTGCGTAAAATCTAAGTTTTACTGTATATGGCTTTCGTTCTTTTGGTCAGGAAAATCTCAGACAGAAATATGCGGCTTTCGTCTCCCGGATCAAGAAACGTCCACACGTTTTAGTAGGGAAAAGATTAATCATAGGGATTGCATTGGTACAATTGACACATGGATCAAAGGGGAATTTTCTCTCAAGCAGCGTTGAATGGATCAAATTCCAGGAATATGTTAATGCACACAGGCGGATTGTCACTTTATGGGGCTGGAAAAGAGGCGGGATTACATTTACGGGAATTAATGATGTTATAATGAAACACTTACTTGCAATTTTCCACAAAAATAAAATTTTTACTACGACTCGAGTTTCAATGATACTACATCATTTTCAAGTAACAACTGAGAGAGGAGAAATGGGGTGGAAGGTCCTCAAGGAGCTGGTTGGAATGGATAGGGGTGCAAGGCAGGGGGGGGGGAGGGGGGATAGGGGAGAGTGGAAAAACCAGAGGAGGTAAAAAGGTTGGGAATTGAAGGGTTTTTTCCCGGGTTAACAAACTTGAACATAGAAATGAATGCATTTGAATACACGTGGCGGTCTTCTTATCTTCGGGTGTTTCCGAGGGCCATCTGTGAATGGTGTGGAAGGGGGGGGAAAGACGTCTTCTGTGCCCGTGGGCTGCCGTGCGGATTAGTAGGGTCTTCGGGGGTGCGTTCTTCTGAGGGTGTGTAGGTGGGGCGCGGGGGGTCGGCGGTTAGGATTCACTGTATGGTTCTTGTGGGATCTCTTTCACGTCGAGTGGGCGACAGGAGGGGGGAGAAGGGATTTTAACACTTCTGGGAAACGCACTATTGGAACTTAATGGCAAGCAAGGGCGATTTTGAAAGGTAGAGGTGGTCATTGAGAAGGGAAACCTGGGAATGTTTATGTTGGTGGATCTCTAATTGTTCCAAGGCGTCTAATGGCCCTCGGAAACACCCGAAGATAAGAAGACCGCCACGTGTATTCAAATGCATTCATTTCTATGTTCAAGTTTGTTAACCCCGGAAAAAACCCTTCAATTCCCAACCTTTTTACCTCCTCTGGTTTTTCCACTCTCCCCTATCCCCCCTCCCCCCCCTCGCCTTGCACCCCTATCCATTCCAACCAGCTCCTTGAGGACCTTCCACCCCATTTCTCCTATCTCAGTTGTTACTTGAAAATGATGTAGTAGCATTGAAACTCGAGTCGTAGTAAAAAATTTATTTTTGTGGAAAATTGCAAGTAAGTGTTTCATTATGAATCAATTCCACTCCATCTTGCTTGATTCCTCGAATTTTATAATGATGTTATGCCCGAATCGTCCATGCATGGACCCATGGGGTAGCATTTACAGTGCAACCTCGATATAACGACACCCCACGGTGCACTAATAAACACTCGCTGTAGCTAATTGTCGCTTTACCGGAGGTGGAGCAAATAATAGCCAATATTCCTGTTGCGAACAGATATACGGGAACAGGAGTGGTGCGGCGACAGATAAACATCCATCCGATAAACGTAAGCATAAATCCAGACGAAAGGCGATGTTTTTTTGCATCACTAAATTTCCTCACTCAAATAACGACTAACTATTCAAACAATTTATAAGTGCCGCACTGAATAAAAATCATGCAAAGCATTGTTTCGTCAATCATAATATTTATCGAACGACAGTTTACCACATAAATTTGAGACTGAGCACTCCATTAACTTCATTTCTAACAGATCGCTAGCAATTACAGAGGTTAAGGAGTCTTCATGAAAGTCTTCCGGCGGTGAAACCCTCGCTATGGCCAGAGCCAACAACGAAAGGGTCTCGTAAAAACGAATTTTTCAACACACTTATTATAGGGAGAATTGACGGTGCATCGGCTATCTCTCGTTATAGCGGGGGTGTCACTGTAGCCCGTACTCGCTTTAACGGGGTTCCACTGTACTATCGTGTGCTATGCCTTCACCAGTCTTTCCTATATCCTCCTGCAGTCCCTCCCTCATTATCGTTTGTCCAAATTCTTCACTGATCTGAATTGGTTACCTCTTCGCAGCCGAAGGGATCCTGGGATCTTTTCTGTTCTCCTTATTCCGAAAACAGACTCCTGCATACCTGTTCGAATTATTCATCCCCCGCAAAAAAGTTACTGGAATTTCCAGCCGCCGTGTTTCTGACCTTCAAATTCCCCAAGCCCGCACCACTATATATTTCATATCTTTTCATCCAACTGCGTCTAGATTCTGGAACTCTCTTCCGCCAAATATTAAGATGTCACAATCACTTCAGTCGTTTAAAAGAAGGCCGTACTCCTATTTGAAGTCTGGCGCTTGATTCAGTCTCCTCCACTCATTAAAGTTATCATCTTAAAGTTGTGATGTTATCAAAACTCTCTGCATAAATGTGTATATTAATGTGTGTGTTCATTACTGTCTAAGTTAAAACTTATATTTTTTTGTTATTAGTATTGGATATTTTACATCTTTTGTATTAATATCTACTACTTGTCAAAATATCCCTCCTATGTCCCGTGCTACAACCTCGCTGAATCCGATTTATTTGGCATGTAAAACATATACCATTTGGCGGTACAAAGACTATAACTTGCGATTATCGTAAAATGCAGTTCTCCCTAAAACGGGCTTCCACCGTACTTACAAGGAGGGACCCAGGAATAACTGGACGGAAATCGCCTTGCATGCAACTCGAATATTTTGGGCTCCTCCATCCAGATGGGTGATATTTCATCATTTCTGAGTCAGTATGCGAAATGGCGTGGATATAGACAGCTGCAGCGAGCCCCTGTGACAGTTTATATTCGAAGATTTTTTTGACCCCTTAAATTTTTGAAATAGCTGATATTCGAGAACAGAGCACAGCATTGAAAATTTTCTCTTTGAAAAATTGAGTGAGACACAGCTATAATGTTGTCAACCAGTGGCGCAGATAGGGGGGGGGGGTTTGGGGGTTAAAACCCCCCCAGAGCTTGGAGAAATTCTTAAGTTTAACCCTTTGGAGACGGTGGATTTTTTGTCTTAGCATGACTGCTGTACTGGGCCGCAAGAGACTCTTCTTTCCCCATGTGAGGAGCATTTTTGGAGGACATTCATTGAGAAGGGTGTTGTGGATAAAAGGGCGGTTTCCTATTATTTTTTTAAGTTGCCTAAATCGAAAGATTATTACTCCTGGAGTACATATATTTCACGCTTTTAGATTTTTAAATGACGACATCTATTTGGAGTCCATGGTGGAGTTCTCTCTTCGACATGACTGCCAGAAAATGCGACAAATATAACACACATGGGTAATATATGCGATAAAGAAACGTAAAGGCATACGTATCTGATGGCCCCTAAGCCCAACAAAACTTAATAGCAAGACTTTATTGATTTAGCATTCTAAATAATGACTCTTCCGTCCTCTCCGTAAAGAGCATTTTTTCAGGACCTTTGTTAACCCATTGATACCCAGAAGGTTTTTTTTTCAAAATATTTTACTGCAGACTACCGATTATCCGGCTGCGATATGTCTCAGTAACATATATAACATATATAACACATTAAACATAACTCAGACATAACTCATTAAAGTTATCATCTTAAAGTTGTGATGTTATCAAAACTCTCTGCATAAATGTGTGTGTTCATTTACTTTCTGTGTTAAAACTTATATTTTTTGTTATAAGCATTGAATATGTATTTGACATTTTTTGTATTAATATCTACTACTTGTTAGCCTAGCAATAATCTCCGTAATGCCTCATGTTTGTCAAAATGCCTTAAATTAAGAGAAGTACATTTCCTGTATTTTCTATTTTTTGCTCTCATAGGTTTTACCTAGAGCATAATAAAAATATTCAATATATTGCAGAGGAAATTTAAGAGATTGATGATCCAAAAATTACTAATCAATAAATTAAAATTCTAGTATTTCTCCTTATCTTTGTACCAACCCCTTAACTTTGAGGCTTCATTTTTCAAAAAACAATTTTTAATCCATTGGATACCATCAATATACCCCTTTTAGCGGGGAAATGATCATGCCCGTCGCATTATGACAAGGCGCAAAAGATTCAGCTACGAATTCTTTGCCATATTCTCCGTAGCATGCTTCGCTAGGGTGGTCCTTGTATTTTAAGTATGAATTGAGTGAAATTAAAAAATGAATAAAGTATGAAAATTATTTTTGAAATCGGACACTGGGAAAACGTGCTGCATATCACTTAACTCTGATACGGGCAACATATTTTTCTGATGTAATCGGGCAAGGTGAGTTCAATGGACTCTTTTAACTTTTGCTTTTAATTTAAACTATAAAACAGTGAAAAATTATACTTTTCACGTCAATTTGTACATATTGTGCTCTATAGAATCATTTAACATAAAATTGATTATTTTCTGTTTAACAAAAGTTTTACAGTACTTATTAATTTCATACATAGTCAAACAGCGAGTACAGCGGACTCTTTTTACTAATTCTTTCTGTTTTCACAACATAAAACACCAAATATTTATTGTTACATGTACATAGTGATAATTTTACATGATTTTGACAATTCAAACCAAATATTTGTAAAATGCACATTACTTTTTACGTGTCGTGCACACAGACTTACCTTGCCTCAATTTGTGGGAATTCAGGGGAAAAAATTATTTTTTAAGTTACTTTAATTCCGAAAGACGTTTGAATTACTCTAATTTATAGGAAATATACAATTAGAAGAAGCAAAAAATTTACAACATGCTGACATTTCAAAAACATAAAAAAATTCTCAAAAATGTGATGCGATGAGTCCAAGAGACTCACCTTGCATTGTATTAGGGTTAAAGTTTAGAAATTTTGGTATTTTTGGGTGTTTTTCGGACATTAGTGAAGATAATGTCACTCTCGGATTATTCTATCACTCTTTTGTCTTCTGTGATGACTCGTTCAGCATTTTCACTGTATCATCTCAAATATCTTTCATTTCTTCCCTTTGGTTCACGAGATATCGCACCGAGAGCGCCACACACCCCAGTCAGACACTTTGGGTGGAACGCGGGTTGCATACTCTCAATTTTTGTTGATCATTCTCACTCGTCGTGAAAGCATAAAATTCTTTAGATAAACTTTAAATTCCCTCAATATAACTTATTACGGAGGCTTCATCGGTGAGTTGATTGGTGATGGTTTTCTGGGTTTATTGATTCATGTTTGTTGGAAAATTCATGGTTCATTTCATGTTGTTGATTCATGTTTTTGCGGACGACAGTTTCGGGCGCGTTCCAGCTCCCGTCTTCGGGTCCAAATGATTTGCTGATCTGTGATCCTTATTTATTTATATCTAGTCAGGAGGCTGTTGATTTGAATTCCATTGTTGAAAAAGCCGTTTGAAAGATGAGGATGAAGGATAGCCGTCTTCCCTATTGAAGTTCTTTTGGTGACTTGCTATTTCAATCGCCTCCCTTATCAACCTAGGGAAATATTTATTTTCCCTGGCGATGATTTTCGATTCCTTGAAAAGTATGACGTGCCCGGGTTCCGACCATGAATACACTCTGCAACCACAGACAGACGATAATTTTTCTTTTCGGTTGCCTTTAGATGTACAGACGATAATTTTTCTTTTCGGTTGCCTTTAGATGTTCTTTTATTCTGCATTTGAGTGATCTAGATGTTTGCCCGATGTATGATAAATCACAGGAACACGCTACTTCATACACTCCTTCATAGATATCTGATGGATGACGATCTTTTTCACTCCGGAGGAGGTCTGAGGTCTTCTTCAAGCTATTAAATCACGTCAGAACATCATGTTTGGCGAGAACTCTAGCAATTCTTTCCGACGTTCCAGCCACGTATGGCAAGAGAGCATGTGCCTTTGCCTTTTGCTGGTCTTCCATTGCAGTGTCCAAGGCCACATCTCTTTTCTCCTCTTCCTTACGCGCGATTTTTCAAATCAGTACCCGATCGTAGCCATTTTCTTGGAGCGTGGTTTCCTCAATATAACCTTGAATGGATATTTATCACTGTTTATTACCAAAACGGGCTTAGTAGCAGAGGTTTATTCTCCATATCTAAATCTTATAAGGGCTGGTACATTGTACCAGCTTTTATTTTCGTGGTTTTAAAGCTTATACTGCGTATCCTTGAGGATATAACAGTATGTACCAGTAGAGTGGTCCTTATAATAAAGTTTTCGAATTTCTTTTGGGACGCCCCACAGTTTTGTTCCATTTGGCGAGAAAATAAACCATGACAATTATTTTTGCAATCGAATGCCGGGAAAACGTGCCGCATCGCACTTAAATTTTTGAAATTTTGGTATTTTCGGGTTTTTTTCGGTCATAACTGAAGATGATGTCACTCTCGGATTATTCTATCACTTTTTTGTCTCCTACAACGACTCGTTAGACATCTGCAGAGTATCACCTCAAATATCTTTCATTTCGCCCCTTTGGTTCCTGAGATATCGCACCGAGAGCGCCACTCCAGTCAGACACTTTGGGTGGCACGCTTGTTGCATACTCTCAATTTTTGTTGATCATTCTCACTTGTCGTGAAAGCATAAAATCTTTAGATAAACTTTAAACTTTGTCAATATAAACTTGAGTGCTATATTTATCACTATTTTTTGCCAAAGTGGGCTTGTGTTTTATGCTTAAAAAAAGTGTTTTATTCCCCATATCTAATTCTTATATCTAGGTGCATCTATCTAAATTCACCCTGAATGCTCGCATAATCTTTAACGTATGGGCCCGAGCACTGATGATAAATAATATTCGATTTCGAGAAATTTCAAATCTGAGTCCCTGATGTAAGTCGACAACCATTCTACATACGACATACAAATTATACAAATACGACAAATTTTCAAGTGCGCGAAAAGGCGACGGCTAAGTATGAACGCTGGGAAAACCCTGTGTGATGTCGTTCTGGTTCCCGCTGTTGCCGTGTGAGGAGACTTTGGCGCGAGGCATTGAGCGCTGATACAAAGCAGGCTGCTAGCAGGTAGCAGAGTGCCCTGCTAGCAGGTAGCACTTGGCTTAAATAAGGATTATGAAGGCCCTATCAAAGGAAGGAAACTTTCCGACCTTAGGCAATTTTAATTGGTGATTATTAAGAGATGTTTCCCTGAGCTCTGTGCCTCATGCATTCATTGGTAATGGGCATATTTGATGTTTCATTTCTTCCCATTGGTTCCCAGGGTATCTATTGATGTTTTGTACAACCTAGAAAAACAGATTTTTAACGAGGTATCAGTAATTAGCCTACGTATTTAATGTTAGAACGTAGGTTTCCGCGGCGATGGTTTGATATCTGCATGTCTTCATGGTTTCCTTCCGCATCAGCTTGTTTGTGGACAACAGTTTTGCTGGCTATCCTGCCAGTGTCTTCAGGTCGAAGGTGTCGGCTGTCGGTTTCTGCCTCGCTTATATCTGCCATCGCCGAACATGTATGGTCGGAAACTGGCCACGACATCAAATTTGAGGAAAAGAAACTTCTAGTTAAGGAGTGCCGATACTTCCCTAGACAAATCAGGGAAGCAATAGGAATTCAAAAAAAAACACCATTGAATTTCAATAGAGAAGATGGATACTTCCTTCACAGCGCGTGGAAGAGAGTGATCAAAGAGAGAGCCAATCAGAGAGGAGCGCCCAGTCAGACAGCCAATCACAGTGCAGCTCCCATCCAGCCTACGGGATATAAGCGAGGCAGAAACCAACAGCCGACACCTTCGACCTGAAGACGCTGGCAGGACAGCCAGCGAAACTTGTCCACAAACAAGCTGACGCAGAAGAAAACCCTGAAGATACGTATTTAATGTTAAAAGAGATGAAAGAAAGTATGCATATTTTAATTTGTAAAATTAACGTATATTTTTTTAACAACTTATTATTTAAGCTTTCGTTAATAATGATAATGAAATCGAGCTGCCGCATTTTTATTTGTTTAGTAATTAATCTCAAGAATTTTGACTTTCAGGTTCACAATGGCAATTCGCCCATGCGACCAGCTGAGCATCATTCTCCTGGCGTTCCTTGCGAGAGTGAAGAGCAGATCCCGAGACAGTATCTGGAGCGAAGGCTGGACGAGAGTATAGGTAATGTGTAGGCAAACTCACCAATCGACAATGCTAATGGTGACTGTGAACAGTGGTGCAGGGTGGGGGGGTTTAGGGGGATAAAACCTCCCCCAGAGCTTTGAGAAATTTTTAAGTTTAACCCTTTCGAGACGGCGGAGTTTTCGTCTTGGCACGACTGCTGTACTGAGCCCCAAGAGACTCTTCTTTCTCGTGGTACGGAGCATTTTTGGAGACATTCGTTGAGAAGGGTGTTATGGATAATAGGGTGGTTTCCTGTTATTTTTTTTATTGCCTAAATTAAAAGAGTACTTGGAGGTCAATCATTGTTTACGTTAACAGAAATTTCACCAATTAAAAAATTAGTTATCATAGAAAACAGTTCTTGGTTTAATTTGCTGACTGGGTACATCTTGGTATTCCTCACAATGTCCAATGGAAATATGTTTTGTATGTAGTCTCACGTTCGATATATATCGAATCTGCTATTTCTTAAAATATATCGAATTGCTATAACATATAGGATTTTACATCCAAGGGCATAGTTGACCAGGAATTATGTAGTAACGGTCCACCAACTTTATCACTTAATCTGTTGGCATTGTTAACCCTTTCTGAACCACTGCATGCAGAGTGGAGAACAGATCCCGAGTCAGTATTAGGAACGAAGGCTGGACGAGAGCATAGGTAATGTGCAGGCAAACTCACCAATCGACAATGCTAATGCTGGTGACTGTGAACAGTGGCGCAGGGTGGGGGGGTTCAGAGGGATAAAACTCCCCCCAGAGCTCTGAGAAATTTTTAAGTTTAACCCTTTCGTGATGGTGGATTTTTCGTCCTAGCAAGATTGTTGTACTGAGCAGCAAGAGACTCATCTTTCTCGTGGTACGGAGCATTTTTTGCAAGACATTCGTTGAGAAGGGTGTTGTGGATAATAGGGTGGTTTAATATAATTTTTTTATTGCCTAAATCGAAAGATTATTACTCCTGGAGTGCGTATTTAATGCTTTTAGATTTTTATATGATGATTTGTATTTTTTGCGAACGAATGAAAAGTGAAAATTTGCTTTGGTGGTGCTGAAACATTTAATGAATTATTCATCATAAAACTACAAACGTTTCATTTCAACACGAGAAAACCTTCATACCTTCAATGTTATGTCACAAATTAACACTGATCCAGCATATTTAGTCCTCGTCATATCAACACAAAGTTTTTTGAAATAACACACAAATGTTATCAAAATGCAAACGTTAACACTTCCAAATAGATAGCGTAAAGTATGCCACTCAAGTTCACAATCACAACACTTGACGCAATGATACCTTCTGTGACATCCGCGCAATCTCAGTATTTTTCTCAACGAATGTATTTTAAG
Organism: Ischnura elegans; assembly: GCF_921293095.1. Lineage (NCBI taxonomy): Eukaryota > Metazoa > Arthropoda > Insecta > Odonata > Coenagrionidae > Ischnura > Ischnura elegans. The sequence goes on from NC_060258.1 coordinate 8,568,548, forward strand.
TAGCCCAAAATGTGATTTCAAGGGATAAAAATGTTTTCTAATTAAATAATTACCCAATTATCGAACTTACGGCGAACAATGAGGCAAACGATGTAAATAAGCCGTGGCTGAAGATGAAGGTTAATTTGTTACAATACTAATAAAAATAATTTTGTCACTGCTAATCACAAGAATAAAATTATAATAAGCGTAGGTAAACAATTATGTAGCAGATGAAGTCCTCTTCAAGACAATTATACTTGAAAATTCCGATACATTGAGCACCAAATGTTGCCGATATTCTTCTATCAATGACCGTTGAATCCTTGAAATTGAAGGTTTTTTTACTTGGGCTAGAAAAAAATCCGATGGTAAATACAGCAAAATCTCCTAATACAAGCCACATCGCACCAACGGGAGTAATAAATAGTGTTTGCAGGGTAATTAAACATTGTAAATATCTCACAAAGTGATCAACTCTTTTTAACTTCTTCGCGGGCTGCCGAGTATCATATGGCGTTTTCGGAGCCTCATTTGTTTTATGCAAAGAAACTAGAAATATGATAGGTCGTGGTGCCTAGCCTCACGTGTGGGTGCCACTTTCGTACCGACAAAAGCATTATGTCACGAAGTTGTCGGTAGCGGCGTTTTGTGAATAGCATTTCTATCGGTGCAACCGACGATCGTCGGTATCCATGTGCAGAATTCCGCCCCAGAAACGGCGAACGATCAGTGCGGGAACGATAGATCAGGGTTCCACTGAATAACTTTTCTTTTGAAAGCGGCACTGTAATGACTTCTTTTCTCTGCCATCGTAATACTCTGAAAGGCAGGGAATCACAACTGAATCGATCTCTCTACACAGAGGCAAATTATGTTGCCTTCTTACCCTTGCTCTGAGAAAAATGCAACGACTTTGTAGCAGTTTATTCCGTGATGGCGTTGAGGCTTTAACGTTACAATTTAGGTAAATTGTAACCAATCACACGAACATTTTGTGAGATGATCGAGCTTTAACTTGAATGGAGCCGAACCCAGGGTAAAGCAGGCAATCTCGCAGACACGGCAGAAGTGCACCCGGCGACTGATTGACATGCGCCGAATCTTTGCCTGCTGCATTAAAATGGAAAATGATTTTTTTTACTTAAACACAAAATTAAATATGCTAAATTACTGTTAAGCTATTTTTGACGTTGACTTTTCGTTGTATAGCTAGCAGGTGGCAAACTCGGGTGTCCATAATTTTTCCGACGTAAATTATGCAACCCGATTGACGTCGAGAATTTTGCATCCGATTGTAAGACGAACCCTCTTTTCTGCAGGAGTTAGGAGGGAAAAAAAACCTTGTCTTAGATTCGTGCAAATACGGTACCCTATTGCACATTCTCAGTCACACACACACGACATAGCAGTAGTAACTTATGTCTGAATCACCCCTGGGCATAGGGTGTTTCATGGAAAGCCAAGTCCCACGCCAAGACCCTCGTTTTAACCCTTTCGAGACGGCTGAGTTTTCGTCTTGGCGTGACTGCTGTACTGAGCCCCAAGAGACTCTTCTTTCTCGTGGTACGGAGCAATTTTGGAGACATACACATCAGCTCCAATCTTTTTCGACCCCTCCCAGCGAGGACTCCGCATTATCTCGGACTCCGAGAGTAGTTGTGCTCCCTCCTTTCCGGGTTTACGACCATACCTGCGGCATTGGTTCGCGGTCAACTTACAGATTGCTTGTATGTATTTGACACATGGATAATTGTTGCTTGCACGTAAATTACAGACTTTGAATTGAATTCCTCATTTTTATCTGAGCATTTTCAAATTTTAAACGAAGTTCTAAGGTCAATTTTAACACATTTAATGCAGCAACAATTTCCATATTGATGTTTATACAGAACTCGAGATATAAGTTAATATTTATTGCAGAATTTCATTTAAAAATTGTGAACATTGCTCAAAAGACAAAGAATTCAATTCTTAGTGTATGTTTCTTGAGAACAGAAGAAATATTTATTTCAAAAACTGAATGAACAATTGTATGACCGCGGTCCCGTACCGCTAAGAGGGGTAATAAAAGACAAGGGGTCTGGGTTCCTGATCCTGGATTTCGAGGGTAAAGCCTAAACCCCGCAGTGTTGGGTCCCTAAACAAAGACGTCGTACGCCCGCTCGGGGGGGGGGGGGGGGGGGGTCAAAATTTTTTAATACCGTATAAGAGGCGCACAGGTGTAAAAGGCGCACCTCTATTTTGAGCATCGGAGCTAAAGAAAAAAAAACTTTTCGGCATTTTTTATCCTATCACGCGGTGTTGCAGACTTGACTTTCGACAGTCATCAAATTTTCCACTTTCAATACTAATAATTCACGTGGCATTTTTCAGCTAAATTTACACGATATGTATGGCGCTCAGACATTAGTAGGTATTCACTTGTAGCCTTAACCTTATGATGCTTACAAGGGAAAGTCGGATCGGATACCTCAGATCCAAATATCCATGAATAATGTCCTTCACCTTAATGTACTTCGGATCCAAATTTGTCGAAGAAATTGAATCTCAATCCAAAATTTTCAGTCATTGCTTTCGTGGATGCAACGTCCCATAAGAGGGAGTAGAAAGAGTTCCGATCCTCTCTTCGCATACGCCGTTGCACTACGATGTTTGTCCTACTCACGTGCAATTTTTATTTTTAAAGCTCTCGTAGGAGTATTGCAATAGAATTTCAGCCGTTCAATCAAAACAGGACAGGCGCATAGCGTGAATCTTCCCAAGAGATTGGACAACAATCGGGGGAATCTCAGCGCTGCTAGAAATAACCACGGCGTAGATTTCACAAAATACCCCTGGTTCTCCATCAGCCCATGCCTATGACGTTTTTTTTCCTTTCCGAGACCCTACGGACCACAATTCACTTGCCTCAAAGGAAAATATCAAGTTACGCGGGAACAATCGAAACTTGTTTCATCCCTTCCCTGTCTCACCAACTGACCTTGATGGATCTCCCAGTTTATGGAGGCCAAATGCTAGGTGAGTCACCTACTGAGCCCGAAGATATCTCGATAGCTTTCAATAATTGTATGACATGCACGAGGTTCAAAACAAGGAAGAGATCTAACGCGAAACATGTCTGACAGAATTTAAGTTTTTTAAGCTCTAATTGATTGACACTAAGATTTATAGTTACAACAAGGCTACTAATATTCAAAATAGTCCAAACAGCACAATTTTGGAAGAAACAAGCATAGCATGAGCGCATTCAAACAAGACAAGACGGACTGGAAACTTCAGGCAACTCAAACTGCGTATATCACATGCCTTCGCCCCTTCGCTTTGTAGACAATGACTTCCCATGCAAGATCGGACGTGTTCTTCCCTTTCTCCTTCGCCTTCAGCCTCATTGCGGAGGAAAGATGGAGGGAGCGAGCTCCTTCCCCTCTACCTCTTCTTTTCCATGTTCACATCCGAGGTACCTACCAACGTCACGGCACGATGCTTAAGAGTAAGAAACGTAAACTGGAGCATTTCAAAAATACGTCATTAAGGAAGAAACTCCCCTGCCTCCAGCTTGTTTCTGACCTTGGTTTTTAGATGACTGACTCACGCAGAAAACCAAGGCCACTCAGTTCCTCTTGGGATAGCGACTAGGGAAAGGGAGGAGGGGAAGATAAAAATGTTTGTGTAAGAGGCGCACCTCCATTTTCAGCTGCAATTTATGGGAAAATAAATGCCCCTCTTACACGTGCTTATATGGTATTTAGTGTATTTTTGAGTTTTTCAGGCAATCTAGAGACCCCTAATACACAAAACAATCACTAACATTAAAGCACTATCAATCACTAACTCGATTTACTCAACTACAACTAGGCCTATTTACATAAAAACAATTTACGCATAATAAGTCAACTGGTCACCAAAACAAGGTATTATAAGGCACTGCAACACCAAGATTATGCGGCCGCCGGCGACGTCAACTCACTATACACGTGATCGCTCTGCGCATGCTCGGACGGTGTCCCAAGACTTCCTAAAGCACAAGCTGAGACGCGTCATAGCACCAGCAGCCCCCACCACTACCACTCTTCATATAATTGCATGGTAATGGATTGGGAGGTTCTGGCCAGTGCACCGCGGCTAAAAATGCGAACTTCTCGCACTATTTTTGCGTGTTTTTCCTACACTTTCGTTCTATGCGATTGAAAAAACACTTTGGTTAATTAGATGGATAGTTATAATTGAATGGGTAATTAATTTGTTTTCCTTTTTCAAATCTTTGGGAGGGGTAGCATCCGAGAGTCCTTATATGGGCTAGTTGCAGGTGCCCCTTGGCGTCAATTCCTAGCTGCTCCCCTGACTGTGAATGCGGGTGTTTCCCTGCAAATACGCAAACTTCACTCTTTGTTGAATTTCAACATTAAAACACGATTTTCATCGCACAGTACACTCCTGATTATCCGGGTTAACGAAGGGGCGAGACGACATGAATAATGGGAATAATTTAAATGATATTAGTACAGTGAGTCCTCGTTCTACGTCACCCCGTTTAACGTCATTTCGCGATAACGTCACGAAAATTTTGAGACCGTCATTCGTTTATCGCACCTTCCCTTCGCGATAACGTCAAGGCTTTTAAATTTCGCGCGAGAAAAAAAAGGCGAAGCGGCGGGCGTTGCAGGTTGTTCGTTTTGTGGGCGGTAATACAGTCAGTCTAAACGAAGTGTAAAACAGTGGGGTTATTGTTAATTGCGATTACGGTTTTAGCAAAAATTTCTGCAAAATGAATTCTTTGGTTGGTGCACAAGGTTTTACTTGACATAATGGTTTTCAGGAACCTAAAAAGTGATTTCAAGGCATTTTTCCGTGTAGAACACGGAGTTTTTGTCGTCACTTTTTTGCCGAGTTCACAATAATTTTGGTTCCTGTAACTGCGATGATGATGCCGAGGCGACGCTTGTCCGGGCGACCACCATAGCGAAGCCGAAATGTAAATGCTGGAAGATACAAAAATGGAGAAGGATTTACGTCACTGCTGCTATTGTCGTCGATGAAGACAGGAACTCGTATTCATGCCATAGTTTGGCATTCCCACTGTAAAAAATAACCCACATATGATACGCTTACATTTTTTTCGCGTAGGAATTGTGAGGTCTAGGAGCCGATATTCACTTTTTACATTGTTTCTTATGGGATATTATGTTTCGATTAACGTTATTTCATTTATCGTCACATTTTTCAGGAACGTTAAGTGACGTTAAACGAGGACTCACTGTATAAGACATGGAGCTAAAATAAAAAACATTAATTTTTCAAGTTAATAATTATAAAAACTAATAAATTGCTGTCATAATTCCCTTAAAATTTTGGTTTCATTAACCTTTTCTGTACAAAAAAGTTAGCAACTTGTTTTCCCCCCAACCTAAAAGTTTTGATTCTGGGTACACCCATGTAACAATGAAGTTAAATATGCATGAATGCATATGTATCTTTATTACATAAATTTTTAAATATCACACAGGATTGAAATTAAACATGAATAAAATGTAGAAAATTCCCTGAAATATACTTTAGTGCAGTAAAACTTCTATGTAGTGAACCTCTTTAAATCATAAACCTCCATACTTGATACCACCCCTTCGGTCCTGTCTGCTTTACATGTTAAGTTATGGGCAAACCTCTATATTGTGAACCTCTTTATATCGTAAAACCTCCACTTATCATACCAAGGAGACACTCCCGAGATGGCCTAACCTCCAAAAATTGTACCGAGACAACTAGAGACCATTAATGCAGCCGCGATTTCGTACATGGAATGACATTTTTAGCAATAAATGTTTCACCCTTATTTTTTTTTTCTTATACACCTTTATTATGTTGTAATTTTCACGTTAATCATTAGTGGCCATTTTGTTCCATATGAGAGCATATACCTAACAGTAAATAAGAAAAAAGGTATCCAACTATCCTAATCATTTTAAGTGACTGTTGAATTGAGAGAGACCACATAGTTTTCTCTCGAATCATGGTAAAAATCATGTGACAGCACTCACTTTCTGTAATTATCAAATAATAAATATATGTTCACTAATGCATGCATGTTTGATTAAACACATAAATATAATGGTTTAAAAGACAGTAGTGCCTTCATTTCCAAAGGATATGGGAAAATGGTGCCTATCACTAAAACCTCTCCATATTGAATTTCCATACATCAAATTGCCCAAATTTTTGTCCCCTCCATTACGTTGTGAAGAGGTTTAATTGTGTATCTCTTTTCGCAGGTTCGTTGAAGAGCTGCGATGCGCCCAACTGTCGCAAGGTGTTCAGCACGTACAAAGCGCTTGTCATCCACAAGAGAGCGAAACACCCTGACCTGGCCGCCAGCGAGGAAGAGTCCGTCACCTCGGTGGTTGGTAGCCCCGCACAGAGGTCATCATCCCATTTGCAAGGTTTGACTGTTATCATTATTCTCGACCTCTTGCTCATTCTCTGCTTGGATGTGACTGTCTGTTACGTGTGCTGCAAGTCCATCAGACCTGCTTCACGCTTCCGAGGTGTCTGAAAGGTCCATTTTGAGTGTTATGCCCACGACGTCGTTGAAATAATATACAAAGTGTATCTATGAAATACAGTGAGGCCTCGTTTAACCTCACTTACCGTTCCTGAAAAATGTGACGATAAACGAAATGACGTTAATCGAAGCATAATATCTCATAAGAAACAATGTAAAAAGTGAATATCGGCTCCTAGACCTCACAATTCCCACGTGAAAAAATTTTAGGGTATCACATCTGGGGCATTTTCTCCAATGGGAATGCCAAACTATGGCATAAATACGAGTTCCTGTCTTCATCGACGACAATAGCAGCAGTGACGTAAATCCTTCTCCATTTTTGTATCTTCCCACATTTGCTTTTCGGCTTCGCTATGGGGTGCGATCCAATGAATTTTCGCTACTTCCGCTACCAGGCGCTACAGACGGAAGTGCTCCGGAGCACCGGTCCATAGGCGCTACGTTCGCTACGAGAATTTCTTTTCGGACCGACCACGAGCAAAATCAAAGTGGAGGAAATGAGTGAGGGCGGGCAAACTGGGATTATGAAATCGAAGAGTTGGTTTTAATTGCGAATTGAGGCGGGCGGGCGTCGCCTGGGCATCATCATCGCTGAAACATCGTCGCAGTAACAAGAACCAAAATTATTGTGAACATTGTTCTCTTGGACATTTTCGTGGAAATGCCTCTGATGCTAAAATTTGCTAAAACCGTAATTGCAATTAACAACATACACACCGTTTTACACTTTTTATAGACTGACTGTATTACCACCCACGAAACGAACAACCTGCAACGCCCGCCGCTTCGCCTTTTTTCTCGCGCGAAGTTTAAAAGCCTTGACGTTATCGCGAAGCGAAGGTGCGATAAACGAATGACGATCTCAAAATTTTCGTGACGTTATCGCGAAATGACATTAAACGAGGTGACGTAGAACGAGGACTCACCGTAGTAAAATACCATATCGCATTTGTTTTTGAAGATGAAAACGGTGGAAGGTGGTAGAATGGTCCTGCCTCGGAAGACTTTTTCTGTCATCCAATGTAATATCTTCATTATCTACTCCTAATCTTGCTTAATGATGTGATTAAAATTGCCAATGTTTCGAAGAAAAGGTCCATTTTGAGTGTTACGCCCGCGACGTAATTGAATTAGTATTCAAAGTATATGCGCGACACTTCAATGAAATCAATTTGAATTACAATTGGTAATATCTGAAAAGATATTAATGTGATATTATTTCATGAAAAATATTTCACAGACATATATAACGTCTGTAATATTTCTAACCCTGCCGCGTGAACGGCAGTGAAATACACAATAATTGCCATGAGAAAAATTCCCCTGGACCGGGAATCGAACCACGGACCTTTGGCTTTCCGGGCCACTGTGCAGACCACTACGCTATCCAGGTTCTTTAATTCCCATGGCAATTATACCGAGGCTCATGGTACTAGGTGTTAGGCCCTCGCAGTCCATCAAGGATGGCAATGCGAGGGAGAAAGGACTTCCAAGAAGCCACCTAGTACCATGTACACCTAGTACCATGAGCCTCGGTATAATTGCCATGAGAATTAACCTCTTCCCTACGCAGGTCGTGATTTCACGGCATGAATTTTCTGATGCTAAAGAAGGAAGGCCGGATTTAAGTATACCGGGACTAGCCACGGTGATAACTTTACGGGAGTCACCCGCAATGCACAATTGTGCGAAAAATCCACAGAGAATCCGCAGATTTGGACTGCTCGTCGCATAATATGCTCGGCAGTCCATACCACCATGTCCGGTATAGTCCACAAATTTCCACAGGGAAGAATGACGCCTCGGTAGCTAAACTGGCTAAAGCACTCGGTCGGAAATCGAGGGATCCGGGTTCGAATCCCGGTCAAGGCAGATGATTTTTTCTCTGTGGATTTTTCGCACGAGGAAGGCCGGCTTTTCAAGGCTGGAATTTTTCGAACCAAAGGCCAAAGGCCGTTTTTTCACGGTTTCGCGGTCAAGCATGCCAAGTGGGTCCCAACCACCATTAGGGTCCCTCGGCGTGAGAGGTCCGACCCTTTCCTATTGTCCGTGTGGGGATTACCTCGGCCTATTCCGGCTCTCAGTGTCCCACTCAAGGAAGGTGCGCATTGTCACTTATTTGTTTATAAGGTGGAATAACTAAAAACGTAAATGTTGCATTTTTTGAAAATCAATTCGAGTAATTACATTCTGTATGTTATGCTGATTGGTTCCAAATTTTAAACAGAATTCTAGCGTTCATATTAACGGAGTTGATCATCACCTAGAACAATTTTTGGAGACGCTAAGGTTAGATGTTTAATTGTTATTTTTATAACTTACTAGCAAGTTTATAGGAGCGATATTGTAATTATTTACATCTAAAAGTATACGTTACTCTGTTAGCTACATTCTAAGTGTACATTTGCGGTGAAATTCGATAGATTATCCGATTTAACTTCTATGAAAAAAAGCCCTCGTAATGTAATAAAATTTGATTCCCTCAGTTCTTTGTCGTGAGCCAAAATTACAGCGGCTATTTTTAATAACCTCTTACCAACCTTTGAATACAAAGGTATTATAAACAAATTTCGCTATAAATACTGATTAATGCATATCCTAAAAATTCGTAAATTTAATGTACCAATAGGGAATGTTTTACGTAGACACATGTTGTGAGAAGCATTCCATACCATTGCAGGAATAAGAACTGCTCTACCCAGGTAATTACTCTCATATTGTAAGTACTCTCATTGGTGTAAGTGTTCCCATACTGATATATGTACGTGGAAGATGATAACCTCACTCTTCTCGGAAAAGCTCATTTGGCTATGATATAGTGCCGTTTTGCTGAAAACCCTAAAAATAACCGTAGAACTTCGTTTAAAAGTTCTACAGGCATTGCAAAATAAAAGGAATACATTGATGAACTGACATTTAATGCAACGGTAACAATTAAAAAAATTAAAATTGCACTGGCAACAATAAACTGACCGCAAAAGTACGCCGGGATGGGCTGCCTTCGGGGAAAAGGGTTGAGGATTATATTTGCCCAGTTGCCGAGGGACCCCGCTAGGAAAGGTCATTAAGGGGAGGAAGCGACTACCTGGTCAGTCCCAAGCCGAAAAAAAACTCCGTACGGGGCGGAAAAGAAAATCTCAAACCTTTCGTAGAGCCAAAAGCAACTTCCCGCGAAGGAGCTCGGCGCGATAAGGTTAAAGAGCCTGGATAGCGTAGTGGTCTGCGCAGTGGCCCGCAAAGCCAAAGGTCCGTGGTTCGATTCCCGGTCCAGGGGGATTTTTTCTCATGGCAATAATTGTATAGCTATAACATCGTTGTACTCATATTATTAATGCTCCTGGTTTCGAAAACCTCACATCCGTGGCTGTGTGATCACTGATACAGAAAAGTGGTTTGCATGAATGCTTTAAAACCATTGCTCAGCGTCGGAAACTACACCGTCAGGCACCACGCCACGTAGTCGCATCTCTCACAAGTTGCCCGGGTTGCAACTGCTGCACGATGTGTATCTAATAATAATAATAATAATAATAATAATAATAATTTATTTCACTGATTGGCAAGAGTACAATTGCATGGCTACGTCATAAAAAAGCTAATACAAATATCAAATAAAAATACAATGATGATGTGTCATCAAGATTTACAATTTACATGGAAACAATAAAAATAATTTTTCTAAATACATAAGAATTGGTGAAAATAATAAGTACAATACAATAGTATGGACAAAATAAGATGTCACAACTAGCATCATGGAGATTATCATAATTACAAATTATCTTCCATATATTCGGAAATGCTGTAATAGCACTTTTTAGAGAGAAGGAGTTTCAGCTTGTTCTTAAATACATAAATTGAGGTGCAATCTTTTATTTCGTCAGGGATTTTGTTAAATATAGCAGTGGCTGAATGCCTGGGACCCTTTAAACAGAGGGAGCTGGAGTACTGCTTGTGGTGTATATTATTACTTGATCTTGTGTGGTGATGGTGGAAGGTGGCATTAGAAGGAAATTTATCAAGGTTTGCTTTAACAAAGTTGGCACATGTCAGGATATAGAGAGAAGGGAGTGTTAGGATCTTTGATGCAGCAAAGAGGGGATCTGTGATCACGGAGAGCAGTTGCGCACTGTAGGGCTTGGAAAACAGGAACAAGAAGTGAATGCAGCTAGCACACGATGGCATCCGTTTTACGAAGGGGATTCTAATGGAGATAATAAGCCCAGTGTATCCTAGCATTAAAATGCAGTAATTCCGGTGATTTTGCGTCAGATTAATTTTTTTATAAAGATCGTGGAAAATATTTAGCGAGAGTGAAAATCGTGCACGGATAATCCGCAACACGGGCATGCCGCATCCGGATAATCGGGAGTCTGCAGTAAAATATTTTGAAAAAAAAACCTTCTGGGTATCAATGGGTTAACAAAGGTCCTGAAAAAATGCTCTTTACGGAGAGGACGGAAGAGTCATTATTTAGAATGCTAAATCAATAAAGTCTTGCTATTAAGTTTTGTTGGGCTTAGGGGCCATCAGATACGTATGCCTTTACGTTTCTTTATCGCATATATTACCCATGTGTGTTATATTTGTCGCATTTTCTGGCAGTCATGTTGAAGAGAGAACTCCACTATGGACTCCAAATAGATGTCGTCATTTAAAAATCTAAAAGCGTGAAATATACGCACTCTAGGAGTAATAATCTTTCGATTTAGGCAACTTAAAAAAATAATAGGAAACCGCCCTTTTATCCACAACACCCTTCTCAATGAATGTCCTCCAAAAATGCTCCTCACATGGGGAAAGAAGAGTCTCTTGCGGCCCAGTACAGCAGTCATGCTAAGACAAAAAAATCCACCGTCTCCAAAGGGTTAAACTTAAGAATTTCTCCAAGCTCCGGGGGGGTTTTAACCCCCAAACTCCCCCCCCCCTATCTGCGCCACTGGTTGACTACATTATAGCTGTGTCTCACTCAATTTTTCAAAGAACAAGTTTTCAATGCTGTGCTCTGTTCTCGAATATCAGCTATTTCAAAAATTTAAGGGGTCAAAAAAATCTTCGAATATAAACTGTCACAGAGGCTCGCTGCAGCTGTCTATATCCACGCCATTTCGCATACTGATGAAATGATGAAATATCACCCATCTGGATGGAGGAGCCCAAAATATTCGAGTTGCATGTAAGGCAATTTCCGTCCAGTTATTCCTGGGTCCCTCCTTGTAAGTACAGTGGAAGCCCGTTTTAGGGAGAACTGCATTTTACGATAATCGCAAGTTATAGTCTTTGTACCGCCAAATGGTATATGTTTTACAAGCAAATTAAATCGGATTCAGCGAGGTTGTCGCACGGGACATAGGAGGGTTCAATGAGCAAGAAGCAGTTGGTGTTACTTTTGGTAGTTTTAATATGACAATAATCACAAGTACCGAGAAATCTCAAGTATAATAAGTTCACATTATTGCGGCACACTCACATTGCAAGCCCCGAGGGCTGGGTCTATCAGGTCGAGTCGGCCGTTGGTCTGCGCTGGTTAGAGGTGACACAGGCAAGCCGATCCAGTTGACTCTAAAGCCCGCATGACACTTCCCAATTTATTGGCCAATCCATTGGATATTGGATTGTGGACCATCTGACTTACACTAATTTCTAGCCCAGTATCCTTTTCACAATATTGTACACAATTTCTCGCCCAATCTGGAATTTAGAACAGGTTCAATTTTCTCGCGGCCAATCTCCAATCAGAACTCAGTCTTGTCGACTCCTAGTGGCCAAAACTAGAAGCTCTTTGCAAAACATTCGGTTTGGTTATTAAAAATGAGTGTATTTTCCGAGAATTAGCATGAAATTTCGAAAATGTGGACTAAAGAAGTTGTGTCGCTGTTGATAGAAGCGTTCGAATCGCACGAGTGCTTATACAGTGTTATTTCGACAAAGTATAAGAATAAAAATTTACGTGCTGATGCACTGAAAGACGTAGTTACGTGCCTAAAACCGCTGGTGTCCGTCACAGAGGAACAGGTGAAGACAAAAATTGGCAATATATGGACAGTTATTTTATCCGAGCATGGAAAATATATGAGGTCAATGAGTAGTGGTGCTGTTGAGTGATAACAACTCGTTGAATTCCATGATGTTCAATCTCTAAAAGTTGTTATATGCTGACAAGTCCTCCACTCGCAGCTCATGCTCCGATAATGACTCTTACGCTGTTTATTTTTGATAAATACTGTGGAAACAAAAGAAAAACATTAAATACGAACGATTATGAGAAGTCGGTGTATTTATTCAACACCTTCGGATACAACGAGTTCTCACTTTGGCGAGTAATTTCAGAGGGATTATAATAGCTCGTTAAATCGAGCTTTTATTGTAGGTGCATCTCATGCTCTCAAAGCACATAAGCGCGTAGGATAATTTGAGCTTCTTTAGTTCAAAATATTCTTTAATTCGAACATTTCTCATGGTCCCTAGCATTTTGTAGTCAAACAATGCCAAAAAATGGTGGATAGTTCGAATTTTATTTTGGATAATCCGAATTTTTGGTGTGTCAATTCAAGGTGTAAATTCTGCGACTCAAAATAATTGCGAATCCATCGGAAAATAAGCTTATTAACAAAAAAAAAACTTCTAAAGAATAGGTAGAGGAAAATTTCAAAGCCAGCACTGGGGGTGGCTGGATGGTTTCAAAGAACGTAATAAATGTACGTTTGAACCAGTCTGTGGCCAGGGCTCCCATCTCAACGGTGAATAAGCCGTGAATTACGTCTGCCGTGAAAAAACCTGGAAATAGCCGTGAATTTCGTCATAAAACCTTAAAAATTACTCATACTTGGTTTTAGAACTACGACTGACAGATCAAAAGAAAAATCGATATGTCGATCATGTCTCAAGGCCAGTCAAGTACAGGCGCTGTCCACGCATTTATCTCCACACGTATATTCGAAGCGCAATTGTAGTAGTAGTAGTGTTTCTTTTATTGGGTGCGTCGGCGGCTAAGGCCATTTTGCACCACTCACTGACTGGAATTGATAAAGGGGAATAGGCCCGTTCTGAAATTAATGTGTCAATAATTTACAAGAGGTACCATTTATATTTAACGCATATATAAGGCTGCAATTTCACTCACTGACTGACTGATTCATCACAATTCGCAGCCCAAACTGTGATAGGTTGGGTTATTTGGCTTATTGGACGTAAAAGTAAAAAAAAATTCATTTGGAGGAAAAATCTGAAAACTTGAAAAAGTCTATCTGTTTTCGAGATATATCGACTTGAATTAACATGGGAGCCTTATGGAACTAAAACATTTTCGCTTTTATTTTGTACTTTTAAATGCCTGAGGAACATGATATTCAATGGACATAAACTAGATTTTTTGGTCGATTTTTTGGTATGGTTGCCATTGCGAAGAATTGATATTTAGTATTTTTTATTTTAGTTTGAACGCTTTCAATGCTTTTCTTATGGGAAAACTTTAGGAATTTTTTTGACCAACTTGCAATAATCGTAGGACAAATCCTTTTTTTATAGTTATATTTTATAATTATAATATAAGAATATATATAATTTATATTTTATAGTATTTATATTATAAAATATAAATAATGTAAAATATATATATATGATACTGATTTTTGTATAAGGATTTTAGTTCCAGTGTTTGATTATCAACCCTAAAATTCCTGGTCAACTATGTCCTTGAATGTATAATCCTATATGTTATAATATATATTTTTTATATTATTGAAAAGTCGAGTTGAGTGTAGGAATGCTATCAGTTGGGAAATGTTTTCGGGAGTGTCTCCTAGTACCTCAGCTAGGTTACCTCCGAGGTTGTGATTCACCCGTGCAGTCGGATATCTCTCACAGGCCGTCAGGATATGTCGCACTTTTGGTGGACAATGGCAATTTAAGAATTGGGGCTGTATTCCCTCTTCGGTGAAGAGGTATGAATGGGTTAATAAGCAGTGGCCAATTCTTAAGCGTGCTAAAACCACTTCCTCCCGGCGGACATTTCTTACAGAGGTCTGCCACGCAGTTATCACGGACTTAATTTCCCTAAGTTTGTTATTTTGAATTTCAAGCCATTGGGTCTTCCAATTTTGTCGTATTATATCCCTCGTGGCATTTCCTAAATCTTCCGCTGTCATTAATTGAAAATCGGTATCTGGAGACCCGAGTGCATCTTTGGCTGCAGAATCTCCCTGGTATTTCCACATGTCCAGGGACCCAAGCGAGTCTTATAGTTAATCTCTTAATTGTTGGTCCGTGTGCCGTGATGACACATTGACCTTAAGCCTGTGCCGAAGCCGGAAGACTGGAAACCAAAGTGTTTGTTAACACTTTCGAAAATTCATACACTTCTCAACTTCCCTGGCAGTGTAGTCCCTCTATTTTCCCACTAACAACCGGAGCTGAATTTTGCGAACGATAGGTGACCTCAGAAGAGTGACCTCTTTGATTTCTACATTTGCATTCACGGCATCTGTCGCATTAGTTAAATTTGTAATTAACATGAGCCGATGATTGTTACGTTATCAATATTTCTGCCTTATCTACAAATCGTGAATTTTTAAAACATTTAGACTGTGAATTTTGACATACCTCTTAACTTTGTAAAGAGAGACTTTTTTGAGAAAATTTTTTGTGTATTCTATTCTGTTCTTATATGCATATGTGTATACATACTTTAAATTATATTACTGTATAAAAAACGCGATCGTAACATTTTTATGTAAAGATATTGTATATCGTTGTCATCTTTGTATTATATATTGTTCACGTTTTCTCTTTCATAGCCCTGAGGATGATTTTGAATAAATTGTAACGTTGGCTATAACTTGTTTTACATTGACCTAAACTCCAAAAAATATTATAAAAAAATATACTGCTTTTTACAACCGGCGCTCATGGTTCGAAAGAGGGAAGCTTGCTGAATGCCATGCACACGATCAGAAGACTCGGCTGTTTCGTTCTTCCTTCAATTATTTCTCTACTCATTAAAAAGAAGAACATTTTTGTAAAGAAAAAAAAATTGGTTTAATTAATAGTGCTGAAGTATGTTACTTATTAGGTGCATGGACACTTCAATACTCCCTCACGCATCCACGTGATTTAGCTGAGCAGACTTCTAAACGATATTAAATTTTTCATTCTCCTGTACGTGGCTTAGATGAAATTAAAATTTGTTACTAGCAAATGTTCGTGCTGAAAATGCATTATTAGCCTCTGAGAGAACTTTATATCCTCAGATGTTTATTTACTGATGACTTACTTTAATGAATTATGATATCTAATTCCTAACTTTCAGTTATTAATTTAGTTACAATTTGAATGATACTACATGTATACTTTTTAACTTTTCAATGCTGGCCCCATTTTCATGAATGCCCGTATTTCTCCGAATATAGTCCCCCTCTAAATATAGTCCCACCCTAATTATAAGGCTTCAGTTTCGGGAAAAGTTAAAAAATTGCGTTTGAATATAGTCCCCCCCTAAACATTTAACGCAGCCATTTTTGGAAAAAAAGGGGGGTCTATATTAAGACATACGGTACATACTTCATTTTCCTGTACATGGCTTATATGAAATTAATTTTTGGTACAAGCAAATGTTCGTGCTGAAAATGCATTATTAGCCTCTGAGAGAACTTTATATCCTCGGATGTTTATTTACTGATGACGTACTTAAATTAAAAATGGAATCTAATTCCTAACTTTCAATTATCAATTTAGTTACCATTTGAATGACACTAGATACCTTCTAACCCATTAAATGCGGGCTGGATTTCATTAAATTCATCAAAATCGGCCAATAAAATAAGGTGGAGGTTTCCCTGTCATAACTTCCATTCAAATATGTACTGCTTTTTGTAAACGGTGCACACGGTCCGAAAGAGGGAAACAGACTTAACCCTTTCGCGCCGGACCTTTGTTGAGGGAAATTCTTCCTCATTACGAGTCTCTCTTGAAAGTTTTCTTTACTCCCCTGCATGAAGCTTTTTCGCGTCGACTGAAGGCAGTGGTTCCCTCCCTAACCATTTTTGGACCCAACTCAGTGGGGCACCGATCCCTTTCCTCGGCCTACGTCCCAGACCCTAGAGGGATTAAAAGCCCCCTCCTACGACGAGTCCGCGGTAAACTGGCTAAAATATTAGTGCAAAATATATGCAAATGTTTCTTGTTCGCATCGATTTTTTACATTCAAAATGAATTTTATGTTTCTTTTCTGAGCATGCAGAAATTTTAAACGAAGTTCTAACGTTGTTATAGAGGGATTTAGTATATTTACTAGTTGGTCTATAACTCTGTTGATATTAACGTTGGAATTTTGATTGAAATTTCCATGTGGTCAGCAAAAAAAGATGAATTCATTTATAGCAATACAGTAAACTCTTGATTTTACGAAGTCAGTGGGACCGGAAAATTGGCACTTCGTAAAATCGAGTTTCGTAAATTCAAACCTTTTTCATAAGTCACGAAAAAAATGTTCGCTTTTGTTTCTTCCGCCGTTTTTTGTCTTTAGTGGTCTTATTTAAATGTTTTCGGTGGTTATTCTCGGTATAATTCATAGAAAAGGCTTTTTGCTATTGATTTATGATGTGAAAAATCGTTAAATAATAATACCACCATAAAATTCCCATTTCTTGTTCATACTTCAACATCAACGATCGCTAAAGAAATTCCCGACCAGTTTAGAAAACGTAATCAAATAATGAATTGCAATGTTTATTATAAGAATTAACAGTAATAAATTTGTGGTTAGGAGCCAATAACTACTATTAAGTATGCAAAAGATAGATATTTGTTTCTGACACCCACGGAATTTTAGCGGCAGCCGGCCTAACCGCCATTTATGTCGCCCTCTATCGCTCAGTGACGAGAAAAAAAGCAAAACAAGGGTCTTAGCCCGTTTCCAAAATAACCTTCGAAATTTAATATTTCGAGTTACTTCGTATTTTCAGCAGAATGTGCTATATTTTCACTGAGATTCAATTACGATCATAAATAACGTAGGATGTGATTATCTTCTGGCGAATATTTGAAGTAAATTCTGTTTGAGTTCTCCGTCCGACTACTGTGTTCCATCATCTTCGCAGACGTTGCCATAAAAGACTTAATTCTTCATCAGGACTGTATTCTTCATACCGGGTGTGAGGAGACCTGTTCATATAGTATGTTTCTCTCCTTTTATGCCGACAGGAGCAAGGTTCCAACCGGAAAACGACAGGAGAAACATCTTACAGTATCAGAGAAATATAGATAGAAACATTATTATCCACATTGATTGTTTTCCTACAAGAGACGTTTTATCATTTCTCAACGTGGTTAAGTATTGGTTCGCTAGCGTGAATTCTCAAAAAATGACACGCAAAAACCTGTGCCGTCACCTCATTTAGGTTTCGTGTTCCTTTCTCCGCCGTATTGAAAGTTTGGCAAAGGATCATTGATATAGAGAAAAGATTTTCTTAGTTTTAGCACTAAAAAATAGTCGCGCCATAATCGTAAATAAATATAGTGTGGAAAGAGCAAAGAAATTAATTTCAATTGAAAAGTCAGCTGAGAAGAAGAGAGACAATTATAAGCGCGGCACCATTTTCCCGATAGTGGAAGACACTTCTTCCGCCTCTCTCCGGTTAATAACTTCCCCCCGTTGGAGGTAAAGATGAACCATGCCCTTCTCCACAATCGGGGAACGTTCCCAATGGGTGGGGTGAATAAGAGTGGATGGGGATTGCCTGAGGGAAGAAGTGTGGTCAGCACAAGGACTGGTGAAGGGGGCAGGGCAAAGAAGGGTGGGGAAATGGCCTTCAGCTCTGCCTCAGTCTACTTTTGGGGGCCGTATTTTTTTGCGACGCACACAAGCTCGGTCTCCTTAGGGAGGGAGCGAATGGGAAATGCTGGGGAAGGAGGGGTTTGGGATGCGTAAGGTGGGTGTCAGCAAGATCAGCCAAAGGCGGCAGGAGGGAAGGGACGGCTTTGGAAAGACGGAACCCCAGCATGGGAGAACGGGGAAGCGCGTGAGAAGAAAGTTCATGGTTAGACTTGGAAGTGCGTCTTCATTACGAGAAGCCTGAAATATAAATTGGCGGTAAATAGAGCCCAGTACTTAAGATATTTAAGTTGTTCATTCACAAAGGCCAATATATACACTAAAAGATATTATGGCGCGGATTGCATGTATCAACGTCCATTTCGGGATGTTATTAATTTCTGTTCCCATTTATAAAAGTAGCAAATAGATTTGAAAGAATGATAATCATGAATAAAAATATCTAAATCGATATCCAAACGCACATGAGCAAAATAGATGAATGTATACATACCGATCCATCGCAAGTCATACCGCTCAAGCTTCTTCCGGTATAGGACTTAAAAATCCTGGATAATGCCTTGGTCCAAGGGCTGGGACTTGCTAGTCGAGTTCGGGGGTAAAAAGAGGACTCGAACATTAGCCAATTTTCGATCTTCCACGTATTTATGAACGGTGGCATTATCCATTATTAAAACAATTTTGCTGTTCTCTCCAGCAATTTTTCTCTGTAGACGTATAACCGTTTGCTGGAAAATTTCTCGGGTCATCCAGCTGTTTTTATTTGCATGGTAAAAAACGGGGAGGGCTTCCAATTTTACATGTTTTAAGCACCGTGGCCTTTCAAATTTCCCAATGACAACGGGCTTATTTTGTCCGTGCCCGTTTGGTTGACGCACAGCCCCACAGTAACACGCACTTTACTCTTTTTCCCCCCATGGCACCTTTGCCCTTTGAAACCCAGGGTTGCGTCAGGTAATGCATTAAAAAATAGCCCAGTTTCAGGGGCCAGCGAGGGTGAGCTCGTCGAGGAAAGGGTCCCGGATTAGGGACCCTTCGAAGTGCTTCGGCGAAAAGTAGTCAAGTAGTCTTCGAAGTACGTTCACAGCAGTGCAAAGGGTTAATTAGGGGTGTACGAAATACTCCGCGCGACCTTCCTGACATGTTAAACTACGAATTATTGTCGATGCTATGTTTACGAACAGGCACGTAAATAGGGGCATAATGTCAGCCGCGATATTTTAACTGAACTCCTACTCCCCCTAAATTCCCACAGTGAGGTTTTTGGCGACCCATTTCTCTCCAAAGTTGCATTATCATTTACGATTTCGCACTTTTGATGGACCACATTTGGAAGCGCTGATTTTTTAGCTACTTACGCCGGCGTAACTAGTTTTGTTGACAAATTTTTCGCCGTAGTTCGTATAAACGAATGCCATTTGCTCCTAGGGACCGAGCCGAGGTTCGTAAATTCAAAAAAATTCGTACAATCGAAACTTCGTATAATCGAATAGCGCCATGTATTTAGCATAGGCTTTTCACCGGGACCGCAATATCACTTCGTATAATCGAAAACTTCGTAAAATCCTGCTTCGTAAAATCAAGAGTTTACTGTATACCATTTCTGCCTCCCATTCACTTCCTATATCCAATGCTTCAGGTTTTTTCACCTGTGGCATGTATCTCCTCTAAATAAAAATCGCGAAAAAAAATAGGTATAGGGTGGTTTCCTATTATTTTTTTATTGCCTAAATCGAAAGATTATTACTCCTGGAGTTCGTATTTCACGCTTTTAGATTTTTAAATGACGATATCTATTTTTCGCGATTAAATGAATAGTGAAAAATTTCAAGCGCGCGAAAACGCGACGCGTAAGTAGGAATGATGGGTAAAAGACCGTGTGACGCATTCCTGGTTCCCCCTCCCGCCTTCTGAGGTGATCTTGGGGCGAGGCTTTGAGCTCTGATACGATGCAGAATGCTAGCAGGTAACTGAGTACCCCGCTAGATGTTAGTGCTTGGCTTAAATAAGGTTTATTAATGCCTTATCAAATGAAGAAAACTTTCCGACCTTAGCCAGTTTTAATAGGTGATTATTAAGACATGTTTCCCTGAGTTCTTTGCCTCATGCATTCATTGGTAACCTCAGACGATGTATAACTCCTATCCTCTCGTGTAGAAACTAGGTCCCTGTGACGTCACGTGGAGTGGAATCACATGGGCGCCAATCTGGCCTTTTTCAAATGAGGATAAAATTTGACCCTTGCCATTCGTCTAAACCGGTATTTCAAAATCCAAATAATTTGTGTATTATGAATACACTAATGGTGGGTAACGAATCGCAATCAATGCCTTTCGTTTTCTTTGATGAGGGAAACTACCCTATTGTCATTTAAAAATATAAAAGCATGAGAGATACACTCCAGGAGTAATATTCTTCTGATTTAGGCAATAAAAAATTATAGGAAACCACCCTATTGAGAATATAACGGAAAATATGCTTTACTAACGCTGTTGTCGTAGGGTTTGTGTAAGATAAAATTTTAATCAGCAGGAAGGTAGCCAGTTGAAGCAAGATCTGGAGGAGGTGATCCACGATAGAAACCCCAAAAACATATTCAATGTTTATGAAACTTACCTTTTTTTAAGGCACACCATTTAAAGACAAAAAATGCCGCGGAGGAAAACTAATCAAAACTGAATGGGTTAATTGGTTAACACATTCAATGCGGGTCTGATTTTCATGAACGTCGTCAGAATCGGCCGTTAAAATAAGAAATGAAGGTAGAGGGAGGTTTTCTGTGCAATAACGTCCGTTCAAATACTGCTTTTTATTTTTTTTTTCCTCATCTATTCTTGACCTTGTTTAATATATTTTATAATATTTTTTGGAGTTTAGGTCAATGTAAAACAAGTTATAGCCAACGTTACAATTTATTCAAAATCATCCTCAGGGCTATGAAAGAGAAAACGTGAACAATATAAAATACAAAGTTGACAACGATATACAATATTTTTACATAAAAATGTTACGATCGCGTTTTTTATACAATGATATAATTTCAAGTATACACATATATACATATAAGAACAGAATAGAATACACAAAAATTTTTGTCATACCTCTTAACTTTGTAAAGAGGGACTTTTTTGAGAAATTTTTTGTGCATTCTATTCTGTTCTTATATGCATATGTGTATACATACTTTAAATTATATTACTGTATAAAAAACACGATCGTAACATTTTTATGTAAAAATATTGTATATCGTTGTCATCTTTGTATTTTATATTGTTCACGTTTTTCCTTTCATAGCCCTGAGGATGATTTAAAATAAATCGAAATGTTGGCTATAACTTGTTTTACATTGACCTAAACTCCAAAAAATATTATAAAAAAATATACTGCTTTTTACAAACGGCGCAAACGGTTTGAAAGAGGGAAGCTTGCTGAATGCCATGCACACGATCGGAAGACTCGACTGTTTCGTTCTTCCTTCAATTATTTCTCTACTCATTAAAAAGAAGAACATTTTTGTAGAGAAAAAATTTGGTTTAATTAATAGTGCTGAAGTATGTTCCCTATTAGGTGCATGGACACTTCAGTACTCCCTCATGTAACCACGTGATTTAGCTGAGCAGACTTATAAAAAGGAATTAAATTTTTCATTCTCCTGTACGTGGCTTAGATGAAATTAAAATTTGTTACTAGCAAATGTTCGTGCTGAAAATGCATTATTAGCCTCTGAGAGAACTTTATAACATGTTTATTTACTGATGACTTACTTTAATGAAATATGATATCTAATTCCTAACTTTCAGTTATTAATTTAGTTACAATTTGAATGATGCTTCATGTATACTTTTTAACACTTTAAATGCTGGCCCGATTTTCATGAACGTCTGTATTTCTCTGAATATAGTCCCCCTCTGAATATAGTTCCCCCCTAATTTTGAAGCTTCAGTTTTGGGAAAAGTTAAAAAATTGCGTTTGAATGTGTTTAGCCCCCCCCTTTAACTTTTAACGCAGGCATTTTTGGATTAAAAGGGGGGACTGTATTCAGACATGTAGGATACATACTTCATTTTCCTGTGCATGGCTTATATGAAATTAATTTTTGTTACAAGCAAATATTCGTGCTGAAAATGCATTATTAGCCTATGGGACAACTTCGTATCCTCAGATGTTTATTTACTGATGACGTACTTAAATGAAAAATGGAATCTAATTCCTAACTTTCAAATATCAATTTAGTTACCATTTGAATGACACTAGATACCTTCTAACCCATTAAATGCGGGCTGGATTTCATTAAATTCATCAAAATCGGCCAATAAAATAAGGTGGAGGTTTCCCTGTCATAACTTCCATTCAAATATGTACTGCTTTTTGTAAACGGTGCACACGGTCCGAAAGAGGGAAACAGACTTAACCCTTTCGCGCCGGACCTTCGTTGAGGGAAATTCTTCCTCAATACGAGTCTCTTTAAAGTTTTCTTTACTCCCCTGCACGAAGCTTTATCGCGTCGACTGAAGGCAGTGGTTCCCTCCCTAACCATTTTTGGACCCAACTCAGTGGGGCGCCGAACCCTTTCCTCAGCCTCCTTCCCAGACCCTAGAGGGATTAAAAGCCCCTTCCTAGGAAGAGTCCGCGGTCAACTGGCTAAAATATTAATGCAAAATACATACATGCAAATATTTGTTGATCGCATCGATTTTTTACTTTCAAAATGATTTTGTGTTTCTTTTCTGAGCGTGCAGAAATTTTAAACGAAGTTCTAACGTTGATATAGACAGATTTATTATACAGTGGAACTTGGTTAGTACGTTTCTGAAGGGACCACGAAAAATGAACGTACTAACCAGGAAAACGTACTAACGAGGAAAGTAAATAATAGCAGTCCGGGTTATTGCAATCTGTGGAAAAGTCGTCATAATTACAATTACTATCGGTAGTTCTCATAGGATCGCCTACCTGAACTCTTTTCACATTTAAAATCAAGAAAATGAGCGCTACCATGAAAAACAAACCCTTTTCTGAATAAAAATCGCAATTTTTCATGGACATCCCGGAGACGATTTCATGATTACCGCGTCTATCTCCCGTGATTTATATATATTTACAGAACGAGGACGAGTGAAGCTCAGACAAGCGAAGACAAGTCATTTTTCTTTCTCACAGCGTACTCGGAGAATATAACAACAACCCGGAGTAAGTCAACTGGTTTTTTAAGCATCATAAAAATTGGGCAAAATTATATTGACTTTCAAATTACGGCAACAGCCGTAGACATTCGCTTCTGGAATGATACCATTTCGATTGTAAAATCGATCGATATATCGACTGATGACACGCAAGATTATTAGATTACGACGTAATTACAAGAAAATTTTATATTAAACAGTTGAAATTTACATTAAAAATTTGTCTAATGTCGTCTGCTTTCGTTCCGAGATCAAGTATTTTTAAGCTAAGCTTCGCGTGGAGATCCAGAGAATCGTCTGCTCCTGCAACAGTAGTCAAGTAAATACGTACGACGTCGAGTTTATGGAGAAGTACTGCTTTAGATAATGTGGGAATTGTCTAATACCGTTAAGACTCATTTCTTCATCATGATAACTCGTGCAATAGCAACAAATTCCCACTCGAACTTCGTGCGCAGCAGTGGGCACTCCCAAGCGCTCCAAAGGCAACAGAAGGTGAGGAGCTCTGGGTGGGGAAAATTGGGGCTTCTTATTGGCTGTAGTCTTTCATAGTCAGACATTCCCGAAAAATGGCCGCATTTTATTATTCAGCACGTCACAAGAATTCAGAAATGCATTTGGATAAATTACGGTAGAAGAAAGAGATGTGGAATGAATGGAAGAATGTTAATGGCTAATAATAATAAATTAAATCATGAATTCAGACGTTTGCGACCCTTAAGAAGACACTAGAGAACGAATTGCGGGTTGCGTCACGGCAAGCAATTGAGCGTACTAACCAGGAAAGCGCAATTTTTTCAAACGTACTAACCAAATTCTTTTACCTGTATTTTGTTCGGATGGTACCGGGACCGAGGGAAATCGCCGTACTAAGGAGGAAAACGTACTAAGGAGGAACGTACTAACCAAGTTCCACTGTATTTGCTAATTGGTCCATAACTCCGTAGCTATTTTCGTTAGAATTTTGTCTGAAATTTCCTTGTGGTCAGCAAAAAAAGATGAATTCATTTATAGCAATAGATATGAAAAGTAAGCAACAAATATAGTTTTGGAAAACACACTGCAAATAACAATAGTTGACCGCATGGAGAGGATAAGAAAGGGTCGACCTGAGCGGCCGAAGATGGGACTGGGCTCGCGCCAAGGCGGATCACAAGGGGCGACCGCATCCGTGGGTCTATTGTGTCCTTCACGGTCACTTTTTTCGAACTGTGCTGCACAGGTGTGGCATTCGTTGTTTATGGAAAAAAATCCTTGCCACTCAGGTGTGGCATTCGGCACGAAAGGGTTAAGGCCGTACACACGATCGGAAGACTCTGAAATGGATATTAGCGTAGAAAGCGTTGAACTTGTGGAGAAAGTAAATAAAAATGGGACACATGCTACATTAGGTGATTTATATCCCAACTTAAGAATTAAGTTTTGCCTCCTTCACAGTTGTGAAATTTTTAATGATGAATGTTGCCTATAATTTACTTGTCAATTTTGTCAGGACCTTAAAAAAATGGTGAACGTTGCAAAATTTTGTTGTATCCGTAAAAAAAAAGATTGAGTTTGTTCAATGATTTCCAAAACATTTAGCATTAGCATTTTTATTGTACGAATTGTATTATCGTGTGAAAGATCATTCACCATCCAAAGAGAAAAAATCATTCGCCTTGACCGGGATTCGAACCCGGATCCACCGATTTCCGGTCGAGTGCTTTAGCCAGTTAAGCTACCGAGGCGTCATTCTTCCCTGTGGATATTTGGGGACAGTACCGGACCAACTGGTTAAAATATACTACAAAATATTCTAACCACCCATTGCTAGGGATCACTTCATTGAATAAATCAGATCCAAATATCTGCCAATAATAAAGTCACCAAACAGGAGTAGCCAAGAAAAAAAATAGCGAAGAATAAAGCCGAGGAAGAATGTGCATAATCAAAGTTACAGGGTCATGGAATTGCAATGGATTTGAAAAATACAGAAATGTATACTCGGAAGAGAGGAACACTCCAATGGGGACGTCGTCGCTCAGACCTGCTCATTCTACAATATAAAAATTTGACGCTTTCCCTGCCACGGATTTTTAAACGAATGGCTCACCCATTGTGCCAACGTGTTCATCTTTTTATGCGAAGATCCACAGAGGAATAAATCATCTGCCTTGACCGGGATTCGAACCTGTATGCCCCGATTTCCGGCCGAGTTCTTTAGCCAGTTAAGCTACCGAGGCTTCATTCTTCCCTGTGGATATTTGCGGACACTACCAGACGAGGACGGAGGTCGAGAGAGGGCTCCAGGCCCTACCAGCAGAGCACGTCAAGTGACACGCTGTACACTGACTGTGTTAAGGCTGTTTTACACGGTACACAGAATAGCGTAGTCTGACGTACGTGCGAAGGCGCAATCAAAATTGCGTCGTGTAAAGCGGTGAATTGCTAGAACACATGCGAGAATGCGTGGATGCGAGACGGAAAAATAGCCCCTGTTCTAATTTCGTTCATGCATTCGCGGAATTCCACGCCATTTTAGAAATTGATGCTGCTCTAACCTGCGCAATTCCGTGTACCGTGTAAAACGGCCATTAACCCTTTGAGTGCGGATGGCATAGCATTGATGCCCAGCATAGGTCCTGCCAACGGGCGGGTGGCATCACATTGATGCCATGCCGGCCTATGTCCTTCAATCGCTCCCTACGCTCCTCCGCTCTGTTCTTTCTACTCTCACGATGGTTTCCCGCACGCACATTGGATTAGGCTACCTTGATATGCCTTCCGTTTTTGAAAAAAAGTTTATATTTTTTTAGTACATTTTTTTACATTTATGGAGTACTTTTTAATTTGTAAGATTTTTCGCCATTACAAAAAAATTAAAATGTGATATTTTCTTTACTCTTCTGAATATTTGTACTAAATGTTGCCATATTTGAAGGTTATTATCCCCGTTTTAGTCGTATTAAAATTTTTGTAAACAATATTTAGTCATAATCTTCCTTTCATCTCACCGACGAAAAATATTTTCGTATTTCAAAATACGGTCACAATACACAAGCTAAACACAGTTGAATAATATGTTTCTCTTTTTATTATTGTTAAAACTTAATATTTACATAATGCCGTTTTAACTCATAACATTCTTCCATAACATATTTGCAACTCATTTTCTGAACGATCCTATCAATAGAGGTTTGATTATATTGGTTTCGGAAAAAGAAATAGATTTTTTCTACTTTTTCTCATTTATTTCGTTTGAGTTTGTTAAAGTTACTAGGCTCGAATAATTACGTCCACCAATTCGTTATTCACGGGAAATATTAAAGGTTCTAGGAAAACTTTTATATTTATTTCATTTTGAATGAGAAATTAGAATTGGGGAAAAAATGATCAAATTTCGGGGCTCAAAAAAAAAGTCGTTTTATGTCACCGCGGAATAGACTACAAGTCACTCTGTGTCTCCTGTTATCTCTATTTTTAGTTCAGCTCAGTTTTTTCGACTCTCGCCATTAGTACAGTCTCTACTTCGGACATCTTTCGATTGCGTGCATTTTCACTCCCCTACAGAGATTTTATTTTTTTATAATATTACCGTATAGCCTTTTTCTATTGGAAATTTCAGTATTTTACATATATTTAGCCACTTACGTGGAATATGGGAGAAACCTTTATTTTTAATTTTATTCTTATTTTAAAACCTCAAGGACCGTTTATTCCTTTAGTGAACTAGGCTTAGAATATCTCCTCGCAATAAAACTACCTCTGGCAATATTTACTCAAGTTTATGCATGGAACACTGCATTGAGTCTTCTCCGCGAAGGGTTTTTTAACTTTGAAGCAATTTACATATTTTACTTCAACCAAATAGAGCTATTATAATTAGAAAAGACCGAGCATATGGATATTACTCGTGGGGAATGGGGAATATTTTTAATCTGGTATACCTAATGTATGATTGTATTAAGTATTACAAGATGGCCATCCATTCCAGATTATTGGAAAATGTAGGAAAATATCTTCGATGTTTCTTGTCTTCACACCACTTTTTCCCGAGACCGATTTCTACTAATTTTTCATTGCATGCATTTTGGCAGGGACCCTGGAGTAGATGATCCGATACCAAGAGACCCCTTGCATAAAATTCGACCCCTTTTGAATTTATTCACTCAAAGAATGAAATAAATTTACTATCCGGGTAAATAACTCTGCTTCATGAGTCCATGTTGCTTTGGTGCCACAAACACGGCATAACATTATATATGCTTTCAGGGCCTAATGGCGTCGTGCAAGATGCTATAATTTACACAGGGGCGAAGGATCCTGATGTTGGAGGCAGGGGACATGCAAACAAAGTCGTGCGAAAATTAATCGATAGATTTCATCTCTGTGGACACAGTTTATACAGTCGCGAAGCCACGATTTTGAAATGAGGGGTTTTTGCAGGAGATTTTAGGGCCCTTCCGGAGGGTGCGGGGGCCATCTTACCCGTTTTTGGCGCCTCAACGGGGGTTGTAACCCATTACCCCCCCTTCCGTGGCAACACTGCTGAGTTTACGCATAGAAAATTATAATAATCTCTTGAAATATCTATTGAGTTACTCAAAAAAGACACACCTCTGAAAATCTAAGGACAAACAGAAAAATAATACTCCTCACGTTCTAAGAACGACTAAAAAGTGGCTCTGATTGTATATGATGTGCAGAAGCTCCAGAACTGTGTTTGAAGCCTTTTTTCAAAGAATTCCACAATTATTATTTAGTTTTTATAGCATTAACGCAAAATAAAATGTCAAAAAGATAAAATAACTTTCATATGTTTGCATGCAAATCTAAGTTACTGGTAAATTTAAAAATTTATAAATGTGAAAATTAAACTTCGAAAACTTTTATTTGCCCAAAATATGATGCATAGAAAGTGGATGATAACTGAGAATATATTTATCTTCTTTTATAATTCAATTCCGCCATCATTTCAGAAATTATTTTAAGCTTCTTAGTTGCTACGTAAAGATTAGTTGCCCTTAGTCACCTAATGTTTGTGTAACGGGTTGCATAAATATCCGGAGCATTGTTTCACGTGGGTGCGGATGGCATCACTGTGATGCCATTAACAAATTGTTTAATAAATAGTGAAATGAATATAAAAATCTTTTTTGTATTGAAATTGTTTACATATTTTCGAAAAACAAAGTGAATGCAGTGAAAAAAAATTCTCCGCCAATGTGAAACAACTCTGAGAAAATTCTACGCAATGAAAGGGTTAAGGAAATTATGACAGCAATTTATTAGTTTTTATAATTATTTGCTTGAAAAAAATAGGCAATGATTTTTATTTTATTTCCAATGTCGTATACAATTTATCATTTTTCTTCAAAAGGAAAATTTGTTCGTAACTTTTGCTTTGAACTACAGCACTCTCCGGATTATCCTAATGGCTAATGATGGGGGAAACGGCACGGATAATCAGAATACATGGATAAACCAAACTTTCACTTTAATGTCAAGTTGTGTTCATAATTTACATAAAAAAAACAATAAACCATTATTTATGCAGGCATTCTGTTATTTAGGAGTGCTTCCTGGACTCATTGAGAGCTTTCTTAGCCAGTTCACGATCTTCTTAGCTGCGATGACATGGATGTACTCGTATTATTAATGCTCCGTGTAAGGCCTGGTTTCGTAAACCACACATCCGTGGCTTTGTGATCATGGATACAGAAAAATGGTTTGCACGAATGCTTCAAAACCACTGCTTGACATCGGAAACTAGATTGTCAGGCACCACGCCACGTAGTCGCGTCTCGCACAAGTTGTCCAGGCTCCATGCTGAATGTGCTAATAGGTTGATTCTTTCCATGTCTTGCAGGTGGCGATCCCAACGACTCGGCCAGCCATGGCAGCAGTGAGGAGGCTGGAATGCGCATTGCAGAGTTGGCGTGTTCGTATCCTAGGTGCGGCATGAAGTTCACGAACCTCAGCTTCCTGCTAAACCACCAGACGACGCACCCGCAGCAGAGGGACGATGTGGACACGATGGAGCAAGAGGGCGAGAGCGAGGACTTTGAGGTTCTCAGCGAGGAGAGCTGGGGCAGCGAGGACAGCGGGTCGGAAACCTCGGAAAAAGGTTTGCAAGACACACTTACCCTCTCCATTGGGAATAGGGTAGTTTCCTTCATCAAAGAAAACGAAAGGCATTGATTGCGATTCGTTACCCACCATTAGTGTATTCATAATATTGAAATTATTTGGTTTTTCAAATCTCAGTTTAGACGAATGTTAATGTTCAATTTTATCCTCGTTTGAAAAAAGCCAGATTGACGCCATTACGATGCCACTCCACGTGACATCACCGGGACCTAGTTTCTCCACGAGAGGATAGGAGTTTTACATCGTCTGAGATTAACAATGCATGCATGAGGCACAGAGCTCAGGGAAACATGTCTTAATATTTACCTATTAAAACTGCCTATGGTTGGAAAGTTTCCTGCTTTTCATAAGGTATTAATAATCCTTATTTA
This sequence comes from Ischnura elegans, assembly GCF_921293095.1. Lineage (NCBI taxonomy): Eukaryota > Metazoa > Arthropoda > Insecta > Odonata > Coenagrionidae > Ischnura > Ischnura elegans. The sequence goes on from NC_060258.1 coordinate 8,598,602, forward strand.
AGCCAAGCGCTACCTGCTAGCAGGGTACTCTGCTACCTGCTAGCATCCTGCGTCGTATCAGCGCTCAAAGCCTCACCCCAAGGTCACCTCACATGCTGACAGGTGGAACCAGAAAAAACGTCACACATACTTTTCCCAGCATTCATACTTACCCGTCGCATTTTCGCGTGCTTGAAAATTTTCACTTTTCATTTGATCACAAAAGATAGATATCGTCATTTGAAAATCTAAAAGCTTGAAATACATACTCCAGGAATAATAATCTTTCGATTTAGGCAATAAAAACATAATAGGAAACCACCATATTGGGGTTCCATCATTGGCAGGAAAAATTCTCGGGTTTCCTGCAAAGTACAGGGTGGGGCAGTATAACTTCCTTTTCTTAAAACTTAATGAAACGCATTGTATGAATCGGAAAATTTTTATTTGGTTTTTACAACGTAGGTGCATACCTTAAGTTTTTTTTTAATAGTCTTGAAGATCAAATCACGTAGATGACGTCCTCCATTCATGATTCAATTGAGTATACCGATGTCTGGTGTTTGTCATGACCTTTTCAAGCATTGCAGGCGCTCTGTTGGCAATGTCTTCCTGGTTGTTGTTCTTCAAATCTTGTAGGGTCCTTGGACGGTTCAAATAAACATGGGATTTTAAAAAACCCCTTAGAAAAACGTGAGACAGATCCATCATAACTATTAGGTGTGCAACTAAGTCCCACGGTTTTTTTAACAAAAATAAAACTTTATCTTGAAAAATGAAATGATTGATATTTGGTGGCTATTAATGAATTTTTATCCTCAAAATGCGCGCCAAAAATGTTTGTTATTGGCCTAATGAACTATGAAATATTTGCTGATTTACTAATAAGTGCCAGGGCGGTCCTTTTGATCCGTATTATTAATGTTCTGCTTAATATTTGTGTCCTTGAATATCAGATTTTTATAGCAGTATGTGTAGCAGCCACGTTTGCTGATTGAATAGGGTGGTTTCCTATTATTTTTTTATTGCCTTAATCGAAAGATTATTACTCCTGGAGTACGTATTTCACGCTTTTAGATTTTTAAATGATAATATCTATTTTTCGCGATTAAATGAAAAGTGAAAATTTTCAAGCGCGCGAAAACGCGACGCGTTAGTAGGAATGATGGGAAATCTCTCCGTACGTCGTATTTCTGGTTCCCCCTCCACCCGGTGAGGTGACCTTGAGGCGAGGCTTAGCGCTGATACGTCGCAGGCTGCCAGCGGGTAGCCTAGTGCCCTGCCGCCTGGTAGCGCTTGGCTTAAATAAGGATTATTAATACCTTATCAAACGAGGAAAACTTTCCGACCTTAGCCAGTTTTAATAAGTGATTATTAAGACATGTTTCCCTGAGCTCTGCGCCTCATGCATGCATTGGTAACCTCAGACGACGTATAACTCCTATCTTCTCCTATAGAAACTAGGTCCCTGTGACGTCACGTGGAGTGGCATCGCATGGGCGCCAATCTGGCCCTTTTCAAATGAGGATAAAAATGGACCATTGCCATTTGTCTACACCGGCATTTATAAAACGAAATAATTTGTATATTATGAATACACTAATGGTGGGTAACGAATCGCAATTATTGCCTTTTGTTTTCTTTGATGAAGGAAACTACCCTATTTACAGCTGTTTTTCTGAATGTTTCTAATCAATTCCTTTTCTATGCTATGAAGTTATATATCACTATTATTTCATGGACACACTCAAGAGTTTACCAACCAAAGTTTCTGTTCAAGGTGAAAGACTAAATTGTTTATAAGTTTTATTTATTACTTTAGGATATTGTACTAGGTACGCAACTAATTTCCCGCTGTTTTTTGAACGAAAATACATCTTTAGCTGAAAAAATGGTTATAAATGAATCATTCAAAGTATTGTCCATCGCTAGCTATAACTTTTCCTCATCAATGTGGCAGAGGCCAATGCCGTAACGGTAAAACTGTTCATTTTTTAAGGCTACCCACTAATCATGCCATTCTTTTTTGGTGTCTTCGTATGAGCGCAACTGCAGATCAGCCCAACCATGTGCCATGTAACAGAACAAGTAATAATCGAACGGCGTAATAACTGGGGGATACAGTGGGGGGGAGGTCAGGACTTCCCATTTGAGAGTTACAGGTAGGTTTTAACAGTTGAAGGAATTCTTCTTGGGTTTTCCACCGGTTGAGGCTTTCCATGGCCGACGTTTCGAGGCTCGACTCGAGCATCGTCATCAGGGCATTTGAATGTCGGACTGGGGGTTTGATTCCCTTATATACCCTGCTTGGAGGTCAGGTGTCACGTGATTGGTTGAGGACTGGCCTCTTGGCAGCCAATCCGTTGATCCTTTGGCTTTTTAGAGCTGACAGAATGGGTTTCCAGGTGTTGCTGATGGCATAGCCTGCGTCACGGTTGAAGTTTTTGTGGTCCAATCGAATTTCTATGGCCTCTTTTACGACTCTATCCCAATATTTGGTGGAACGCGTCAGGATCTCGGCATCATCAAACTGGATGACGTGGTCGTGTTGTATGCTGTGTTCAGCTATGGCCGATTTCTTTGGTTGTCCCAACCTTAGGTGCCGCTTATGCTCCTTCAGCCTAGTTTCGATGGTGCGTCCAGTTTTCCCAATATAGTCTTTGCCGCACTCACATGGGACTCGATAGACGCCCAGAGTTTTCAATCCCACTGGGTCTTTGGCTCTCACTAGGTGGTCCCTCAGCTTGGGTGGTGGGAGATGGATGGAGGCGATGTTGAATCTCCTGAGAATTCTGGAAATTTTCCCGGAAACAGATGATACGTATGGGAGACATGCTCTTGCTACCGGTTCTTCGATGGTCTTGGGCACATTAGGGTTGAAGGTCCTTTGTAGGGCCATGGAAATCTGGCGGTTGCTGTATCCATTTTGGCGGAATGTTGTCTTCAGGCGATTCAATTCCTTAGGCAGGCTCTCTTCATCAGCGATAGACTTTGCTCGGTGGAAAAGCGAAACGTCGGCCATGGAAAGCCTCAACTGGTGGAAAACCCGAGAAGAATTCCTTCAACTTGTTCACCAGGAAAAACTTTGATCCTATTTCAGGTTTTAACATGTTTTGCAATGCAGGGTCGAGCGTTGTCATGCTGTAGAATCACTTAGAATCATAAGGAATCCAAGTTCCTTGCTTTTGCATAAATCCCAATGCATCCAATGACTTGGAAATGGATTTGGTGGGTAACTCCTAATGCGTAAGCAAGCTCTTCTTGAGTTTGTTACTGATTTTCATCGAGCAATGCCTCCAATACAGCGTCTCCGAAGGTTTTTGGTGTTCCTTCACGTCAACATTGGAATGACCGTCTTTGGAGTGACGGAAGCAATCACGGCACGTTGTTTCACTTGCAAGGAGACGTCGCCAAAGTGATGTTTGGGATCTACATTCGGATGTTATTTTCTGAAACTATATAGGTAAAGTAGAAAAAATGTCATGGCTTTCTTCCACATAGGCCCAGGTTCGAGAGATATTCGCCCTCTAGTTTGCGTGGTAAGGCACAATTCGGAGTTTTGTTTAACACGTTGCGTACCGGGGTATTTAAATTCCTTCTAAAGTAAATTAAAAGTAATGTCTTCATTTTCACTCGCATCGGAGTCACTTTCACTGATTACTAGAGGAATACGTTTTCTAGTTTTCATATTCACCACAACATCAGAATCGCTTTCACTTTCGTCGTTATCTTCGTCATACCCTAATGGTACATCTGACAAATCATCAGCACACAAGTCTAACAAAATTTCTTCTTCATCCAAAGTGTTGTCCTTCCGATGTGATGCCATAATATGGAATATTCTTATGAGTGGTTTTTAGAGCACAAATGCGAGCAAACCTTCAAGCGAGAAAAACTTGACACCAAATGTTCTATTCACTTGGACTCAGGGAAACACCAACTGCTCTTGACACATTAGGAGAGGAAACTAACCCAGAGGCAGGAAACAAGTAAGAGAGCATCATCTCCCTCCATGGCATGGACGAAAAGAACTGGGGGCCTCATTGTGAGTCCCCCAGTTCCTTTTGTCGAGAATATTTATGTTGACGGAGCAGAGCAGTCCACTTGCTGAGAGTGCATCTCGAAGAAGCGGCGATGAAGATAAGGGTCAAACTCGCTAGATAAAACAAGGCCATGTGGATAAACTCTTTGGAAATAATAAGCCAAGTGTGTGGGGTAACTCAAGGAAAAAGATAAATAAGAAGCCAACGCTGGTAAGAAGAGGAACGCCGATTCTGGGTGGAGGTGTTGAGAATGGAAATATGTGCCTATTCGGGCGTAATGCCTTTGGTTTAAACATGGTTAAAAAGCTAATGTTTAGAATATAACTTTACCCAATCAAACGTTATGATGCATCAATTAATTATGAATAACGAACAACAACAACGAACAACTGAAAACGTACTAACGAATACGTGTTGTACACTTTAAAATTGTTTAGGTTGGCGCACCCAATTGACGAGAATCTTCGTCATCCGTCCGGAACGTTTGGGGAAAAAAATGACGAGAATTCTCGCCATCCGTACGCAGCGTGTTAAAATCCAAAAATTGATATTAAATTTTAAAAAATCGTGAGTAACTAAATAAAACAAATGGGGATAAAATGCAACAGTGATTTCAAAAATTAGAAGGGAAAAAACTATTTCCGACACTGGGACTCGGTCCCTAGACACTTTATACAGGTTTAATGTCTACCGCCCTAGACCACACCGCCATGGCCGTATTTGACCGATGGAGATTACTCAATGGATGTGATGCTGCGCGAAATCTTTACAAGCGAGTATCTCTCGAACGCGGGCCTATGTGGAAGAAAGCCATGACATTTTTTCTACCTTACCTATATAGTTTCAGAAAATAACATCCGCATCCAGATCCCGAACATCACTTTGGCGATGTCTCCTTGTTAGAGCAGCATCTCCGTTAAACCATTTGGAGCTCTCGATGCACTACAGCCTCTGTTCTCTTCGAGTGAAAGAAGAAAGTAAACGCTCCCCGCAAATGACGGTCACCTGGCACAAACTCCGACATTTTCACACAACAATAAGGATATGAAGCTGAACAAAAACTGGCCATTGTTGTCGAGCGGTTTGCTTACCAAATGTCTCAGCTTGATTCGTGACTTTTCCATTGCGTCAAAAAGTAAACCAGTAATCACTGCTAGAGCCATCTATTGACAAATAGCGGGAACTTAGTTGCACGCCTAATATACAGTCTGTCCCAAAAAGAATGACCCGATTTTAACTTGTAATAATATTGAAACAAATGTCACTAGGCAAGCGAAACAGCGCCAGATGTGATCGGCATTGTTTAGAGTTTTAGAAAAATCCGCTGAATGTCACTGTGAGCACTGATGTGGAGCGTGCACCCCTCAGACCATTGGTCTAACAATTAGGTCTAACAAAAAGGTGCAGCCAGTCTCGCTGAAGATGACGTACAGGACCGCGAGACCAAGCTTTACACTCTTGGCCTCCTCGGTCCCCTGACATAACATTATGCGATTTTTTTCCTTTTGGGAAATGTTTACGTACCTCCCTTACCTCCTGACATTGATGAACTAAAAACATGAATATCAGCTGCTGTAGCTTCAGTGACAGAAGACATCTTACACTCAATTTGGGATGAATTCAGCTATCGGCTAGATGTCGTCCGCGCAGCCAATGGAGGACATATTGAACATTAATGATGGTTTTTTATAAACTTTTGTCTTTTGTGAGTAATTTCGTATACAATGTGTTGATGTTAAGCCCTTCTTCCTAATAAATAATCTTATTTAAAATCGGGTCATTCTTCGGGTCACTCGGGACACACTGTAATTTATTGTGTATATAATAATATGTATTGTCTAAATAACAGATTTCCAAGGAATGTGGGAGTTAGTTACTTATGACTTATTACTTGCACATCACTGAAATTTACGTAATGATTTTACGATAACAAAGGGTCAAGCAGGTTAAGATGGCGAAAAGTGCCCCCGATATTTTGAGAAATAAAAAATATACACTTAAAGTGCATCCAAAATTATGTGTTTTCTCAAAGTTTCAGACCCAGAAAATAACCCCAGAAAAAATTAAAACGCGATTTTTAGTTTTTTAACCATATCTCCAGTTTTTATATCTGTAAAATTGTTTTCTTGAATTTAAATTGTGTATACTGTTATGGTCTACCATCCTGATTTTTTTCAAAATTTTTGAACTGAAAACTAAACTTTTACGTAAGTTTGAAATATTCAAAATTAAATTGAAAATTTTAAGAAACAATAGACACGCCGAAAAAAATATATGTTGTTACCCCTACCTTAAAGTATAATCTTAATTTTTTTCTGATTTTTAAAATAGGGTGGTTTCCTATTATTTTTTTATTGCCTTAATCGAAAGATTATTACTCCTGGAGTACGTATTTCACGCTTTTAGATTTTTAAATGACAATATCTTTTTTTCGCGAATAAATGAAAGTGAAAATTTTCAAGCGCGCAAAAACGCAACGCTTAAGTATGAATGCCGGGAAATCTCTCCGTACGTCGTATTTCTGGTTCCCCCTCCGCCCGGTGAGGTGACCTTGAGGCGAGGCTTAGCGCTGATACGTCGCAGGCTGCCAGCGGGTAGCCTAGTACCCTGCTGGCTGGTAGCGCTTGGCTTGAATAAGGATTATTAATACCTTATCAAACGAGGAAAACTTTCCGACCTTAGCCAGTTTTAATAAGTGATTATTAAGACATGTTTCCCTGAGCTCTGCGCCTCATGCATGCATTGGTAACCTCAGACGATGTATAACTCCTATGTACTCGTATAGAAACTAGGTCCCTGTGACGTCACGTGGAGTGGCATCGCATGGGTGCCAATTTGTCCCTTTTCAAATGAGGATAAAAATGGACTATTGCCATTCGTCTAAACCGGCATTTATAAAACGAAATAATTTGTATATTATGAATACACTAATGGTGGGTAACGAATCGCAATTATTGCCTTTTGTTTTCTTTGATGAAGGAAACTACCCTATTGGTGGAACAGGGTCAAAAACTCGAATAACTGCTTTGCGTCATTTGCATCTATGTATTCCAAGGGGAATTTCACAGGAGGGATTTTTTAATGAAGTTTTTTTCAATAAAGATACCTACAAAAAGATTTCAATAAAATTAATAAAATAAAGTGCTTCTCTCTAAAAGTTTTTTCCGTTTGAGTGCTGTTTAATTCATGCACGACATGTACTCCTTATTCCTTACGAAATATCATACAAATTCCTCATGTCTTATTTTGAATAACGTGCGAAAGATATGTGATCGCAAGGTACACTGAGACGAGATATCACCCGTCCAGGAATTCTGATGTAAAAATTTAAAGGTATCAAAAGTTAGGATTCAAAAATTGCATTTTGTAATGCTTCCTGGTAATGCACAGAAAGCAAGTCAAAACATAACACAAAAGTCACTTTGAGCCTGGGACCACAACCGCATCCACGTCTAGGGTGCCATATCTTTGTAATTAACATAGCTGCAAGGAAGGCAATCATGCTGATCAATGTCCCCCTGACGGCTAATGAGCATTTTCTTGACACATTATTGAATTTGCCTCTGGACAAAAAGTTTTTTCGGGTGGTCAAGATAAATGGGACACCCTGTATATTTTTCCAGAAGGGTCATTCCTTGCCAAATCATCACAGAAAAGTGGACTTTTCAATCCCACCTCTTTGATTCACTTGAAATTCGGTAGGAAGTTAAAGCACATGAAATTGTACTTGTACACAAATTATTAACCCTCAGCTATACACGATATTCATACAGCAGGGTCGCAAGCATGACAAAAAATGTAAAAATTTTCCATCGTGCACTCTACAAAAATAAATCATATCTTAGCCAGTAGTTGTGGTAGAATCTGCCTGTTGACAGGGGCGTACCGAGCAAGGGGAAGGGGGGGAGCAGCTGCCTCCCCCCCCCCCTAGAAGCAAAAATCAGAAAAGTCTTTAAGCAACATCTGTGCTGAATAGGGTAGTTTCCTTCATCAAAGAAAACGAAAGGCATTGATTGCGATTCGTTACCCACCATTAGTGTATTTATAATACACAAATTATTTGGGACACCCTGTATATTTAGCTCTTTTTGAACATAACCCCTACTGTCTGTAAAAAAAAGCAAGATACAGTGGAACCTCGTTAAAGCGAGTACGGGCTATAGCGACACCCCCGCTATTACGAGAGATAGCCGATGCACCGTCAATTGACCCTATAATAAGCGTGTTAAAAATTTCGTTTTTACGAGACCCTTTCGGTGTTGGCTCTCGCCATAGCGAGGGTTTCACCGCCGGAAGACTTTCATCAAGACTCCTTAACCTCTGTAATTGCTAGCGATCTGTTAGAAGTGAAGTTAATGGAGTGCTCAGTCTCAAATTTATGTGGTAAACTGTCGTTCGATAAATATAATGATTGACGAAACAATGCTTTGCATGATTTTTATTCAGTGTGGCGCTTATAAATTGTTTGAATAGTTAGTCGTAATTTGAGTAAGGAAATTTAGTGATGCAAAAAAACATCGCCTTTCGTCTGGATTTATGCTTACGTTTATCGGATAGATGTTTATCTGTCGCCGCACCACTCCTGTTCTTGTATATCTGTTCGCAACAGGTATATTGGCTATTATTTGCTCCACCTCCTGTAAAGCGACAATTCGCTATAGCGAGTGTTTATTAGTGTACCGTGGGGTGTCGTTATATCGAGGTTGCACTGTACTCGAGTTTGAGGAGCTCTAGCGTCTAAATGAAGCAATCGATTTCAATGCAGAGGTTAGCAGAGGTTTGCGTTGTTTACAACAACTCCGTTAATTTTTATGGTATAAACAATTTGTTTTCGGCAAACTGCTAGCAATAGATGTGGCTTCTTTATATCGAAATTGCAAGTTGTAGGAGCGAAAACTACGGGAATGCCAAGCGCTCAAAGTTGGGCAACTTGATTTTACGCGCAAAAAACGGGTACTTTTTTGAGAAAAAATTAAGTACAGGAAATACTATTTAGCCGAAGAATTTTTAAAGTACATGATATATCGTAGAACTAAATTCTCCTTCGTATGCTTTTCGTTGCATTGAAATCGATTGCTTCATGTAGACGCTTGAGCTCCTCAAACTCGAGTACAGTGTGTCCTCGTTTAACGTCGTCCCGTTTAACGTTGTTTCACGATAACGTTGTCCAAAAATTGAAACCCTTGATCATTTAACGTCGTTATTGCTTCGCGATAACGTTGTTCAAATTATGCGCGATGAAAAAAAAAATGAATGGCGAATAGGACGCAAGCGCATCTGATGTATAGTAAATATTACTAAATTAATGCGATTGGTAATTTTCGTTCGACAGAAAAGGTTGGCGTGGGTAGCGTATGTTAAATATGCATCCAAGCGAATAATTATCGCTTCATTTACCCATTATCCGTATATTTTTCTGATGCCAACCGAAAAAAATGTCCACGAAGAAGAGTGGCTATCCTGGTGGTTCTTCTGACGTGATGAAAAAACGGCGATATTAGAACAAAAACTTGGTATTATTAAAAGAATTGAAGAAGGTGCAACTGCTGGAGAGATCGGTCGAGTTTTAGGTTTGCAGGTCGAGTTTTTACAATTAAAATTTCTTCTGTTACTGAAAATATCGATGTTTCGCCATTAAAATACTTTCTTTTTAGTTTTTATATTTCATTTAATAATGCCTACGTCCCAACCTTTTCGTTATGGAAATTCGTTTCTTTTCGAATGAATCGTTATCATGCTGAAGTGAATAATCTTTAATGAATATTTCTCGCGATTTCTGCCGTGTTAAAGAATTCATATCATCACGAAAATTGACTCGCCCTTCATCCTCGTGCTTCCGAGTGTCAGATTCAGATTTTTTTTCATTTTGGCCTGATTCAGGTGTCTCCCTATTGGTTACGAAGTCTGCTTAAAGTTACGGCTCCGATAATTGGCCTCCTTGGATTCTCGCCCGGGAAATTCTGGATTCTTTACGAAGAAATGGATTGTTAAGAACCAATTTAAATTTTTTACATTGTTTCTTATGGGAAACACTGCATCGTTTAACGTTGTTTCGCTTAACGTCGAGTTTTTCAGGAACGAATCAACAACGTTAAACGAGGACTCACTGTATCTTGCTTTTTTTTACAGACAGTAATTACTGTCGGCGTCAAAATGATGTGCCGCTGTACTTTGCAAATTTAGATCTGGACTTCTGTGCATGCCATAATAATAAATAATACGTCATTTTAAAGAAAATTTTATTTTCAATTCATAATTATTTTTTGTTTTATGAAAATTTCAAAAATGTAGACACGCTAGCGCAATAAATGACTCCACGTACCATAAAATTAGCCGTTTTGTCAACTTCGTGAACTTTGTAACTCACCCTAGGGAAAACTATCACGTTCACAACATTCATCTTTCACAATAAGTTGCAAACATTAATGCAGATTAATAAAATGGCCGTTGCGTATTTTTATAATTCATCTTTTGTTGTAAAATAACAAAAATGTTTAAACTTTATCTAGTCCTAAATTTTACGCCAAAAGAAAAAATAAAATTGGTAGAAACACTTCCTAATTTATTTTCAATTCTGATATATTTTTTTGTTTACGGAAAAAATCTAAATTCAAGATATGCAAGTGCAATAAATAACTCCGCGCGCCATAAAATTAGCTGTTTTGTCAACTTCGTGAACTTTGTAACCCTACCCAGGGAAAACTACTTCATCTACAACAATCATCTTCCACAGTAAGTTGCAAACATTAATGCAGATTAATAAAATGGCTTTTGCGTATTTTTTAGAACGTATATTTTGTTGTAAAATAACGTAAATGTTTAAGCTCTATCTAGTCCTACATTTTACCCCGAAAGAAAAGATAAAATTGATAGAAAACTTCTTAATTTATTTGCAAATTTTCTATGATCTATAATATATAAAAATATTGATATTTGTGAATGTTAATAACTTTTATCAATGTCATGGTTCCAAACGGGGCTGCGTGGGGCTAGTACCGGTTACCAGGAAGTAAAGTTTCGCACGCAAGACATGGCAACGCAGCATTCGTCCGCTCCGGCGTATTTTTTTTAAGTCCATATACAATCTACACTACATAAAACTCACGTATTTTCGGATCATAGAAAAATTGAAAATAAAGTGGGAAGTGTTTCCATCAATTCTATTTTTTCTTTTGGCGTAAAATTTAGGACTAGATGGAGTTTAAATATTTTCGTTATTTTACAACAAATTATGAATTATAAAAATACGCAACAGCCACTTTTTTAATCTGCATTAATGTTTGCAACTTATTGTGAAAGATGAATGTTGTGAACGTGATAGTTTTCCCTAGGTTGAGTTACAAAGTTCACGAAGTTAACAAAACGGCTAATTTTATGGTGCGCGGAGTCATTTATTGCGCACGCGTGTCTACATTTTTGAAATTTTCATAAAACAAAAAATAATTATGAATTGAAAATAAAATTTTCTTTAAAATGACGTATTATTTATTATTATGTCATGCACTGAAGTCCAGATCTAAATTTGCAAAGTACAGCGGCACATCATTTTGACGCCGACAGTAGTATGGAACTCGATGATTCGACATTCGTACACATTTTCAGGAATTAAACGTACGAAAGTGTGGATTGTACGAATGTCGAGGACCGCCTGTATATCTTCATGAATTGACTTGCATTTTCAGATTTTATTTAGGTCGTCTGTCATTTTGAGTCCATTCTTTGATTTGCGCATTCAAATAAATAACTAATAATAATAATTCATGAATAACTTGCGAAAGATACATGATCACAAGATGTCACCCGCCGAGGAATTATTATGTAAAAATTCAAAGGTGCCAAGAGTTAAGGTTCAAAAATTGCATTTTGTCATGCTTCTTGATATGTCTTTTCATCTATAGTGGACGTTGTAAGTGGAACGTCAACTTAGACACAGGGAAAAAGTTTCACTTGGTACCCACAGCGGAGTTCTTGTTTTTTTTAAAATTATATTTACATTTTCTGCGTATTTTCGAAAGACATTATGTAATGTGAGGATTTTTGTTAATTCATCAGTAAATTAAAGTGAAATTGTGTAAAAAAAAATATGGTTTTAGTGCATATATTTCGCTCTTTTGGAACATAACCCCTAATGGGTATGGAACTCGATGATTCGACATTCGTACACATTTTCAGGAATGAAACGTACGAAAATGTGAATTGTTCGAATGTCGGGGACCGCCTGTACATCTTCATGAATTGACTTGCATTTTCAGATTTTATTTACGTCGTCTGTCGTTTGAGGCCATCCTTTGATTTGCACATTCATGTGTTTCTTCTGTCGTTCTCCTTTTCCCCGACAGGTTCGCGGATCACAAAGTCTTCCATCAGCCAAATTGTGGAGGAATTGAGGGACGATGAGGAGATGGTGGAACCATCCCCCGCCTTTGATATTCCCGAAGCGGCCTCCATGCCTGAGGAACCGGAATATCTCTGCCACGCGGCTGATTGTGGGCGGGCTTTCCTCAGCTATGCCCGCCTCGTGGAGCACCGCAAGCGGGCGCATTCCAAGACCAAGCGCTCAAGGGTGGAGGCTACGCATTCTGGTGTCGTTAAGGATGAGGATGACGGTGGGAAGGAGAAGAAGAAGGAAACGGATGAACCGTGGCGTGGCCTGAAATGCAGGATGTGTGGGGCGAAACAGGGGAGCGTGCAGTCTCTCAACGCTCACAAGAGGCGTTGCGCGAGCCGCAGGAGGGTGGGCAAGGAGGAGGGGCACAAGGAGGCGGAGAAGAGTCCTCAACGGAATCTGCGTTGCGTGCGCTGCGGCATGCAACCGTCCTCCATGCGGATACTGCTCCTTCACCAGAGGAAATGCAGGGGTGGGAAGAGAGGGAGAAGGTCGAGGAAAAGTGGCGATGGGTCGGGCCCCAGCCGTGAGGGGGCGGAGAGGCAGGGGAGGGGAAAAGAGGGCGCTGTGGTCGAGATGGCGAGGGTGAAAGAGGAGCCGATGAAGGAGGAGGAGCGGAGGCCGTCCACCGGGAACGAGGCTGTGGGGGACGAGGAGTTTGAGTGCCAGTTTGACGGCTGCCCACGAGTGTTCCCATCCTTCAAAGGGTTGATGACTCACGTCACAAGATCCCATGGTTACTTGGAGAAGTGATGACACTACTTGTTCAAATGTGAAATATTACAGTAGACGCGCTCGTTATTGCGAACAACGTTATTACGAATTGCTCGTTATTACGAACTCCTCATTATTACGAGCTAAATCGTTAGCCCTTACACAGGTTTATCAACGTACGAACAAGGTCTGGAAACGCGTCTAGTATGTATATCGAGGAATTACCGCATACTGGGAAGTTATCAACCCTCATTTGCGTCATGCCACATTTTTCATCAGAGAAACTGAAACGAATTTTCTTGTTTTTGTATATTTGCACTTAATTTAATCCCATACATTCTATACTGTATTTTTTAACGATTCCCAAAAGAAACGTTCATACCAACTTCGTCATTACGAACCTCCAGTTTTTTGATCCCGTGAACTTTGTAATAATGAGGGACTATTGTAACGCAAAGGATGCGCAAAACATCATCAGCAAGTCCATCAAATTTTGCGTGCGGTGCCTCAAGAGCCTATGGTTACATTAAGAAGTGATGACACACATTGAGATACCTCCACTGCAAAACCACTCAACAATTCCCCACCGAATCAAATCCGCTCATCTAGGACCCTAACAATGCACGTACGCTTAGCTGGCTGTAGCCAGAGCACATATGTATATGTATGTATCCATGAGAAATTATTTACATATTAAACCATTAGTGCATAGCGTCTGATATATCGGACATGTGCCATGTCTCACATAAATACTTCTCTAGTCGTTAAATTCATTGAGTCAACTAAAATATTAGCGGGGGGTTGAAGACAGACATCCATTTGAACTTAATGCAGTATAAAAATGTAATTAAAATGTAGCGCAAGTCAACTGGAGCCCATAACAAAATAAAATACACACGCCCGATATATCGGACCCTATACACTAATGGGTTAAGTAAATATTTACAGTTTTGTATGGCAAAATATTTGCATATTATTCAATTAACCCTTTGCTGTCCTAAGTCTGGGCTGACTCGACAGGCCTAGTTCCAGTATCAGATCCAACGGCAAGTGTAGCTTGACGTTAAAAGGTGTTGTGATCGTACAGGGGTCCAAGGGATTATACATTATTTCTAGCAGTATAACACATTGAAAATTTTCCAAGAATTAACTCTTTCATAGAGCAAGGATAATATTAAATCCAGCGGATTTTTAATTTAAAGAATAAAATAAAAAATTTATAGGGAATCAATCCTGTATTTCTATCCTAATCCTGTAATCCTGTATCCTAGGAATTTCTTTTTTTCCTAAAAATTATTTTGAAAAAAAATACTTACATAAAAAAATTGGTCCGGGAAGAGTTAATATGTACATAATCGACGGGATATCGTTTGAATATCATAGGAATCCATTTATGCAACGTTTATATGGCATAAATTTTTGAATTTGCTCGGTGGCAGTTGACTCATGACTGTAAGAATCAATATTAACGATGAAATGTTACTGGCAATGTAATAATATACATATTAATTAAATATTTTTTACAGTTTTCAATGACCTAATTTTTGCATATTATGCACATATTATTCGAATGTTATGTGTACAATGGACGGAATATTATTAGCACATTTTACAAATCCATTTATGCAACGTTTATATGGTATGAATTTTGAGTTTGCTGTGTGGGATGCTATCTTCCGAAGCTAGAAAAATTGGAGGTGAGCGTTTGTGCTCCCGGCTATTTGCCAGCTGAGCGTATTTCGTATTTTTAGGCTCCTAGATGAGCGGATTGGATCCCGTGGGCGATTGTTGAGAATTTTTGCAGTGGTGGTATTGTTTGTTGAGTGGTGGAATATTAGTCCGAAGGATGTGCTGTAAATGACATGGCTTTTACGTGAAAAAGTGATCACAAAGTCCATTAAGTATTCATGTTAATGCCTCGGTAGCCCATTGTTGCAGCGGGAAGTAAAGGCACACATTTTTGAGTGGTGGAATGCGTACTAATACGACGAATGTTCTTTCAACGATATGGCGTACAGTGAGTCCTCGTTTAACGTCACTCACCGTTCCTGAAAAATGTGACTATAAACGAAATGACGTTAATCGAAACATAATATCACATAAGAAACAATGTAAAAAGTGAATATTAGCTCCTATACCTCACAATTCCAACATGAAAAAATTTTAGCGTATCATATCTGGGGCATTTTTTTACGATGGGAATGCCAAACTATGGCATAAATACGAGTTCCTGTCTTCATCGACGACAATAGCAGCACTGACGTAAATCCTTCTCCATTTTTGTGTCTTCCCGCATTTGCTTTCCGGCTTCGCTATGGTGGTCGCCCGGGTGAGCGTCGCCTGGGCATCGTCATTGCTGAAACATCGTCGCAGTTACAGGAAACAAAATTATTGTGAACACGGCGAAAAAAGGGACGACAAAAACTCCGAGTTCCTCACGGAAAAATTCCTGGAAATCACTTTTTAGATTCCTGAAAACCATTATGTCAAGTAAAACCTTGCGCACCTACGTAAGAGTTCATTTTGTAGAAATTTTTGCTAAAACCGTAATCGCAATTAACAATAAACACACCGTTTTATGCTTCGTTTAGACTGACTGTATTACCGCCCACAAAACGAACAACCTGCAACGCATGCTGCTTCGCGTTTTTTTTTTTCCCCGCGCGAAATTTAAAAGCCTTGATGTTATCGCAAAGCGAAGGTGCGATAAACGAATGACTGTCTCAAAATTTTCGTGGCGTTATTGTGCTCCGGCGTTATCGCGAAATGACGTTAAACGGGGTGAGGTAGAACGAGGACGCACTGTACTGTATGAAAACTTTCATCTTGAAGTTCGTCAAGTATTCATGCTTATCTCTTCCTCTACTAGTGCAGAAGGTTAGGATGACTAACGCAGGAGTTCTAGTACAAAAGTATTTCACGACTACTATTCCTCATGTCAATAAACTGCACATATTGTTTAGTGGCTGAGTATTCGAAAATGACATGGCATACCCTTGAGGACGTGAACCAAATCATGTTAATCGATCCATGTACTATTGCAGAATGTTTGAGCCAATAGCGTACAGGCTTGTTTTGCAATAAAAGTGCCTCATTTTAAGAGGGAATTTTATCACAACTGCTGAGATGCCATTAGTGCAAAATAATGTGATTTGAAAATGTAGCTGAGAATTTTGAAGAAAGTGCTGTTATGTACATTGCTAATATTTTCTCCTGAAATCTATCATTTTCTGTTTGAAATCGATTCCTGTACAGGAGTATTTGATATTTTTACAAATGGTATGTTTACAATAAAAGTGTATTTTTTTTACATGCTTTTTCAGAACCTGCATTGTCTGTTTGTCCTTTTCATCAATGGAACCTTTTAATTGATTTTTGAACCACTTTTAATTTTTGGATCGGCGTGAAAATTTGCACACTTGCTTTTCCCTTGGGGCAATATACTATAGGTCGCTAATTTCGATCATTCAAATTGATTTATTACATCCATTGATTGAGTGTTTTCGATCATGACTCCTTTGAGTCTTTTCGATCATAATGATTGAATCAATTGATTGAATCATTTATGTGACTCGAGTCAAAATAATTGAATCACTAAAATGATCGACTTTGCCCATCACTACAACACACTATTCCCGTTAGTTTTTCCTCATATCCCTCGCTACTATTGTTACCTACCCACTACGATCATTAATTTATTTATGGTGACAAACAATATGGCAGTTTTGTTTACACTGCATTATTGCTAAATCCAATTTTGTGCGATAAATTTTTTTATATTCCTTTTGCAGGTTCGTAACCCTTGCGAATCAGTGTTGAAAACTCTTGTGATTCCATTGAAATGAAGGGTGAACTTACGGCTGACATGGGGCTAAAAATTAAATCCGAGGTTTATTTGTGTTCAGAGAAATCACGAATTTTCCACACGAACTCGATTGCGTCATCATTTGTACCACTCCATAGTCGATGCACCCAATTAAAGGCAGTTTAGTCCGTAAAGTATCTAGGAGTTGGATTCAATGAAAATCTGTCATGGAATAAACATATTCGGGAAATAACAGGTCGAGCTAATCGTAAAATGGGTTTTGTTGAAAGAATATTCGGAAAGTGCGACGGTAAAATGAGAGAAATCATCTTCATTCTCCTCAATATTCACGTTTTGAATTAACAAAACACGGTTGCAAGGCGCATGAAATAAATGACTACGATTCTGCGCATTCCTCGCTTATTTTTCTGTCAATTCAAAATCTGACCACAATAATAATACTCGTATTCATATTAATTTCAACAGGTCCTGCACTATTTTTTGCTATAGACTCCTCCGACGACTTGAATCCCACATCCGCAGTTGATATATACACATGGTGTATCCTTGAGATTATGCATCTCCTCTCTGAATGTGCGTCTATGCTGGTTGCATCTTCCCCTTACATGCAATTGGCAATGCAGCATTTTGTCCAAAACAATGGTTCCTAAAGTTTTTATTTCCGCGACCCATTTTAATCCATACGTTTAGCCACGACCCTCTAAAAATTAAACAATGAGCACATTTTTTTAAGAATAATTAAATAGTTACAATCCTAATTAGCCCGTTTAGAATAGGGTGGTTTCCTATTATTTTTTTATTGCCTAAATCTAAAGATTACTACTCCTGGAGTACGTATTTCACCCTTTTAGATTTTTACATGACGATATCTATTTTTCGCGATTAAACAAAAAGTGAAAATTTTCAAGGGCGAGAAAACGCGACGGGTAAGTATGAATGGTGGGAAAACCCCGTGTGACGGCGTTCTGATTCCCGCTGCCGCAAGTGAGGTGACCTTGGGGCGAGGGTTTGAGCGCTGATACGACGCGACGCAGGCTGCTAGCAGGTAGCTGAGTACCCTGCTAGCTGGTAGCGCTTGGGTTAAATAAGTATTGTTAATACCTTATCAAATGAAGAAAACTTTCCGACCACAGGCAGTTTTAATACGTGATTATTAAGAGATGTTTCCCTGAGCTCTGTGCCTCATGCATGCTTTGGTAACCTCAGACGATGTATAACTCCTATCATCTCGTGTAGAAACTAGGTCCCTGTGACGTCACGTGGAGTGGCATCGCATGGGCGCCAATCTGGCCTCCTAATATTGTTTTAACAAATCCTTTTTCAAATGAGGTTAAAATTGACATTCGTCCAAACTGGGATTTCTGAAACCAAATTATATGTATATTATGAATGACATAAAGCTTCCGGACAAAATAAGAAAGTATCAAATGAAAATTGCAATTGTCACTGAAATTTAGTCGGTAGCCAGTCATTTTTCCGTTGTTATATCCGAATTTACTCTGCATCAAGAAAAATTCGACATCAGAAATAAGATGGCCGTTGCTATATGTTTTGTTGATGTTTGAAATCAAGGAAAAAGGCAATCTGTGTCCGACCCTTGGTCACTGTTCATGGTTTTACCTCGGTGTTTTTGAAAGTTGATAGATTAATAGAAGGCTAATAAATTATCCGGGACATGTTTAATTAGCCTGACATCATTGATGGCGATTGAATGAGAATTATAAGCCATATGATGAGCTATAGACGACTTCTTGTAGTTGCCGAGTCTGAAGCACGCAGCGCTCTACTTGAAATGTGTGTTTTAATTCCTCCGTATCTGCCCGATGTAGGATATATTACACTCAGGAAAGGTAACTTTATATGATGCACAAAGGTTGAAGAAAAGACTTCGCTGTTTCACAAAATAAAATATATTTGCGACCGGTTTCGATACAGCGTATCATCATCTGGCAATTACAAGTATCAGTACATAGAATTTATACCCTTGAAGGCGTTAGAGGGGTGGTGGAGTGTAGGTGGAGAAAGGGGGAACTTCGGAGTACCCATTATTGGATGCAATTAGTTTGATTGTGTTTAGCTCCTTCATCCTGTTGTAATTCGACAATGGAATCATATGGTTCAATATGGTGTGTTTTACGGCCTCTAAGGAATATTTTATAAATCCTTACACTATTCTATTAGTAACATTAATTAATACAACAAGCAAAATATCATTTAATTTTAAATATATTATTATTGTCTTTATTTGCATATACATATTTGGTCCTTCTAAGCCATATGGCTTGTCGGAAGGTTCCAGTTATTCAACGTGTGGCACATTGAGAGCATAGAATTTCAGATTAAAATAAAGAAATTACAAGTTTGCAATATCTTCAGAAGCTTTGACGGAATATTGTCCACGCCTACTGATTTCCTGACCTTCATATCACGAAGTGCTTTCTATTTCCGAATCTAATATCCCCGGCCCAAGATTATCTTCCTCCACTTTACTTTCATCCTCTAAAGTCAAACTCTCCGGTCTGTTCCTTCCTTCATAGAGATCCTGCGCTTATTCCTTCCATCTACTCTGTACCTCTTCTCGCTCGGTTAGTATCCACACATCTTTAGCCTTAATTTTAGGCATGGTTTGCCTTCTTTTGCCGCCCGATAACGACTTAACTTTACCATAAAACGCGCCTACCTCTCCAACCTTCTGAAACTTTTCCATTTTTGGCATGGGCAATAATTACTACAGGGAATAATTTAGAATTAATCCCGCCAGTGAAGCTCTAGGGTCATAGGAACGCGCAAGCCTTTTCAACGCGACCAGGTTGTAGCCCAAGGGAAGGAAACTCAGTTACCCCACCAATAATAATAGAAGTCGAAAGCAAATCAAATGTTAAAAAAATCACTATTATAATTCATTTTCGGGTGTACGTCTGCGTGCTTAATATTTATCTCAACGTTTCGTTCCACTTACTGGGAACGTCGTGAGGAGAATGAAAATATAAACATCTATCGTACCGTTGGAAAAACTGGTCCATTGTTGTCAAGTTATTTAAAAAAGCAAATAAAAATAAAATAAAAGCCAACTTCTTTAAAACATCTACTATAAAAAAGGAAGATGAAAAGTGGAATATTGTTATTAAATTTTCGAAATATATCTCTTCCACACATGGCTTAAATTATATCCATCATCCCTGTTAAAGGATGTGGATGGGAGATTTCCAAATAAATAAAATAGATTAAACTTAAAAAATTATGTGAGCTTTGGGGGGGTTTTATATCCCAAAAGAAGCCAATTACTTTGCTTCGATATTTGGAGGAAAGTTTCAAGAGAAATATGCGAAGCGTTCACAGAAACTAAAAGGAGTTTTTATGTTAGATACGGCGATACTTCATAGAGGAAAGGAAACAATCAGATGCTACATATGGAGGATGTTTCTCTATGGAAGCGAGGCTTGGGTGTTGGCAGCATCAGAAAAGTCAAGTTACTATATCACCCTAATATACGTATATACGAAATACAATAGGGTGGCTTCCTATTATTTTTTTATTGCCTAAATCGAAAGATTATTACTCCTGGAGTACGTATTTCACGCTTTTAGATTTTTAAATGACGATATCTATTTTTCGCAATTAAATGAAAAGTGAAAATTTTCAAGCACGCGAAAACGCGACGGCTATGTAGGAATGATGGGAAAAAGGTCCGTGCGACGCATTTCTGGTTCCCCCTCCCGCCTATTGAGGTGACCTTGATCGAGGCTCTGAGCGCTGATAGGACGCAGGATGCTAGCGGCTAGCTGAGTACCTTGCTGGCTGGTAGCGCTTGGCTTAAAAAAGGTTTATTAATACCTTATCAAACGAAGAAAACTTTCCGACCTTAGCCAGTTTTAATAGGTGATTATTATAGACATGTTTCCCTGAGCTCTGCGCCTCATGCATGCATTGGTAACCTCAGACGATGTACAACTCCTATCTTCTCCTATAGAAACTAGGTCCCTGTGACGTCACGTAGAGTGGCATCGCATGGGCGCCAATCTGGCCTTTTTCAAATGAGGATAAAATTTGACCCTTGCCATTCGTCTAAACCGGTACTTCTAAAACCAAGTAATTTGTGTATTATGAATACAGTAATGGTGGGTAACGAATCGCAATCAATGCCTTTCGTTTTCTTTGATGAAGGAAACTACCCTATTATAATATTTGGCAAAAATGCTAATTTTTACCCTATTTCATGCCAATCTACTCCTCTACGGCTAACAATGGTTACGGAAATAAAAAAAAAACATTCACAATACCCTAAATTTTCAATATTATTTTGTAAAGTAAAAATTGAGCAGTATGATAATATAATGTCTAATGATTGAGGAACTACGGCAGTTTAAATATTGAGTTCATCCATAAAGTCATCAGAAGCAGTTAAAAAATGAGAAAAAATAATAGAAAAATTCCGATCGGAATTTACGCAAAAATCGAGTCTTTACTTTCGCTCGTGAGTCGATAAGCTTGTTTTTTTATTGATTTGTAAGCATAATTTCTGAAGGAACTAACGTTTCCTAAGAATAATACGTAATAATATATTAATTTTAATAACTTCTGGCTTTTTTCCATCTACCACAGTACCGTTGTCCTCGTCCTTTTTCTGTTCCATGTTCCTATCCCTTTCTTGCCTTACCTGTGAATTTATTTGTATGTTTGCGCTTAAGGCGTCGTGTGTATGAAAGAAGTAGTGTATCGGCCACATTGGCTTATTTCACTTGGGCTCAGCGTGCCCCGAAACGCATGTTCCTGTCTCTTTCCTACTATCGTGTGAGTGTGTACCTTTCCTTTCATCCTTGTGTCCTCGTCCATTCCTTCCCTTGGTGAGTGGTGAGCTGCCCCAGTGCCATCTATTGGTTACTCTTGTGGGCCAAAGCAGAGGGAGTTTACTGCGTATAAACCCCCGCCGAAATCATGGCAAATCTAAGCGTCCTGGTAGCGCAACTGGTAGAGCACCTGGCCGGTAACCAGGAGGTTCTGGGTTCGAGTCCCAGTGAGGCCGCATTTTTACCCTCTGGTTTCTGGCTTTTTTCCATCTACCACAGCACCGTTCTCCTCGTCCTTTTTCTATTCCATGTTCCTATCCCTTTCTTTCCTTACCTCTGAATTTCCTCTTTACCTCTGAAGCCGCGCGACCCGATAATAATCCACGAAAGTTTCCAATTAGGTTCCAAAGCTCCCAATGTGGTTCTTGCTTCAATTAAAAGCAAATAAACTTTCCACCGATTTCATTTTCATTCCAATTATTAGGAAAGGTGCTGAATTTTAAAGTAAAGGCTAATATTTGGCCACTAGTTCAATAACACTCAACAAAATTCACTAACCATTGATTAACTTTGTGCTATTCCATTATAAGTTTTCCTGGATATTAAACAATTTCTTTATTACAGAGCGCGACCCGGGTTTCAATGAGTTATCACATCATCTTCAGGCGCAAATTATCATTTGTTTATCTTATTCTTGTTACCTAGTTACGTGATGAATTTTATAACGGACGCCAGATTAGGGGAAAAGGATGGGTAATTATATTCATTTAAAAGAGTACTGTCCTGAATTTCAATAATTTTTAATATTTCTAACTACTCTGTGTAAAGTCCACTTCGCGGCGGTCATTGAAAATTTTTAAAATATTCATATTGAAATCGTTCCTATGGCAGTTTCAAATTAAATGTTTAGCAAGATTACTTTTTTCATCTTTGTTATTTTTGTAAGCACTTAAATGTTCTTTCTTCCTGATTTCAAAACTTATTCCTGTCTGCAACACGTATAAACCCTTACAAGCGCTGTTTTTCAATGAATACACTCCACAATATCTATCCAATTGGTCCACCTGTTCCTTACATTTAACAGTAAATCAGTTCCGGTTCGCGCTCTGTAAAAAAGAAGTGTAATTAGTAATAGGGTATTTTCCTTCATCAAAGAAACCGAAAGGCATTGATTGCGATTCCTATCCCACCATTAGTGTATTCATTATATACAAATTATTTCGTTTTAGAAATACCGGTTTAGACGAATGGCAATGGTCCATTTTCATCCTCATTCGAAAAGGGCCAGATTGGCGCCCATACGATGCCACTCCACGTGACGTTACAGGGACCTAGATGCTATGAGAGTAGATAGGAGTTTTACATCGTCTGAGGTTACCAATGCATGCATGAGGCACAGAGCTCAGGGAAACATGTCTTAATAATCACCTATTAAAACTGGCTAAGGTCGGAAAGTTTTCTTCATTTGATAAGGTATTAATAAACCTTTTATAAGCCAAGCGCTACCAGCCAGCAAGGTACACAGCTACCCGCTAGCAGCCTGCGTCGTATCAACGCTAAGCCTCGCCTCAAGGTCACCTCACAGGGCGGCACCGGGGACCAGAACTACGTCGCACGGAGAAATTTCCCGGCATTCATACTTACGCGTCGCGTTTTTGCGCGCTTGAAAATTTTCACTTTTCATTTAATCGCAAAAAATAGATACCAACATTTAAAAATCTAAAAGCGTGAAATACGTACTCCAGGTGTAATAATCTTTCGATTTAGGCAATAAAAAAATTATAGGAAACCACCCTATTGTGTGATATCCAGGAGAACCAAGAACACGTTTTATGGCAATTTTGAAAGTGGAAAGTTCGCCGTGGCGCAGCTAATTGTAAGAGTTAACTTTTACGGAGGCTTTCACGGTGATTAAATTGATGAAGGTTTTTTATGGTTAATATAATTAAACATTAAAAAGTTTTATCCTCCAAAAATGATTCGACTCGGAATTATCGCGAAAAAAAAATCGTCAATCAGTTTACGATTGAAATGGAGGCTACTGATGGTCGCAGGGGAAAATTTATAATTTCGGGATTTCTTTCGCAGAGTTTTTATTTTCTTACCATTCTTATTTTTTTACGAAAGCCTGAATGAAACTATCATTTTTTTCCATCCTATTCGAGGGACAGGCTAAAATGATAGCTCCAATGATCGCATCAATGATAGTGGGAAAATGACCGTTTCGCTTATATCACCATTTTCCGCCTGTGCTCCATAGGGATGGCAATCCCATCCCTTATCCCTTCATTGGGCACGCCCCGTTTCCCATCGCTGGTACGGTCCTTCAGCCAATCAGAAATCACGGCTGCTCACATCGATCTTAACGCCACGCTCGGATTTTTTTGATAGAATGACAGGGCTAAATTCAGAAACAGACGGAACAAGCGATTTGAAAAAAAACTGCAGTCAATGCGAATTACCGAGTGATGAGTCAGAAAGTGATAGGTCAATGAGCAATCACATTTAATGTCCCTGAAAACCTATCACAGGAGATATCAGTCAATACCGCTACATACTACCACGGAATTAGCCGCCACAAAAAGGCGTGTGGAAGGGGGTGTTAAGACAAGAGCCGATTACAGATGAAAAAGGCTACACTCTAATGAAATTACGACTAGCATTAATGATAAATAACATTAAGTTATAGCATCATTAATTTTACTATACGCTTTGTTTATAGTGTTCTTTTAATTCTGTTTGGTAAATTGAAACGCAGTTGCCATTGCGCAATGTTTTTGTGTGTCAATTGATAGCACTTATTGTCAACACACGAATCACCCGTTGAGGCCGTATCACACTAGCGACTGCGGCCGGCGCTGCGGCTGCGACCGCGTCTGCGACTGGCCCGTCGACCAATCAGAGCGAGGCCGTCGACGCTGCGACTGCGACTCCGAAGAATAGCCGACCGGCTATTCTTCTGAGTCGCAGTCGCAGCCAATAGAGCTCCATTTCAATCTCGCGCGCTTGCGGCAGACGTGTTTGTTTGTTTTGGTTACCGTAGCGAGGGAAGTTCAAGAAGGTTATAAGATAACGCTGAGATAATTTCGGATTTTTAAAGTGAAGATGGAAGCCCAGTATATTGGATATTGCACCCGAGTACACAGGTGAATGAAAATGAAGTACGTTTTAACATATTTTAGGAACATTTTCAACAATTGCTGCTCTCTATCTATTCTTTGGGCTTTCGTAAATAAACAAGCCACAAGCATAAACGTTCATACGTGCGCATGCGCGATCGTGGCGTCGGCCGCAATGTGTGATGGAGTGCAGTCGCAGCCGAAATCGCGGTCGCAGCGGCGGTCGCAGTCGCTAGTGTGATACGGCCTTTGCTATGCTTAGTTGAGGAAAAACGAATTCCCATATATATCCGTTCAGCTAAATATCTATCTTATATTATCGTTTCTTTCGGACCTGTAAATATCATACGGTTCTTTATGTCGCCATGAAAGATATCCATTCTCAATTGTTCAGGCAATCCAAGCATTTAATTACATAGAAAGGAAATGCTCGAGAAAAATGAATTGCGACCAGCATTCATTAAAGTCTTTTATGGTTCGGGGTAAGAGCGAATTCCCACATTTATCCTCTATGACGAAATCTGTCAAAAACATCTTGTTACTGTAAGATCCGCGGTGATTAAATTGATGACTTCATTTGCTGCTGTACATGGCATCAAGAGTTTCATGTCTTGGTAGTTTATAGACACGGGAAAACTATAGCTCTCTCTGTAATCCACACAATCAAACAGGCTGTGACACTAACAAAATCAGATATAAAGACATACAGTACTCAAAATCTCACCATGAATGACTTCATCGTGTGCTTCCGAAAAACCTGGTGAATTTCTAAAATCACTGCAGTGTCTTTAGAAGAGAATAACATAAGTGTCTCGTTTATACATCCGCAAGGTCCATCGAATTGTTCCACATGGCCCAAAGTAGAAGACTTATGTAAAGTGCCATTGAAAAATACTCTGTGCAAATTGCGACTCATTCATCGTTTCCAGCCAGTAGCAGTGGGTGTTTGCACACATTGGATGCAATGGAAGTAAACAAGATTGAACTTGCTTTCACTCAATAGATGTAACCAATCATTCAGATATGAACTTTTCACTGTTATGAATGCGAAGTAGAATTAAACTGCATTTTTTATCACCTTGAAGGTATGCAATCTTGGTGTAAGAGAGTCGAAAACATGCCCAACTTTGACATGCCTTAAAACAAAAAGTATAAAAATACTACCTTTTTCTATTTTTTTAATTGAAAGCAGAACATTCAAACTACCCTCTGACAAATTTTAAAGAAAATAAAAGATGACCTTTTTTTGTAAAAAATTGTTAAATAATGACTGATTTTTATTGTTTAAACAAGTCCTATTTGTTTATTATTGCTTCAAATAACTTGCAAGTTACGCCATAATGTGCATAAATGAATTTTCTTCAAAATGAAACAATAACCACTGCATTACAAGCCATTGTTCCTAAGTAATCAGCATTGATGTGATTTTTCATTTTTTACTCTGAGGCCTGACACTGCAATGTTCAAAGGACGGCAACTTTATGACGTTTCAGTTCTGAGCTGACAAGGAGACTTTGCCTAACTGATGTCAAGAAAGAAGATGAAACCTTTTTTATTTGAAAGTAGACACTTAGATAGGAATACAGTTGAAGGGTTTTGTCCAAATACGCCCGGTTTTGAGAGAAAAAAGCATTTAAAAATTGAAAAATATGGTCACGTTGAATTTAATGTTAAAAATTTCACTTATTGTTTAAAAGCGATTTGGCCGAGTGGTACCGTGCCGCGCTTCTGGTGTGTAAGTTCAGGGTTCGAGCCTCGATGTCGGTAAATTTTTTCCAGTCTGCCGCCTCCTCCATTTTTTGTAATCCGTTCCATGTTCTTCTAATTTGTTCATTTCGGACGTTTTATATTTTTTTACTTGACTGCTTTTTGAGAAAAGCCCTAAACTGACATTTATGTAGCTAGCTAACCCTTGCTTCGAATTATTCTTTCCATGCCAAGATTCATCAAAGCAGGAGTTATTAAACGGAGGTGCTGGCATCGATGTGAAGGGAACTCATTTCCAAAGCAAAATATTTTAAACATGGATGTGTCCGGAGAGTTTCCCGGGTTCCATACGAGAGAAAGATATAAAATCAAGGGGAACGAAACTCGCCAAGCTTGAAATGATCGACAGATGGGTATACGATCGCTTTGTGGAAGCCAGAAACAGGAATGAGCTGGTGATGACTCGGAATATACAAGAATATGCTATTTCAGCGTGATTTCAGCACATATCTCCAGGATTTGAGTTCTCTGCCAATGCTTCATGGATTGCATCTTTCAAGATGAGACACCGAATCGTACAACGTAAAATAACAAAATACGTATCAGCGGGCGAGCAAGCGTGTGCTGAAGAAATGTTGCAATCGGCAATGACGTTTTCGAAGCAAACAAAAAGCCCCATCTCCAAATGTAATAGATTTCGTAATTAATACATATCAGACCGGGTGTCCGTAGAAGTGAGTATATAGAATGCGATCGAGAAAGGGAGAATATTGTTCAGGTTGCTCTTGGGAGCGTGATCAAAGTAATACACTCATATACATTGCAGAATGCTATTATGTAGCTTTCCTGAGGCAGTAATGCCACAGCCTCAGGAAAGCTGCTTCCTAAAGTTTTTATTGTGCTTGTCAGAACCTGGAGGTGATTTTGGTCCGCAAGTGAGCGAAGAAATTGGAGAGTGAATTTTAAATGTTTCTGGTGCACTCTAAATCTGGAAAACTTACGAATGGGTTGTATTTCAAATTTTAAAAAAATGTTCTCCGGCCATGCGGTAAAAACAATACATTTTTATTGCTTATTGATTTGTGGGGGACAAAAAATAGTGCCATTTATGATGAACTATTTATCGACGAGGAAGGATAACCAAAATGCAGCGTAAAAACTATACCACCGAAGTGCACATCCGTAAGGCAACCGTGCGATGCACACTTTTACAGGCAATTAAAGCAGTTTATTGCACGAAACCAGAACTGCACCTTACTCCTTCAAGGGAAAACAGATATTTCCTCACAAGAGGATGGAATAAAAATCCATTCAATCGTGCGTCATCAGTTGTCCTAACCAGCGTTCAATGATATGCTGAGGTATGCATAGTATGTCTCGAAGTTAGTAGAGAATTGAATTGTTGAAAAAAGTTAAGGGAAATATGTTTCCTTGAAGATATAAAGAATCACAAGGGCGAATATTCAGGTAGCAGTTTTATAGAGTAGCATGGTGCTTTTCAATTATTTGCTTTACTTGTTTTATTACAATTATCACCCGAACTCTTGTAAAGAGGCGAAGCAATAAATAAATATTGGAGAAGGCAGTGGCAATTGCAGATTATTCAATTTGATACATTTGTGCCTTATGTTATGGAGGTATTTCCTCCAATTCATGGTCCTTTATGCGACAGAGATTTCTCGTGGGCATAAGATCTAATGAAAGCAAGAGAAAAACGAATGATATCGTGCTACGGGAAAAAGCAAAAGAAGCGTAGGAAAATTGGAGTCTGGCGAGGCCACGAAAAAAAGGAAAGGGAAGGGACGAGCCAACAAGCCAAACTAAAAACAGTACTATCATTTGGACATAGACCTCAACAGGTGCGGGCCATGAACAAATTTTAAGTTGCCCGAGTAGTATATTCCAGGTAATTAAAAATTCACATGTAACGACAATTCGTTCCCCAGCTTATACAGCTTGTTTGAAATCTCTAGGCACCTAAATACGCGGAAATAAGGACTCTGACAATGAGAGGAGAGTAAGTTTGTGGGAGCAAAGCATACCTCGCCCATCGATCGGTTAGGGCAAGAGGAATAGGGAATAATGGTCGGCAGGGTGCCCAAAAATGGCTTTATGGAGACACAATTCCAACGAAAAATATATACTGTACTTCAACCTACTATCCAGGTTACTATGTGTCGAAAGAACTTCGTTCTAATCGTCTAGCCTTTCAACTATTCAGGTTTTGTGGACAAAATTTCTTTCTTTCCTTCCAAAATCCTATTATACCTACACAAAAAATTAAGTTACCAAGGTGAAAAAATAGACTACGGGAGAGCAAAAACAGTCAGAGGAGCAAGAGCGACATTTAACACTTGGAATACTCCAAATTGATCGCATTGGTAGACGAGTGAAAATTGTTGTTTATTCTAAATACTAATACAGCAGGAACACGGGAAACTCTCCGGACACATCCATGTTTAAAATATTTTGCTTTGGAAATGAGTTCCCTTCACATCGATGCCAGCACCTCCATTTAATAACTCCTGCTTTGATGAATCTTGGCATGGAAAGAATAATTCGAAGCAAGGGTTAGCTAGCTACATAAATGTCAGTTTAGGGCTTTTCTCAAAAAGCAGTCAAGTAAAAAAATATAAAACGTCCGAAATGAACAAATTAGGAGAA
The DNA here is from genome assembly GCF_921293095.1 of Ischnura elegans. Taxonomy (NCBI): domain Eukaryota; kingdom Metazoa; phylum Arthropoda; class Insecta; order Odonata; family Coenagrionidae; genus Ischnura; species Ischnura elegans. Next base: position 8,627,827 of record NC_060258.1, read on the forward strand.
CATGGAACGGATTACAAAAAATGGAGGAGGCGGCAGACTGGAAAAAATTTACCGACATCGAGGCTCGAACCCTGAACTTACACACCAGAAGCGCGGCACGGTACCACTCGGCCAAATCGCTTTTAAACAATAAGTGAAATTTTTAACATTAAATTCAACGTGACCATATTTTTCAATTTTTAAATGCTTTTTTCTCTCAAAACCGGGCGTATTTGGACAAAACCCTTCAACTGTATTCCTATCTAAGTGTCTACTTTCAAATAAAAAAGGTTTCATCTTCTTTCTTGACATCAGTTAGGCAAAGTCACCTTGTGAGATAAAGGCATCATTATTCATCATAAGGATACAGCTTTTACATATATAAATTTCACAGAAATCGGTGATGGTTACCTGACACCCATCTGCCTGATTTGAGATGAAATCCCCCGAAGGTTTTTATGGTTAACGAATCGACCGATTGATAAATAATCATTCTCCCATGGTGTGGTCTAACACATGCAATCCCCTTTTAAAAACTATTTGGCAGTGCGTCCAATGGGAAATATTTCTCTGGATTCCGTACACGAAGACACCGTGAATAATCGCCAGCATTCACACGAGCGGTTATAACACGATGCATCACTGCAGTTGAACTCGCTACGTCCTCGCAGAAAAATCTTATCGCGTTGGATTTTCTCTGCGTAAAAGCGGCAGTACGCCTGGGATTTCGAATTCGTGTTTGTTTACGGGAAGCTTATAGGTGTGCAAATATGCAGGAGTGGTTCTAATGGGAGTGTCGAACGCTATTTATTCCATTACTTACTATTATTTCGAAGTTTTAAGCATGGATATTTCGAATCTTCACCAAACATGAGATAAATGTTAACCCTATTTGCTATACCACAATCACTGAGGTGCGTAGATTAGCATTACACATACCCAAAGAATCACTGTAGATCCCGTACGAAGTCATCGTGAATGATCGCTAATATTTTCACTCGCGCGGTTAACATGGCGAACAACTGCCGTTCGGCTGGCCGCATTTTCGTCAATGTTTGCTTAAAATGCAGTGAACTGTGGTCACGCACGAACCGTAGGAAGAGATCGTTTGTCTTTAGGCCTTCGGCATGACGCAATTCAGAGTTGAGGGTGGAGAAAAAATATCGCATCGACTATGCAAAGCGACTCTAAATATCGTTCAGTTGCTGGGTAACCGTGTGACGAGAGTGTTGAGTTCTATTCCTGAGTGTGCCTTTTCTGTCTAGTGAAGAAATTATTCCTGTGTTCTGATAACATGAAGGAAGTGTTTTACAGTTTTATAAGATGTTAATCTTTCGTGGTGAAAAGTGAATGTGGATTAATAAAATAATCCGTATTTGGAAATCTCTGGATTAGTGCATATAGTGTCTAGTGTGTTCGATGGTGTACCTGTGGAAGCACTTTGTGGTGATTGTGTTGTATTGTGTACCTTGTTGGGTTAACATTAATTAAGTTACGCAGGAAAAGTATCAAACGATTATCGGAACTTACGAGATGGCTTCTTTCTTGTGGAAAGCGTCTAATGGCTCCAAATATAAATAAATAAGCAAGTAAGGATAATTTTCATCTTTTAAAACTAATTACATTATATTTATGTATACTCTTGCTTGTGGGAATAAAATTTTATTGGTTTTATTAACCACAATGAGTGTATTTATAATTCTTTATCGCCAAGACATAATCATACTATAAAATCCACTTCTGACCACTGACTCACTGACTCATACTAATTTTTGGTGTGAACGGGACTAGATATAAAAAAAGTCGTCGAATCGATTCCCTCGGAAATGGTCTCAAACCCTGGGAAAGTTATGAAAACACTACATTTTCTATCTGTTACATTGTTGCCAACCTCGGTCTCCAATTTTTGAGGGTCAAAATAATCGTTTTTTTAACGTAACTTTTCGATTCCAGGTCACGGGATGTGTCGATAACCCGATTTTCAGTCCATTCGAAGCAATTCCGGCCAAATCGTGCAATTTCATTATTTCGTGAATTATTATCTCAACAATGGAGGCAGGTAAGCTGTTGCGTCATAGGGTCTAACAGTAATTGTCAAAGCTGGCGGAGTGACCGGAAAGACCAGAGGACTTTTTCGGATAGGGGAAGAGGGTCTGGGGGGAGCAGACCCCCTACAAAGAGAGAAAGCGATCACAGATAAACGAATGATTTTAAAAAATAACGTATTTTTCTGACAAGGAGACTTTGCGTAAGTAATGACGAGAAATAAGATGAAAACTTTTTTTTGAAAGAAGACGCTTAGATAGGAATACAGTTGAAGGATTTTGTCCATGTACACCCGGGTTTGAGAGAAAAAAGCATTAAAAATTTTAATAATTAATTGGATTTTGGCAGCAGCCCAGACGAACACTAACATCACATATGTGCATACAGTTGGCCTATTGAAACACGAATTAAAAACTACGGAGGCGATTCGCATCTGTTTTATTGTTGTGGCATTTGTCGTGAGGTTTGGGAGGGCGATCAGCCGTCTTGGAGACAGGGAGGGGATGGAGCCCGTACAAAGATAGCAGTTTCACTTGAAACTACACGGAATCTAATCCTTTCACTTACGTAATCACGAATAATCCTGTTGATTTCAGCAAATAGTGAAACATGTGAATGAAAAGAATTAACGTGGAAGTGAAATATAAGAATTTCTGCTCCGCGGGCATTCACGTATACCAATAAGTACGCTTTTAATTTTAATAATGTACTAAGAATGCTGTTAGAAATAATAATAATAATATTCATAAGCATGTATTAAGGAGTACAATACGTTAGTAGTCCACAATATAAGTTAATTAAACCTATTTCTAAGTAAGTCCTAACGCTGCCTTTATGGTCTCGTCTTATCTATCGTGGAAAAACCGACATTCTGAATCAATGCGTCCCGCAGTCTATAACTCTTATTTTATTTTCATTATCTGATCTACCGGAGTATGTTGGCGTTCGTAATATAGCTAAGTAACTCCCTCTATAAACACTCTCATTACTTCTTTACAAGGATATAAAAATTGTGGGACAAATAAAAATATATTGTTGTGGATAAATTTTGGGGGGTTTTGACCCCTGTTACCGACACCCGTGATTGGTCGCATCTGTTTTCGCAGGATTGCGTCGTCAGAGAGGGTGAGTTGTAGTACTGCTATGGGGTTGGGGGGGGGGGTTGGCACCCCTGTGTATACACATAGCAACGAACCTCTCAGAGACGTCTCACTATGGTCTCAAATGTCTCGAATATCGCAAATGTCTCAGAGATGTCTCAGAGATGTAATCGTGAGCCGTTCAGGAAATTAAAAAAGAAAACTTATTTAAACGCCATCAATGCCTTCCATATTATTTTTCGGTGCAATTGCGCAATTTTGATTATTAAAATCACGACATTTAATATGGGTTTCTTATTTTCAAAAGGTCATCCATCACAAAATTCGTCGCTAAAAATGATCGAGATAAGTAGGTCACAACTGTATGATTTGCATTTAATTATTTTTTGCCTACATTTTTAAGCATACCAGAGTACAAACTCTTATGAGGCATCTCAGAGACTTATCTGAGACGTCTCATGAGACATCTCATAGACCATTTTTTTTGGACATAGTGACATCTCAGAGAAGTCTCAGAGATGCCTCTGAAGCTCTCAGAATGTCTCTGAGACGTAACATGCGATATTCGAGACGTCTCAGAGACGTATCCGAGACGTATTTCTGCTGTGTGGATAGATTGCAATTTCAAATAAAAATTCCATTTTTTTACTCACGTGTTTACAATTATTTCCCGAGAATTTTTGCACCGATGGCATACTCGTACCGAATGTGGACGTCATGTTTTCTCCTTGCTTATTTCTCATATCCGTGATAGCAGCCCAGACGAACACCAGGAAAAAGATTGGTACAGCATCACTGTAAAATTACACCAAAGAAAAAATACAGCATAAGGAGGGTTTTTGGAAGTAGTTATAAGTGTTCGACCTTGCACGAAACCGATAGCTGGATTAAATTTTATAGAATTATCGTTATCTACATCAATTGCTAGAAATATACTCATAAGACGATTAAACAAAGTAATAGTAATCTAAAATGTCAATAAGTGACCACATTTTTTACGCGGTCACTTACGTTTTTTACGTTACAGTTAGTATATCCGAGAAATTGAATAAAGTACTTGTAATATATTATGGGACTGAATTGTGAAAACAATATCGATAATCTATCCAATGCAACTTGATAAGTTTATGGAATATTAACGAGGGATGACTATTGACATAGCAGCTCACAGTGCGGCATTGAATTGTGGCGGAGGGGCATAGAACTGTATTTGAGGGGATTTACGCGAATGTAATTATAATGTCATCGATCTCTCAATGGCTGCCTCAAACGGAAGGTTGCTATGGATAGACGTAAACATGGAGAGGATATACCACTTCAACAGCTCATTCCGTACCCCCAAGTCTCTGCAAGCAGTAAAGCAGATGAACCTTAGGATCATTTCCCGGAAAAACGGCGATGAAGAATTTATATCTGTAAATATACACACAAGAGACCGACAATTACATCCTGTTTTCACGGAACATCGACCATTACGACTAAACGTCTTAATGTTTTTTTATAGCCTGAATGAACACGAAAATGCACCGTGTAAAATACTTAACTTAAGCGAATGCAACTACAGAAAATAGAACCTGTCATAATTACGTTCACTCATTCGTGAATGTTCCGTTCATATCGACCGAATTCGTCCAAGCATTCACGCATTAACTCGTACGTGTTAATGTACCGTTTAAATGTGCGTTAAGAAAGACAAACCGTTTGAACGGGAACCGATTTTCCCGCTGATAAAACGCAGGGCGGCCGGATAATTGTGATAATGTTGTCAAGTCAAAAAGATTAGCAAATTGAACCATATGATCCCAACAGCTGACCATATTATTGTATTTTGATGGATATTAGCCAAGCAACGACGAATCAAGCAATGAAATGCATATTAAACGATGGAAATTATAATTATCATACACATTAATAATAATATTTTACTCACGTTCCCAAACACTGCCAATCACGTTAATGTCGTCCCAGCAAGCCGCCGTTTGCACCAGGTTTTCTTCCAAGTCTGACCTCTCATGCACACGTTATTTCACTGTTTTTAAATTTCTCCAGCAAACTCTGCGTGTAAGTGAAATAATCACGTTTCTGCATGCATGTATCCATTGGGTCGTCATGCAGACGTCAATGGAGTTAGAAACAGTCGTCCGTTGATGTAGAAAATATTACGCCATAGCCTTGTGCAAGCAGTTTGAAATGACACGTAAGATAAGGGGTCATATGGTGTGATGACGGTTAAGAAGACCGTTGAGTTGTGGGCGGGGGAGGAAACTCAGGAGGTGGGGAGGATTCGAAAATGGGATGAGGAGACGCTTACAGTGGAATAGAGCATTTAAAAACCGTCGGAGAGTCAAAAGGGCCCAGACACTGGACAGCCGAACTTGTTCCGCATCACGAGGAAAGCAGACGTGACGTCAGGAAAACAAAAGCCAATCCGTGTTCGAAAGCGTTGATAAAAAAGTGGCGTAATAGTTTTTCAACTTATACTAAATAAATTTATTAAAAAATATTACATTTAAAAATTGATTTAAATTTTTTAGTACTTATTATCTGAACACTGATACTCTATTTTTATTTTTTTTTACGAAATAAATGAGACTCAAATTTTCGTTACGTCATAAACGTCCTTCACTCCTGTGACGAATCGTAGCCACGGAGCTCCTATCCCTCTCAGTTTCCAGCTAACCGCCGTGTAGTTAAGACGTAAGTAAGCAAGCCATTAATAAGTTTTTAGTTTCCCCGTGTTTTGCATATGTCATTGCTATATCATTTTAGTGTTTAATATATGAGTGAATCTGCTTTTATAAGTGCTTATAATAATTCGCGAATTTCTCTGCTTCATTGTGATTTATCCCGCCTTAGCTTGTTTTCATTACCCAATGCAAAGAACCTCAAAGGTTTAAAGGTAGCGTAATTGTGATATATTAGCTAGTGATTACTGTGTTTCCATTGTTCCTGCCAAACTATAGGACTTTATTGGGGATATATTTTCATTTTTCGATTTCCAATTTTTCCCTTACATTCACCGTTTATTCGCATTCATAAATTCGATTGCTATTTCGAAAGGAGATCCGTCTAAATTGTTCATCTATTGAGTTCGATGTCTAGTGATCTAGTTTCAGTAATGTCGTCAGAATGTCTCGCATATCAGATGTTCGTAAATTGTCCGTTGCAGTGATCCATTGGTCATATTGCGATCTTATTTTCTCTTAGGCGGATTCTGATTGATTAGACATGATTGCGATAATGTGTGAATTGCTTAGGAAGTCCTTTCCCCTCCGGTGATTTCTTAAGAGGTTTTGAGAATAGCTTATACAAAGGAATTCGTCCCCCATCGTTTGGTGGAAGCAATTGTTATTATCCAGCATTCTCGTCTTCGTAGCTATTGCCGCAAGAATATTCCGAGTTTTATGGGGATTGTCACCGAGGTGATGGAATTCTCGCAGGGCTGCCCCATTTGACCGCCGACTGCTACACCCAGATGTTTTCAGTCACGAGACATTATGAGGAGATCTCACTTGACTCATTACAAAATATATTTCGCGTTGATATTTGAAGTAGACATTTCTCTCCTTTGTGTCTTCGGTAAGCAGTAGTGATCGATTGAATTTATCGTAGTTATTCGAATATTTCGTGTGAATGCAACCGACAAAAGACTTTTCATTTTTCTTCGCCAACTTTCTCTTCTTTACCGTTGAAACACACTACTGCTGCAACTAATAAGAATTGGATTGAATACTTAAGTGGATTTACTATCATTCTCACTAGTTTTTAATTTCCCACATAAACTTTTCCGTCTTCACAATAGCCAGACGTTACTTCGATAATAGATGATTATTCAGCTTTTGTGCGTACTGTACTCTTTTTTCGTGCGTTATGATAGCATTATGTTAATATGTGTCCATTTGTTATTATTTCCAGTAAATTGTTTCCGCGTGAAAATAGTGCTGGCCAGTTATACGAGTGGGAGTTCTGGGAATTACATTACGTCGGAGAGAGTTCCTGAGGGGAGATATGGTGAGTACATTTCATTTTTTTCTACTATTACACAATTTTTCATTATGTTATGTGCCAAAAATTGCCATTGGCATGTTAATATTTACTTGAAATCGAAGCAATTGTTTTTTACATTGGCGGTATTATATGCTTTAGTCTACTTAACTGAAGATTTTATTTTTCTTTGTCCTGATCCTCCGTGAATGGAATTATTAGAAACAATTACAGGGAAAATTATTAAATGTGATCGATAGAACTGTGTGCGTTTGGGTTCTTTCTGTAGATCTCAAGATGGAGGTGGCGGATTTTTTTTTAAACTTCCCTAGCTTATTCAACTAGTTTCAAAATAAATCATTTTAGACCAAAGTGGATTCTAAAACTTGATCTACACTTAAGTATTCGTCATGGATATTAGCGTCTTGTGAATGGGCTTTTTGAGCGATCTACTGGGTGTGTTTACACTTGGTGAAGGATTGACCATATTCATTTCGCTGTTGTTATTATTTGGGGACAGTGGATTGTTTCCATGGTGACATTTAACACGTTTATGCCTCAATGCTACTTATTGATTCGCCTGCTGTTATTCGATGAAATGTTAACGTGATAAAATAATTTAAATAGTATTGTCTAGTTGGCATATACTGAAAACCTACTTATTAGCCTTTAATGAATTCCCTTCTTTGCAACGGATATATTTTTTGATAAGATCTTTCGTCTATCTCTACTGAATGTTTGAAAGCATGGCGAAGGCTCCTAACATAACTTTTACTTCTTCCGAATGCATTTTGTTATTAAATAAGGATTCTTTGTCATTAGGAGATCCTTGCTATAGATATACAAGCTTAACTCCCAAACAACCTATTCAGCTGTTTTCATTTACACTGCGAGACACCTACCGTCACTTTATATTTTTACAAAGTCATTCTAACGGGCATTCTTCCGTCGCATATTCCAGATTTGGAGTTAATTGCCTCCGCAATAAAAAAAAAGTCAACATAATGTTCAGCAAAATAGATGGTTGAGGGTACGATGGAATGAAGATACCTTGTCTGCTTATTCCTATACGAAAGAGAGACGTTGACCTTCAGATTTCTTGGCTTGAATTTTAGTCTTTCGCAGAGCTTCGCAGATTGAAAACACTGCTTGGGTTCTCTTGAAGGTCGACCTTGTTGCTATAGACATGACTTCAAACTTAACTGCATTTTCAAATATTTCTTTCGTTTTTTGAATCATTGTTGGATTTGAATCTCATTTCTATCGCAAACAATTTTACGTATGAAATTCTCAATCGTCATTTTTTTTAATTTTTCTACGAATTATTTCTTCTTTAGTACTCTAAGAAGACTTAACTGAAGAGATGGGGCCTGAGTAAGTGACAGATGAATTTTTCTTTCTCTTGAACTATTATTTTCTCTGTTTTTATGCTAAAAATGGACTGTTATTCTTTCTTTTGTTATGCAAAAGGCGTGTGGCAGGGGGTGTTAGGACACCAACCGTTTACACAAACAAAGAAAATGCTGTGGCGAAATTACGACTAGGCTTAATTAAAATCCTTAATGGTTCGTGAGAAAAACGAATTCCCATATCTATCCGTTCGGCAAAACATCTCTCTTAATTTATCGATTCTATCGGAGCTGGAAATAAAGTTTGGCTCTAATAGTATGTTCTCTGTGTCGCTCTTAAAGATATCCATTCTCAATTGTTCAAGCAATCTAAGCCTAGCGCGCAGCCTCCGAGTCTCCAGCGGATCCCAGCCTAATTCGCTTAACATCTGAATAACGCTGTCTGTACGCTCTTTGCAGTTTTTGACGAAACGCGCAGCCTTCCTTAGTATTTTATTCAGTTCGCGGATTAAGACTTTCAGCACCGGATCCCATATTATTTCGCTGCATATTCAAGGTGCGGTCGGACGAGTGCGAAATAGCACCTTTCTTTTACTTTTTTATCCGAAAATATTCCCACAATACGCTTTACGAATCCTAATTTCGTCAGAGCTCTGCTTTTGGTATTCCTTGTATTAATTCCACACGAAAAAAGAAAACACTATGTTCTGCAAAATATGGTTGAAAATACGATTCAAACTTGGTTGCTTACACCTCTGTGATAGAGACCTTCACAGTTAGTCGACTGGATTTTAGTCTTTCGCGAAGCTATGCTGGTTCCGAAGACTGGTGAGTAGAAAAAGAAATAACACGCAAAGACTGGTCTTTGTGTGTTCTTTTAAAGGTTGTTTTGGTGTAGATGCCATGACTACAAACATAACTTCATTTTCAAACATTTCTTCATTTTCTTTCTATAGTTCGTAGTGAGACCGCAAAAACTTTTACGTCTGAAGTTCACAATCGTCATTTGTTTTTTTAAATAGTTTATTTCTTCTATAATATTCTTTGTCATTATATATATTGCCTTGTGAGTGACAGATGTATTGTGCTTTCAGTTGGGATATGCGTATATACTCCCGTATATATCGTACATCAATGCTCTTTATTAATTTGTGTAGATATTTTTTTTTGTTTTGTGGCCCATGGATACCTTTGTTTTGGTTACTATCGTAATGAAAACGGTTCTGTCATTTTTAGCTTCCTCCACTTTTTTAGGCGGTGATTACGTTAAATCAAATACATTCTCATATTCATATTTTTTTATAAATTATTTTACAAATTGGACGTCATTTGGTATTTGCTCCGTTAGTTTTCTTTAGGTCCACCTTGTCCTTGTACTTATCCTCTAAAATTAAATTCCTGCAAGTTTAAATTTGGTTACTTATGTCATACATATCGTTTTTAGATTCCACAATTATATCCATGCGTCATCACACAACACACAAAACTATTCAGGAATTTCTTCATAGAAACAGGACTAATCATAGTGATATGTTTTGTTTGCGAGGAGATACGTATTATATGTGCATAGATTATACCTGGCACGCCAAATATTATATAGGTAATTATTATGATGGAGGCAACGTTACTTAGAAATCTGGTTAATATTTTACCGTGAGCGTTTTCTATTTTTTTTTAAATCTATACTTTTATATTGACATTATTTTTTATTCTCGACTTATTTCATGCGCAGGAATTTTGTATCAATAATGCGGTCATAAAATAATGATGCTAATTTGCTCATAAATTTATTACACCTACCTTTATGATGTACATTTTGTGCCGTTTTAAGTTCGATAGGCTTAGTTACGAACCAATATTTTACGCAATAAAAATGAGTAACGCTCTACATATATCTATATTTTGTGTCTTTTTGTGTGAATTTTCTGTAGTTCTAATTTCAAAAGACGTATATACGAATCAACATCTTGCGAATAAAAAATGAGTGATGTAATACGTAGTATATCTATCGGAGAATAGAAATTGTTATATTGTTTCGATCCGATGAATGATCTTCTATGGCGGGTAATTATCTATTTTTTTTTGAGTTTGAGTTTATAGTGATCCCAATCCAATGAAGAAGTTTGCTTTAATTTCTTAATTATCCCGTGAATAGTGTTTATTGGAGTCTCTCCAATGCCTTTGCAGAATAAAATCTATCCAGCAAGCCGCCGAATATATATACAACTAAAAAAGGTCGTCATATTTAAGAGAATACTTGTCATACTATCCCTTCCAAGGCATTGCGTGCTGTTGCACTTGCTGCTATTACTATATAAGTACTAATTTGGTCACCTGGTTTGAGTCTCGTGTACTTAGGGCCTTTTGGAGGCCCACTTAAGTACCTTGAAATTTACCACGACCACATCCTTGTCCCTTGTGGACATCAAACCTTGTGAATTGGCGCAATCGAACGCCTTTGGTCAAAATTCCGCGTAATTCCTTCTGTATTACCCTTAGAACTTTGCTTAGAACCTCGAATAGTGCTTCGCGCGGTGGACTTTTCTATCCTTGGCCATGAAATCGATCAGCAGGACACACTTTCTGACCCAGAATACGTAAACCAATGATATTTCCCGATGATATGAGAATTAGGTAGTTTCCTTTCATTCCTTCATGAAAGAAAAAGAAAGCCATTGATTGCGATTATTAACCCACCATTAGTGCATTCATAATATGCAAATTATTTGGCTTTAGAAATCCCAGTTAAGACGAATGGCAATGGTCAATTTTAACCTCATCTGAAAAAAGCCAGATTGGCACCCATGCGATGCCACTCCACGTGACGTCACATGGACCTAGTTTCTATGCGAGTAGATAGGAGTTTTACATCGTCTGAGATTACCAATGCATGCATGAGGCACAGAGCTCAGGGAAACATGTCTTAATAATAACCCATTAAAATTACCTGAGTTCGGAAAGTTTCCTTTGTTTGATAGGGTATTAATAATTCTTATTTAAGCCAAGCGCTACCTGCTAGCAGGGTACTCTGCTACCTGCTAGCAGCCTACATCGCAGCGGCGCACATATCCTCGCCCCGAAGTCACCTCACAATGCGGCATCGGGAACCGGAAATACGTCAACAGGAGCTTTTCCCATCATTCATACTTAGCCGTCGCGTTTTTTCGCGCGCTTGAAATTTTTCACTTTTCATTCAATCACGAAAAATAGATGTCGTCATAAAAAAAAACTTAAAAGCGTGAAATACATACTCCAGGAGTAATAATCTTTCGATTTAGGCAATGTAAAAAAATAATAGGAAACCACCCTATTCCAATGAATTTCGTGAACGTTGAGACGGCGAGTATTAAATTTCCTGCACAGCTGCCGAACATTTTTCAAGCGTATGCACTTTGGGCAGTAAACTTCTTTAAAATTGATGATGAATTTCAATCAAAGGTAGCATTTTCGCTTGCAGAAACTTAATGACAGACAGCTGTTCACACGAAAATCGTGACCCACATCGCCAATGGATACCGTGCCGATTACTATCTTGCCAATGAGTAACTTAACCCATTAGTGCATAGCGTCCGACATATTGTATGATGCATGTATTTAATTTTTTTCTGGGTTCTAATTGACATGCGCTACATTTTGATGCTATATTAAGTTAATTCGCCTGGGGGGTAGCCAGAAATTTTGTTCGGGGGGGTCCAAAACTAGGTGGGAAAATTAGAAAAAATAGAAGACAGGGTAATAAGTAGTGGGTTTACAACTAATTTTAACACTTATCGTAATCGAAAAAACTTCATTTTTCAAAAAGAAATTTGTTAATTCATGATTTTCCAATATCTTGATATATTTTATTCATCAAAGTAGCTATTTTTTTCGGGGGGGTTCTGGACCCCCCAACCTTCCTCGTGGCTATGCAAATGTCATTTCCTTTTCCCCAACCTCGTGAACCCCGTAGTTGCCTAGGATATGCCTGACGAAATGGCTACAGGGTTTTCAATGTATAGTAAAACGCACTTCCGACTGCACTGACTGACTGATTCATAGAAATGTTTTGGAGTGAACGAGACAATATACGAAAAAAAAGTCGTCGAATCGATTCCCTCGGAAATGGTCTCAAACCCTGGGAAAGTTATGAAAACACTACATTTTCTATCCATTACATTGTTGCCAACCTCTGCCTCCAATTTTTGAGGGTCAAAATAATCGTTTTTTAACGTAACTTTTCGATTCCAGATCACGGGATGTGTCGATAACCCGATTTTCAGTCCATTCGAAGCAATTCCGGCCAAATCGTGCAATTTCATTATTTCGTGAATTATTATCTCAACAATGGAGGCAGGTAAGCTGTTGCGTGAGGGTCTGGGGGGAGCAGACCCCCTGCAACGAGAGAAAGCGATCACAGATAAACGAATGATTTTAAAAAATAACGTATTTTTCGTAAAGTTCAATTGGATGTCTGTATTCACCGCTCCGGTAATATTTTGGTTGACTCGTTGAATTTATCGACTTGAGAAGCATTTATGTATAGACATGGCATTGAAAGAAATTTCAGTCACCCGCAAGGGGGTAAGTAAATTATTTTTTATAGCAGTAATTTGCTTAGTATGTTGATAACTTTCATCTCCTTATTCTTCCATAGTTTTGTCTTTTTATATTTTCTATATTTTCAAGTTTTTCCGTACTGTTTTGAATCTGTAATCAACACTGAAAACTCACAGTCCGATACGCAGCGAGGGGGGACATAAGACATATAAATAAATACGGAAAATTTTGATGAGTCCATCTTCTATATTATGCCTACTGTATAGATACCTTTTCTCAACTTATACGCAACGAAACTCTACAAATGAGGTTTCAAAATGCACAGAATTTATCGGAGAACATGCGAAGGCATTACTTACTTCCTTCCCTCCCCCCAGAGCTTACAGAAATTTTTAAGTTGAATCTATTATACTTAATTGGATTAATATTGCTTATAGAATAGGGTGATGATTAATAAAATATCCCTCAGAAGACCGTAAAAATCTCCATTTTATTCCATTTATCTTAATTTTTTCCAGCGGAAGGCCTCCGCACCTCCCGCTTACCCTGTCGGGTATGTAATACCCTCATGCATGTGAGTATATATATGTGAGCAATATGCATGCTAGGGTGGCAATGAAACAATTCTTCAACCCCTGGATCACAGAATTTTCTGGCAAATTGTGAAATGAACACCTTATACGAGTGGACGGTATGGTCAAGGTAGGCAAGGTTTAAGAAATAATGTAAGACCTCCCACTGAGGAAGCTCAAATAGGGTGGTTTTTACTTTTATTTTTTTAAGTGCCTAAATGGAAAGGTTATTACTCGTGGAGCAGTGGCGCAGCGAGGGGGGTTTGTGGGGCATAAAACGCCCCCCCCCAGAGCTCACTGAAATTTTAAAGTTAAATCCATTTTACTTAATTGGATTAATATTGCTAATAGAATAATGCGAGGATTTATAAAATATCCCTCAGAACACAGTGCCATTTTGAACCATTTATCTTAATTTTTTCCGGCGGAAGGCCTCCGCACCTCCCGCTTACCCCTGGCGGGTATGCAATACCTCCAAGCCCCCCAGTATTAGTTGCGCCTTAAACCCCCCCTAGCCTTAACTCTTAGCTGCGCCCCTGGTCCGATATATCGGAGGGGCTGTATTAGAGCATTTCCACGTAAATGTCATACTGACTGGTTAAATAGGGTGGTTTCCTATTATTTTTTTATTGCCTATATCGGAAGATTATTACTCCTGGAGTACGTATTTCACGCTTTTAGATTTTTAAATGACGATATCTATTTTTCGCGATTAAATGAAAAGTGAAAATTTTCAAGTGCGCGAAAACGCGACGGGTAAGGAAATCTCCCCGTGTGACGTATTTCTGGTTCACCCTCCCGTCTTGTGAGGTGACCTTGATCGAGGCTCTGAGCGCTGATACGACGCAGGCTGCTACAGGGTAGCTGAGTGCCATTCTGACTGGTAGCGCTTGGCTTAAAAAAGGTTTATTAATACCTTATTAAACGGAGAAAACTTTCCGACCTTAGCCAGTTTTAATAGGTGATTATTAAGACATGTTTCCCTGAGCTCTGCGCCTCATGCATGCATTGGTAATCTCAGATGATGTATAACTCCTATCTTCTCCTATAGAAACTAGGTCCCTGTGACGTCACGTGGAGTGGCATCGCATTGGCGCCAAATTGGCCCTTTTCAAATGAGGATAAAAATGGACCATTGCCTTTCGTCTAAACCGGTATTTCTAAAACGAAATAATTTGTATATTATGAATACAGTAATGGTGGGTAACAAATCGCAATCAATGCCTTTCGGTTTCTTTGATGCAGGAAACTACCCTATTAACATGTGGTTGGATGCTCTGATATGGGTCAAAATTTGTGCTATAAAGTCTAGACTTTCGTTATTAAGTACTGACACTGGGTTCTTTCCAATCACCTTGCGCAGACTAGCTCACATCGCAACAGATTGAAACACGTAAGCGCACATTGAAACAGACGATTGGAACGCATCTGCGCTGGTGTGTTTACAAATGGTGGACCAATCAGCGGCAAAAGTTGAATGTTCAAATGACCACTAGCTTTTGAAGTGACCTTCGCCACATTATTAATAAAAAAGGATGATAAATGTTCGTCTATTTCATTTTGTATTTAGTTAAAGCACTCGTAAGTATTAATTGAAAGAAATTAATGGAACTATCGCTACTTAATAATTACCTCTCCCGAACCGCTGAAGTGCCGGCAGTTATACTTCATTTCGCATTTCTGGATTGAGATACATATACAACTTACATCCATATCACGCAGGTAATGCCGTAAAAAATGTTTACACCGCATTATAAATCTGCCGATTCTATAGATAATTTGCGGTACTGAATTACAATTAATAGATTGCCACATGAACGTCAAAGGAAATTTTGTATACAACACGCCCGCTATCCATGTAAGCTAATGAAATAAATCTGCTTAGTATCTAAGCAATGTAACATTTTAGTTTAGCCTACGTTTTCTATTTTTTTCGTAAGGGACAATAGGGTGGTTTCCTATTATTTTTTTATTGCTTTAATCGAAAGATTATTACTCCTGGAGTACGTATTTCACGCTTTTAGATTTTTAAATGACAGCATCTATTTTTCGCGATTAAATGAAAAGTGAAAATTTTCAAGCGCGCGAAAACGCGACGCTTAAGTATGAATGCCGGGAAATATCTCCGTACGTCGTATTTCTGGTTCCCCCTCCCGCCCGGTGAGGTGACCTTGAGGCGAGGCTTAGCGCTGATACGTCGCAGGATGCTAGCGGATAGCTGAGTACCTTGCTGCATGGTAGCGCTTGGCTTAAAAAAGGTTTATTAATACCTTATCAAACGAAGAAAACTTTCCGAACTTAGCCAGTTTTAATAGGTGATTATTAAGACATGTTTCCCTGAGCTCTGTGCCTCATGCATGCATTGGTAACCTCAGACGATGTATAACTCCTATCCTCTCGTGTAGAAACTAGGTCCCTGTGACGTCATGCGGAGTGGAATCGCATGGGCGCCAATCTGGCCTTTTTCAAACGAGGATAAAATTTGACCCTTGCCATTCGTCTAAACCGGTATTTCAAAAACCAAATAATTTGTGTATTATGAATACACTAATGGTGGGTAACGAATCGCAATCAATGTCTTTCGTTTTCTTTGATGAAGGAAACTACCCTATTACTCGAGAAAATCTAGCAACCTCCTCTTGCTATAGTCCTTTGCTCATGTTAAATCAATCATTATGCTTGACGAAGATAATATTATATTTCCCAAATTACGAGGTTAATTAAATTTATCTAAGACATATAAAGATCAAATTATTGTTTATTATTCTCAAATGATCATCATACTTATCTTTGAGATGGTGGAATTCATTTTCCGTCAGCAATATATTTTCCCGCCATCACAAGTTTTGTCTGCTAGCGCAGACGAACAACGGTGCAGGATGTGTTCCCATCTGTTTAGCGCAGATGACGTCACAGCTGCGATTGGAACACGCTCTGAGCTAAACAGTTTGAAACAGGTCAGCGCAGATACGCGATTGGAAAGCACCCACTAGCATGTGTCTCTGATAAGAGAAATTTTTTTGGGTGCTCACCACAGTTTTTAGCCACATACTAAATTTAATGAGTCATATACGCGCAAAAAAACATCTGTTTCGCTAATTGATTTTTACGACCACTGTATTAATAAGTTTTTTCTATTTTGAGGTTCGTTCATTATTTTGATTAATTTTAAGAGTTTTCGCACAAATTTGTTTTGTTTATTTTGAATTTAAGACGTTATCATGTAAAATTTTTTGGCAGTGAATAAATTTAAACCAGAAGGGAATCACAAAAGTCAGTCCGCGACATTTCTGGTCAGTTCATGACGATGCTTTTCAAGAGGAATAACCCCTCTGTAAAATCAGTTATTGTAATGGGCTTTGCAGCATTATGAAATTTGCATCTGGTGTTCCGAGATGTATTTTACTGAAACTCTGATCGCTCTTTGTTTCAGAGTAAACCTTAGAGGTTTTACTCTGAGCTGAAAGTTCGTTTCATTTTTGTCAGTCCGTGACAGTGAATTTTAAGTCACGTAAGTCCTGTTTTTTTCAAGACAAAGTAGTGCATCAACCTAAGTTAAACTTCATACCATTGTGCAGCAATTTGGAAGTTAAAAAAGTTTTGTATATAAGTCCGTTCGCGTTACGTGCGTTCTTAAAAGTTCAAAAACGCATTGTGACGGTCAGTCCGTGACGCGTGGAATCGCCCATTATTTAAACTGTCGATTTTAAAAATTACAGAAATAAGTCAAAATGAACCTTATTAACCGGAATAATTACTTTTGAAATGAATATTTGACGAAAATAACTTTATGCACCAATGGGTTAATGCGACGCCGAGGGGCAAGGAACTGCGAAAATCGAAACACGATAGGGAAGCTAGTGACTGCGTAGTGCTATATTCGGCGACTGCAACGCTTTCGCTATAAATATAGCTGTACCCAAAACTACTGGTATATTCACTCATAGGATTCATCATGCTTTCAAATCGAATCGTATTCATTTCTCCACTCTGTTGGTAATGCCTTGTCCACACTACAGACTTAGCTTAAGTGACTTCACTTAAATATAATCTTAAATGTGGTGCGGTAGCTACACTTGAGCTTTAAGTCGACTTCAGCACCGTGATTGTCTATATCGGGAAACAGTTATGTTGACAGATGAAGGTCTAGGAGAGCAATTAGTGATTCCAAGTGATTATTTGATCCAAAGCGACTATTATTTGAAATAAACTTCCAAACTCCGTGAATTAACCATTTTGGATTTAGAAGGTTAAAAGGAAAGACCGATTTCAGTTCCTGAGGGAACGCTATATGGCGAGAGGTGATGGAGCCAGAGGAATTTAGAATTACTAAGCGTGACTTCGTGGAATGACATATTCATAACGTAAACAAAAACACTTATTGCTAGTCAAATTCCACTGCTTTATTAAAACCATTGATGTTAAATTTCAACCATTAATTCCTCCCACGTCCAATGAAATCGCCACATCTTATCTCCCTCGGCATCCCTAGGACCAAATTAAAGCCCTATGCAATAGTTTCAATAACAGTGTGTGGGAAGTTTCTGAGTGCATTCGTTTACGTTATTTTCGATTATGACACCATGGAAAATAAACTGTTTTACCGGATCCTCTGCCGTCGTCTCATTGTCAGTCCTAAAATTCCTTAAAACGTTTCTAAGTTTTATAAATCGAGTTTTACCGTGAGAAACAGGCATAGCAATTAGTTTTCACGGAAATAAAACCAACAATAAGATGAGAAACACCACAAAATAAATTCGTCGAATTAATAACCCCAACACTAGAAATTAACTAACGAAATAGAACGCTCAATAACCACATCATAGAGTACAGCACAACTTAGAACATAATCAACGGGATGATTCAGAAGTGAGATGGGTATTATGTGCCATTTACAACACTTGAACAGCTTCAACCGTGCGGAAACAGTTGCCAACGCAATTTAAGTTGGGTTCTAAGATGACTTAAGTGGAGGTGTACTTAAATGAAGCTGGTGACACCTACACTACCAACTTAAGTACAGAGCCAACTTAAGTAGTCACTTAAGTTACTAGTGTAGACCCGGCATAAACCTCTGTAATCAATGTTGGTGGTATAAATAAGACGAGCGTGCTGCGCCCGCTCCCAGCGGGCTTCCCCCGCTCTTTTCAATGCAGGTCCACTGAGGGATGGGCACGTTTCTAATTTTAAAATGTAGGAAAAAAGGCAGGGTCTTATGTACAGATTTAATTGGAATTTTCACGTACAAATTGAGGTCAGAGGACCTCTTTATACACAAATTTTAGTTTTAAGGTTTTCGCAGCGATTAGATGCACTATTATAATCCATTTTCGGGTGTGCGTCTGCGTGCTTAATATTTGTCTCAACGCTTCATTCCACTTACTGGGAACGTCGTCAGGAGAATGAAAACATAAACATCTCCTTATTGTTCATCTTTTTATTTTTTATCTCTTATCGTCACGAACTGACCAGAAATGTCACGGACTGACTTTTGTGATTCCCTTCTGGTATAAATTTATTCACTGCCAAAAAATTTTACATAATAACTTCTTTGATTCAAAATAAACAAAACAAATTTGTGCAAAAACCCTTAAAATTAATAAAAATAATGATGTTTATGTTTTCATTCTCCTGACGACGTTCCCAGTAAGTGGAATGAAACGTTGAGACAAATATTAAGCACGCAGACGTACACCCGAAAATGGATTATAATAGTGCATCTTTGTACACAACATTGGAAGTAATTACATTATTCTCTTTTAAACGCACATGATGACTCATACTTACGTATCAACAGGAGACTTGAATGTGGAATCAGCCGCATTTTGATAGAAGTTATTTAAAGAATGCGAGATATTGTTGCAAATGAACAAATGTATCAGTTTGTGCGTCGTTAACGTCAGGAATACTTACAGGTTTTATTTTGTTTTTTTTATTATTTAAAATCCAATTTTAGGAGAGAATAGCAATATTTAGGAAGTAAGGTATGCCGTCGCATGTTCTCCGATGAATTCTGTGCATTTTGGTACCTCATTTGTAGAGTTTGGTTGAGTATAAGTTGAGAAAAAGGTATCTATACAGTAGAAATACTATAGAAGATGGACTCATCAAAATTTTCCGTATTTATTTATCTGATAAGTATCATGGTTAAGCGCAATGTAAAAAACAATTTTACTTGATCGAGTCGCAGGTCGAAATAATAGTTCATGTAGCTGCGAGAGTTCAACCCACGATTAGCAATGGGCATGCACGCGTTGGCTATGATGGAGGGTGTGAAAGCACGCTCAACTGCTATTGATTGATTTCTTTATTTCATCAGCCACAGTTGATTCGCCCTTTTGCTATAAACCGGTGTTATTGGTTTAAAAAAATCGATTTTTTAGAAGGCGGTGCGAGGAAGTTTGATCGATTACGTAATAGGGCACAGTTTCCTTCAGCAAAGAAAACGAAAGCATTCATTGCATTTCGTTAACCACCATTAGTGCATTCATAATATGCAAATTATTTTGTTTTAGAAACACCGGTTTTGACGAATGTTAATGGTCAATTTTATACTCATTTGAAAAAGGCCAGATTGGCGCCCATGCGATGCCACTCCACGTAACGTCACAGGGACCTAGTTTCTATAAAGTAGATAGGAGTTTTACATCATCTGAGAGTACCAATGCATGCATGAGGCATAGAGCTCAGGGAAACATGTCTTAATAATGACCTACTAAAAGTGGCTAAGGTCGGAGAGTTTCCTTCGTTTAATAGGGTATTAATAATCCTTATTTAAGCCAATAGCTACATGGTAGCTGGGTACTCTGCTACCTGCTATAGCATCCTGCGTCGTATCAGCGCTCAGAGCCTCGACCCAAGATCACCTCACAATGCGGCATCGGGAACCAGAACGACGTCACACGGGCTTTTCCCATCATTCATACTTAGCCGTCGCGTTGTCGCGCGCTTGAAAATTTTCACTTTTCATTTAATCACGAAAAATAGATATCGTCATTTAGAAATCTAAAAGCGTGAAATACGTTCTCCAGGAGTAATAATCTTTCGATTTTGGCAATAAAAAATAATGAGAAAGCACCCTATTATATGCTAAGATATTTTGTCTCGTATTACGGACTTCAGAAATCAGATCGAAGTGGAGTATACTGACCGAAGATGTTTGGTATCTTATCTTGAGATCGCTTTATTTTACTCCTCTTTATTGTACTCACAGGCCGTAGCCAGAAAAAATTTTCGGCAGGCTGGGGGGAATTGGAATAGTAGACAAACATGAAATTATTTTTATAAGATAAATAAAATTGCGTATACGGTTAAATATACATATTTATTATAAACCCTTAAAAGGAAAAAATAAAAATATTATTATGAAGACGATGGTGGTTGGCGTAACATGGTGAAACTCCTTCATGATGCACAAAGGTTAAGAAAAGACTTTGCTGTTTCACAAAATTAAATATATTTGCGACCGGTTTCGATACAGCGCATCATCATCTAAATGAATCTATGAATGAATGAATCATCATTTAACAGCAACAGCGTATCATCATCTACGATTTTCATCATCTACGATGATGATACGCTGTATCGAAACCGGTCGCAAATATATTTTATTTTGTGAAACAGCTGTGTCTTTTCTTAACCTTTGTGCATTATTATTATGAAATTGAATTTAGCCTTTTAGCTTTTTTTGCGGCGACCAAATGAATTAACTCCTCGGTGTCGATGTCTATTCTTCGGTCCCTCAGGAGGCTCATAAGTCACTCAACTCTCTACTAATTCACAGCACTATTATTTCACACACTGCACTACAACTACGCACACTGCACCTACAAATTCGCTTAGACAATTATTGACTTGAGTCGCATTGGACTACTAAATGTCCCTGCGCCGCTATATAACATCGTCGTGTGAGCACCAAGCGAGCATAAAGTATCTATTCAATTTTTTCATTTCGGGGGAGGGGGGGTTCAATCCCTTTTGATCACCCCCCCCCCTGGCTACGGCCATGTTGTAATCCTTAATCGTGTGGAGTTTGGTAGTCACTCTAAATGGAAAAAAAATACGCTAAATTTGAAATTCTCCTCGTGTTTAGATATCGCATCGTACGTAAAATGATGTTTTAACGCTATTTTTCCATATTCCTCTCGTATGCATCAAATATCCGCCGCAACATAACTGCAAATGATGCCACTGCGTGTTTAAAATCAGTTTTCTTCATAAACAAGAGAGAACTGGTTCGTTCCCTTTGCATGACTTAGGAAAGCTCGTAATGAGACACTATATGAATCAGTTAATATGTTGGCTTGGCGGTTAAGTATGTAGCAATATGAACTCGGATGATTCCAACCTCTCCGAAGAATTTTTTTCTGAGGCATAAGATGGCAGGAAGATATTTTTCTTACCCTTTTTAACGAATATTGACCACTGCTGTCCAGGGCAGCTTCATAAATTAGGCACAGTAGGCACTGTGCCTAGAGGGCCTACGAAAGCCAGAACTTAAGGTGAAAACAAGTTCAGAATGCCAATAAAATTTAATAATGTTTGTATCAAAGTAACTATACATATATATATTGCCGTGTGAGATGAGCACCTGAGCAAGTCAAGCTGCAGTGCTGACGATCTGTAAATTACAGTATGTTTTATCTTTTCGGATCTTTGTCTTAGCAAAGTCACATATGGCGTCCTTCAATGTCATTTCCCTCATCAAATCCTTTTCAATAGGGTAGTTTCCTTCATCAAAGAAAACGAAAGGCATTGATTGCGATTCGTTACCCACCATTAGTGTATTCATAATACACAAATTATTTCGTTTTGGAAATACCGGTTTAGACGAATGGCAAGGGTCAAATTTTATCCTCATTTGAAAAATGCCAGATTGGCGCCCATGCGATTCCACTCCACATGACGTCACAGGGACCTAGTTTGTACACGAAAGGATAGGAGTTATACATCGTCTGAGGTTACCAATGCATGCAGGAGGCGCCCATGCCATTCCACTCCACGTGACGTCACAGGGACCTGGTTTCTACACGAGAGGATAGGAGTTATACATCGTCTGAGGTTACCAATGCATGCATGAGGCACAGAGCTCAGGGAAACATGTCTTAATAATCACTTATTAAAGCTGGATAAGGTCGGAAAGTTTTCCTCGTTTGATAAGGTATTAATAATCCTTATTTAAGCCAAGCGCTACCAGCCAGCAGGGTACTCAGCTACCCGCTAGCAGCCTGCGTCGTATCAACGCTAAGCCTCGCTTCAAGATCACCTCACAGGGCGGCAGCGGGAGCCAGACGGAGAGATTTCCCGGCATTCATACTTACGCGTCGTGTTTTCGCGCGCTTGAAAATTTTCACTTTTCATTTATTCGCGAAAAATAGATATCTTCATTTAAAAATTTAAAAGTGAAAATTTAATTGGATTAAGTATTTCTGCACCGGATAACATTTGATATCGCTGCATATTCAAGGTGCTGTCGGACGAGAGCGAAATAGCACCTTCCTTTTACTTTCTCATCCGAAAATCTTCCCACAATACACTTGACGAATCCATATTTCTTCAGGGCTATGCCGCAAATATTCTTTCTATGTGTTCTCCACGAGAGGTTCGAGGTTATCTTAACTTCTAGGTACTTCACTTCGTCTGTTGCCTTTATGTCAATACCATCCACGGCATGCACATGGTTAGAGTTGGACGAATTCCACAAGAAATGTACCGCCATGCATTTGCTCAGGTTAAGTTCGAGTCCCCAATATTCACTCCACAAATAAACGTTGTTCGGAAAAATCTTCTACAGCAATTCTTCTAGAATTTAATAAATTAATTACAGTTATGTTATTGTATTGCAGACCATAGAAATAGCATTAATTTTCCCAAAGAAATATTTCACAAGCACAGTGAAAAAATTGTATTCCTTATTAGTACATAGCATACAAGACAGTATACTAATTATGTTTCAATTATTACGTGTCGCCAAAGCTTTGAAAATGGAATGATTATAAGGATTCATAATTATTTGCAATGGGAAGATGAATTACACGTCGACTAACATAAATTGCCTCCGGTTTTTTCTTGATTAAAGCTTTCTTAGCTTACGGTGATTGAAAAGAGACACACGGGTTTGTGCCGCGTGATGTAAATGGTAAACGGACCCCAGACGGACAGTGGCCTAGAATCGAAAAAAGCTGGCCCAAACCTCGAAATCGACGCAAAACCTTATTATGCAATCGCCGGGCACTGCAAGAGGTGCAATGAAAGGCTTCCTTTCTTTGAGTGCATTCCATACACTACTACCCAGACGGATAATGGACGTGAATCACGTGCTTCAAGTAGGGAAACGGATTCTTTTATTGACAAATAAAACTCTATTTCTAGGCAAGGGCCGTCGATGATCAATGGCCTCCACTTCCTAACCTCTCATACGTATTTAAAGGCCTGCTGACAACGGTCGTTTTATAGTAATGTACCAAATACCAATTCAGGAGTAAATGCATTTGACATATTGTGCAGCTTAGGAATGATGACGGCACAACATGTTGACCTAGTAAGTAACGAGTAGGTGTAAATAAAAGTTGGAGAAAATAGAAATATTCTAAAAAAAACCCTCAGACACATCAATAGGTATGATGTCCCAGTGAAGACAACTGTGGAATGACAATAGGGTGGTTTCCTATTATTTTTTTGTTGCCTAAATCGAAAGATTATTACTCCTGGAGTACGTATTTCGCGCTTTTAGATTTTTTAATGACGGTATCTATTTTTCGCGATAAAATGAAAAGTGAAAATTTTCAAGCGCGCGAAAACGCGACGCGTAAGTATGAATGCCGGGAAATTTCTCCGTACAACGTATTTCTGGTCCCCGGTGCCGTCCTGTAAGGTGACCTTGAGGCGAGGCTTAGCGTCGTATCAACGCTGCCCTGCTGTACCCTGTACCCTGCTGGCTGGTAGCGCTTGGCTTAAATAAGAATAATTAATACCTTATCAAACCAAGAAAACTTTCCGACATTAGCCAGTTTTAATAAGCAATTATTAAGACATGTTCCCCTGAGCTCTGCGCCTCATGCATGCATTGGTAACCTCAGACGATGTATAACTCCTATCTTCTCCTATAGAAACTAGTCGACGTGTAATTCATCTTCCCATTGCAAATAATTATTAATCCTTATAATCATTCCATTTTCAAAGCTTTGGCGACACGTAATAATTGAAACATAATTAGTATACTGTCTTGTATGCTATGTACTAATAAGGAATACAATTTTTTCACTGTGCTTGTGAAATATTTCTTTGGGAAAATTAATGCTATTTCTATGGTCTGCAATACAATAACATAACTGTAATTAATTTATTAAATTCTAGAAGAATTGCTGTAGAAGATTTTTCCGAACAACGTTTATTTGTGGAGTGAAGAGTGGGGACTCGAACTTAATCCGAGCAAATGCATGGCGGTACATTTCTTGCAAAATTCGTCCAACTCCAACCATGTTTATGCAGTGGATGGTATTTACATGAAGGCGACAGACGAAATGAAGTACCTGGGAGTTAAGATAACCTCGAACCTCAAATGGGGAACACATATAAAGAATATCTGCGACATAGCCCTGAAGAAATTAGGATTCGTCAAGCGTATTGTGGGAAGATTTTATCGGATGAGAAAGTAAAAGAAAGGTGCTATTTCGCTCTCGTCCGACAGCACCTTGAATATGCAGCGATATTAAATGTTATCCGGTGCAGAAATACTTAATCCGCGAACTGAATAAAATTCAAAGGAAGGCTGCGCGGTTAGTAAAAAAAACTGCTACAGGCGTACATACAGTGCTACCCAGATGTTAAGTAAATTAATTAATTTAAAAGACAAATGAAGAAAATAAAGTCTCTAAAAAAACTTCAAATGGGAGGCGAAGGAGTGTTATTTAAGATGGTATAACATCTTTTTTCAGTAACACTATAAACGAAACCAATGCATGATGACGAATTTAGCTATTTTTACACTCAATTTACACTCACTTCAAAACAATCGATTTCGAGGTTTTGGCACACCTTTTATACGATTCTAGTCCACTGTGCGTCTGGGGGCCATTTACCATTTACATCACGCGGCACACACCCGGGTGTCTCTCCTTAATCACCGTGAGCTAAGAAAGCTTTAATCAAGAAATTACCGGAGGCAATTTATAATAGTCGACGTGTAATTCATCTCTCCCTTGGAAATAATTATGAATCCTTATTACCCAAGGTTCTTAGAGTAAAGGTTGCCTCATTCGCGACTCGGGCTCCCATTGGCTTGACGTCACTGTAGACCCAACTCCTAGCGCCATTTCAAATTCTAGCCTTTCCGGGGGCGTAACTGCTTACCGCAGCGAGTTCTTGAGGTTACCCTCTATCGAACATTATAAGCCGAATTTTAAATTGAATGCCGATTTATGACAATAATGATGATAAGATTTAAAAAAAGATAAATTCGTGTATTCAGACGCTATAATTTCCTGATGAAGTGATGAAATGGGAAGGTGTGCGAGTTGATTCCGTGTCCACACTTCCTTCCTGTAACTCTCAAAACACTGTTTTCCTTGCTACTTCCGCAACATAATTAAAACTTAGATTAATATGACTTGGAGGAAAATACGCAAAAAACGAATTAGTTGCTTCAAAAAATTACAGTTCCGCCACTTTTTAAATAGAAATTATGCTCGTTTTCATTCCTCGCCGGGCTTTTAAAATACGTACATAATTATATATCTTAAGATAAAGTAAATTATGCAAGAGGACATTGAAATCCTTTGCTTCAATGGGAAGAAAAAAATAAGCATATAGAGTGATAAGAGTTGTAAATTTACCGTTATTACCATTTTCAAATCATTCGTAATAGGAATTCAAAGTGATAAATACGTTAAACAAAAAATCATACAGATGAAATGGAACTAACTTCAATATTACGCTGAGAGAAATAAGAATTCCCAGGTAAAATAATTCTAGAAATGGAAAATGAACCACCAACAGTTTGCCGTTATCAAAACAGCACCATAGTTGCCCGCTTGAGTGTAGAACAGCCTTCGAATCAAAGGACTCTTCTCTATCTTAAATCCCACAGAAAGTTTCCACTATAGCCTTTGGTCAAAAAACCTAAAAGAAAAATGTTTCATTGCACCAAAAAGCACTGCAGGAAGCAAATTCGATTATTTTCAGTGACAATTGCTGAAACAAAAACTTAAACTAATGCATATCAGCTATTTGGTCGATCATAAGTCTGTTGTAGAAATTTAGCTCCAAGGTCAAGGTTCATTTTGAAGAGCGTGTAAATAATAAGACTCAAGAATTTATGTAAAAGGATTTACTGAACAATTTTTAAATCTTTTTAGTGGCACTACCAAAGTTGCTCTTCTATGTTGCATTTTTTTGTTCAAACATTTTATTCTTGTGAAGACCCTCTGCTTGGCGTAAAATTTAATAATTGCTTTGTCCAAGTTGGAGACACAGCACAGAACATTGGTAATTTGTCGAATTAGTCCTAATTAGAGGGTACAGTCTACTTCATTACAGTTCGCAGGTAAATATAAACGCGAAGGAGTGCATAAAAATATTATATGGTTTGACTCAAGTCATCATTCATAAGTTTATATAGGCTATTCGTAACCAATTTACCAGTTCGAGAGAAAATATTATGATTAAAATTAACGCAATTTTCTTTTATGTGAACTACGATTTAACACTTGATTCCTGATAAATATATTCCTGATATATTTTATACACGCTAAAACTTATCTGCCCCTAAATTAATAAACAATTTTGCGATACCGTGGCCTCGAAAATTTGTCAATAGCTGTCAAAGGCATACGAAAGGACTCAAATTTACAGACTTAGTACTAGAAATTTGTTTACCTGATATCTTACCATTGCCACACGATGTTACTCATAGTATACGAGGTAAACGATGAATTTACAAAAAAGTCCCTGCATGAAGGAGTGCGCAAAATATTAAGTTCAATTTGCATTAAAAGGGAATAATTCCTGATTTTCGAATGCAATAGGGGCATCTAAGTTCTTGATTACGAAATCTTTAGCATATCCACTTAGTTTGTCTGATTGATTCACGTTCACCACTTTTTTCACATGTGTGGGGGGCGAGACACGGTCAATCATTCGATTAGTTAATACATACAATAAAAAGATTTTTCAACTTAAGCATCCGCCTGTGATATGAGACATTCCGTCCAGCTTTCTTCGTTTTCGACAAGCTGTTGGAGCACGTTGCCACAGTACAACGGGAGCCTGGCATATCCAATGATTAAAGGCGCTCTTCACCCACAAAAAGTTCGTCTTATGAGTAGTGGATTACAAAGACGATTTCCAGTGAAATTGCAGGAAATGTGTTCAGATTCGCGTTAAACACAAGGCGGCACAATGCCTCAGGAACTTGTTCTCTCTCAATTTCTAGCATGCAAACAATGAAATGGCTAGGATCAGCTGGGATACAGGGTCTACAGTGACGTAACGGGACTTCTGCTGGCGCATGCGCAGTTACGAATGAGGCAACCTTACAGTCTAAGAACCTTGCTTATTACCTATTATTCCATTTTCAAAGCTTTGACGACACGTAATAAATGAAACATAAATAGTATATATAGCGATATCAAATGGGATCCGGATCAGAAAGACATAATCCACGAACTGAATAAAATACAAAGGAAGGCTGCGCGGTTAGTCAAAAAAACTGCTACGGGCGTACAGACAGTGTTACCCTGATGTTAAGTTAATTAATTAATTTAAATGTTGATTGATGAAAAAATCTTCAAAAACCCTTCAAATGGGAGGTGAAGGAGTTGTAACGTTACGTCGTAAATCTGCTTGATTTTTCACGTAAGTCCAGACAGGGCAAATACTCCAACCGTCGGTCACATGCTGGATCAGGGAAAAGACTCCACAAACAAGAAAAACAGCTCACAAGAAAAAGGTAGCCAAAAATAATTTACGAGTTATTACCGTACGATATCTATTCAAAGTAGAGTATTCAAAAAATCAGAAGTATTACAGAAAACAATGATAGTAAATTCATGATCCCAAAGGAAACATTACCAGCAGAAAATTGCTCTAAAAATCTCATGGCTCACAAGACATGTGACTCCCAGCAGGTCTCGACCAGAAAGCGGGGCTTGCCTATGCAAGGCGAGACAGCATTTGAGGGGAGGGCTTCTTCCAGGGAGTGGAGGGGTAGCCAGGCGAATTCAACAACCGCCCACTGATGCGTCACTGCCCCTGCAGAAACGGCCGCTCCACAAAACACCATTCCCTGGTTTTGAGACAACAGCCAGCACCCAGAATTTTCCCCTCAACTTCTGGGTTGGAGACATCAGAGGAATCGTTCATTGGAACACATGGAGGGGAAGGAGATACTGGGGTGAGGTGTTGGAGGGAGAGAGAGTTTGTGATAGGACAATGGTAAAACTTCTCACTCCAAGTGCAATACTAAGGCCTTAGCACCGATTTCCCCTTGCTTGCCAAAGAGAAGTATTTCTCCGCAGTAGTCCTATATAAGTCTTGCATTGCAGGTAGGCTGGTTCGGGGCTGGTTCGGAGGCTGTTTCGGAGGCTGTTTCAGAGGCTGAGTTTCCAGAGGCAGGGTTTTCAGAGACAGGATTTTTCAGAGACAGGATTTTGCGAGACAGGGCACTTTGCTACAGGGCCCCTTTGCGCAAAAAATCCTTTGCGCGAAAAAACCTTAGCGCGAAAAGTTCTTGGCGGGAGAAGTTCTGCGGATAAGTTCGGAGGAAGTTCGAGGAAGTTCGAGGAATTTCTGGGGGGGGGGGGGTACCAGAAATTTTTGGGGGGGGGGGGGACACTAAAAAATGCCACATCCTCTGTGGGAAAATGACCACAAAAATTGCTTGAACTTGGGGACCAAGACACGTCCACCAAGAACTGATTAATGCCTAGAAAACTTATCGAGGCATCACAGGTCCACTGGTTTTCACTGGATGAACCCCCACTGTTTAACCCCCATGAATTTCACAAAAACCATTATTCAGTGGTTAGAATTGAACTGAATATAAAAAGTTTATTGATTGAGACAATAGTTTTCAAGAAATATCACTCAAAAAATAGTTTTGACAAGAACATACATTTTTATCACTCTGAAAATAATAACCTCAGGAGTGATGTTTGGAATTCAACAGAATTCTTAAGTGAGTAACATGACATAATTACAAGAGTGAGACAAGAAATATTGCTGAATTGATAAAGAGTAAATTATTTAGTATTACATAGCAAGAAAATAAAATTAATAATCAACATGTCATAATGTGATGCTTGTTTCGGTGTACAGTGAATCAAAATTACAAATAATTATCATCAGCGACTAGAAGGAACTGGGAAGATTTTTATTGGTATAACACCAGGATATCTTTACCAGACTCAAATGTTCCTTCTCTCATCAGAGATCTTTTGTGGTTTTTAAAACCAAGTAAAGCAATACAATAACCAACCACTTAGTAAATGGGCAAGATTGGGTTGGTAAAGCAGTTGGGTTCATGGGAAACCTGGGTTGTCCCATTAGTTGGGTTCAACCACCTTATCAAAAAACAACGATTCACAAAAATGGGTTTTAACTTCTACCCAAAATTCATATTGCAACCCAAGAGAAAATTAGGGTCGACCAACAAAATATATACCCCATATTAAATAATCATTAAGTACAAGTTTATTAAAAAATACGGTTATTCACTAAATAATTATTAGTTATCAAAATACCAGCAAAAATATTCAGCATAATATGTGTCTCACTTAATTAATATACATTGGCATTAGTATTTCTCCCTTTAAACCCTCCATGTTTGTAAATATTATCAGTCCATAATTAATTATCAATAAAGAATCCTCCAAAATTCAACAAGATTTACATAAATGACAATAGATTGCACTAAATTCCTCGATTTTCCAATAATTATTAATATTTACAAGGCATATGGTATTCATGTCAGCTATTGAACAAGTACTGACTAAATTTAATCAAGATGTGTATATATATCTCTCAGTATTAATTAAACAAGTCAAAAAGAATCATAGGCGATGCTAACAAAATGAGAACTGCATATTGCATCAACAAAAGAAATCACTCTAAATTTCACTCTTCAATTAACAATAGAAATGAGAGCTACATGCTGGTTGCGACAAGATGAAAGTTCATACTTGTCGGGCGATGAAGGTCGCAACTCAACGCCAAAATGCCACACTAAAACACAGTAGGCAGTCTTAAGATCAGCTGATCAATTCAATCACTCAGCCATCGATAGAATATTGAACACTGCAAAATCACGACACTTATCACTGTCCAGAATTGTGAGAATGTCCATAAAGTCTTGGTGGAGGAAAGGTGACACAAAACACAATTGAATCTTAATAACTGGGGCCACCTCCACAGCTTATCTGGAAACGAGCCATCTCGGGGATTTCCCCCCAAGTTAATCTCCCGTCCTCTCCCTCCAAGCACTCATAATTCCTCCACCTTACCCCATCTCACAATCACAGTAGACCAACACTAAATTACATGAGTGAATTAAGCAGATGAGAATAAGCAAGTACAATACAATATTTCAGAACAATTTCAATTACAAGCATAGAAATAGACTTATTATTCATTAATCAAAACAATATTATTAGGAATCAATAGAAATACAACACCGAAATCAAGCATCAAATAGTATTTGAGAGAGCAAACATTAGCATTCATTAAAAAAAAAAGAATAAAAAAAAATCAATGATATTTCTCTCCTTTTAATTACTGGAATTAGCAATGCCACCATGATATGCCTTTAAATGAGAAACATGACAAATTTTCTCTTTCCCAGGAGAAACTTCCAGAATAACTGTTACAGGAGAGAGATACTTTTTAAGGACGAAAGGTCCTTTCCACAGAGGTTCCAGTTTTGCCATTTTCTGTTCACCTTTAGAACTGACAGGATGGTTTTTGCAGAGAACAAGATCTCCCACACAGAAAGTGATTTGGGAGTGAGATTTATTATAGGATTCTTTATACCTGTTTCTAGCCTTTTTTAAATTAGCAATAACATGATTCAGGCAGGCTTGTCTGTCATTATCGCTGAGATCATTCTCGAATAAAGATTTTGGAATGTCCCACTGATTAATTAAAGGATGCTTAAGTTCTCTGCCGAAAATTATTTTGGCAGGAGAATAACCACTGCTCTCATGAGAGGCAGTGTTCAAGGCAAAATTTAAGTCAGCAAGCATAGAGTCCCACATATGGTGAGCATTATTGCACAAAATAGCAAGTGCAGATTTTAGATTTCTATGCAATCTCTCTACCTGATTAGAACAGGGATAGTATGGAGAAACAAAAATTTGCTTAACCCCCAGTTGCAAACACATCTCCTTAACGGCATGAGATTTGAAAACTTGTGCATTATCAGAAACCAAATATTTTGGAAAACCGAATTTTGGAAACACTCTTTGAGTGAGTATTGAAACAACCGAACCGGCCGTAGCCTTGCGAACTGGCTCAAGAAAACAAAACTTAGAAAATCCATCAATAAGAGAAAGTACATATTGGTGTCCACCTTTAGTCAGAGGTAAAGGACCCACAAAGTCAATATAAAGTCTTTCCCAAACATCAGAAGGATTGTGCGACGATAGCATGCCAGGAGGTGGAGCATTTCTGGGTTTACAAGTTTGACACAGATGGCATTTTCTGACCAAGTCATAAACCTCTTTTTTCATGTCCTTCCACCAAAAGTGTCTGCTAATCTTATCATAAGTTTTAGCCATGCCCAAGTGAGCAGACATACTAGAGCAGTGAAAATATTGAAAAATCATAGGCCTCAAGACCGTAGGCAAAACAGCTCTTCCTCGCTTAATTTTAGAATTCCCATAACATAATAGCTGTCCCTTCAGAAAATAGTTTTTGTCGTTCAAGGAATTATTATTAATCTGATTGAAAATATCCTTTAGAACGAGATCAGTTTCTTGGTGTTTTCGAATGTCGACAAATGACAAAGGCAATTTATGTAACACACAAGAATAAGGAACAGCTGACTCCTTATGAGTGTTAGATTCCACATCTGATTGACTATTTGTAGATGAGAATGGCTCAATGCGAGAAAGACAATCTGCGACAGAATTAGCTGATCCTCGAACATGATGCACAATGAATTTATAAGAGGATAATTTAAGAACCATCCTCCCTAATTTGCCCAACTGCTTAGGATGAGAGAAAAGCCATGTCAAGGCACCATTATCAGTGTACAAGTGAAATGGTTATACTTGTAAGT
This sequence comes from Ischnura elegans, assembly GCF_921293095.1. Lineage (NCBI taxonomy): Eukaryota > Metazoa > Arthropoda > Insecta > Odonata > Coenagrionidae > Ischnura > Ischnura elegans. The sequence goes on from NC_060258.1 coordinate 8,660,666, forward strand.
AAACACTGAATTTTTGAATTCCAAAATGAATTGCGTGACACTCCAATTCATAAGAAGAAAATTTACGTTCATGTTCCAAGAGTGCCTTACTAGCGAAAGCCACAGGGACAAAATCACCATTTACTTTGTGATTCAAAACGGCACCAACCGCCAAATTACTGGCATCGACAAATAAATGAAATTCCTCGTCAAATCGAGGGAAAGATAACACTGGTGGATTGGTGAGAGCTTTCTTCAACTGGCAGAAAGCCTCATTTTCAACGGCTGTCCATTGAAAAGGAACATTTTTACGTTTCAAGCGATTCAGTGGCATAGAAATTTCAGAATACCTTGGAATAAACTTGCAGTAAAACCCACAAAGTCCAATGAATCTGGCCACTTCCTTCACATTTCTGGGAACTGGGAATTGTTCAATTGGTCTCACTCTCTCAGGATCAACTTGCAAGGTTCCATTTGTGATGAGATGGCCCAGAAAAGTGAGTGATTCCACACCAAGCTTAACCTTGTCCTCGCACACCGTCAAACCGGCACTGCGTAGTTTGTTGAGGACAGCATTAACATGAGATACATGGTCTTCAGCAGACTTGGAATAGATACACAAGTCATCAATATATGGATAGACACATGAATATTTCAAATCGCCCAATACTTCATTAATGAGACGAGTGAATATTTGAGGAGAATTTACAAAACCAAATGGCAATCTATTATACTGGTACACTCCGAACGGCGTCACAAAAGCAGTTAATTTCTTAGAATTCTCAGATAATGGTATTTGATGAAAGGCAGAATTGAGATCAAGAACAGTAAAATATTTTGCATCAGCAAGATATTGGAATGCATGTTCAACAGAAGGTGTAGGATAACCGTCCGATTTAACAACTTTGTTCAACTTACGGTAATCAACCACTAATCTTTCAGATCCATCCTTTTTAGGCACTAGAAAAGCTGGCGAACACCAGTTTGAATTGGAAACCTCAATCACTTTCTTATCAAGTAAAGATTGGATGTGCTTCTTCATTAAATTTGCCTTTGGAGGTGACAATGAGTAAGGATGGGATCGAATCGGAGTAGAATCTAGCAGTTCAATTTCGTAGGTCATAACAGATGTGACCCCCAATTCTTGAGAAATCACATCAGGATACTTTGACAATAAACCCTTCAACTTATCACACAACGTAATTTCAGTGGACGACAGAACATGTGATTCGGATGAGTTACTAACTGGCGCCGATTTAAACGCTTCGCAATTGTCCGTAAAAGAAAAAAGAGAATTCGGGGCAATTTCAAAACTGACGTTCGCCGGACGAATAATCATCTTTGAATTACAAATGAAATCCACACCCAGTAACACGGGAAATGGGATTTTAGCTAGATAAAACACGTGGTTCCAAGAAAACTTGCCTATTTGAACCTTGAGTGAGACAGAGGAATTAATATGAAAAGGCTGCCCCGACACCGTGATTAAATCGACGTCAACATTTTGACGAATAATTTTTCTCCGGCAACATTTCAGAGAAGCAAAGAAATCTTCATCACACAGTGAAACTGAACACCCAGTGTCAATTAGAGCCTGGCATGGCATAGAATGAAGATTAATAGATAATATTGGCAATCGAGTCGAACACTTGTCACGGACACTCATCAAACTCACGGCAGGCTGAGTAAATCGTCGTCTTTTGCGACACTCGTTCACTTTGTGGCCAGGTTTATGACAGTAAGAACAATTAATAGGAAAAGAAACTTCCCTAGGCGCACTGGAAGAGGCAACAGAAGACGGATTCCTAGAGATACGATGGAAAGTGTTGGAATATTCAGCACAGTCCATTAAATGTTTAGAAGCCTGCGTGATAACAGAGTCCAATTCTACAAATGTGTTAGGCTGATTTGAGAACATAATTGCAGATTTTGTTAAAGGATTTAACCCTTGAATAATGAGTCGCACAATAGAAGACTCAGAATACTGCAAACCCAGCACCTGAGTGGCATTACGCACAGAACACACGAAATCGTGGGGCGTTTCGCGAGGGAACTGAAATCTCTTAACTTTCGTAGTGATCAAGCGATCAAACTCTCTGTCACTAACAATTCTAGCCCAAACTTTTTCTGTGATTTGAGACCATGCGAGATTCAAGTTTAACATAGACAACCAAAAATGACGAGAGCTGGCAGGTAGTCGGCGTCAATGATGCCACCTTCCGTGGATCTGAGGAAATTCTAGATTCCCTCCGGGATCTGAATTCCGAAGTGAAGCGGGTGGGTGGGACCATTGGAGTCGGCATTGAGCTTTCGATTTGTAGTCTTGTCCCGAGGATCGATCGTGGTTCTCTGGTTTGGAGCCGAGTGGAAGGCATAAACCAGAGGCTGCGTCGTTTCTGCACGGACATCGGAGCCTCCTTCGTGGACCTTAGGCCGGCAATCCGATCGTGTAGGATCCCTCTGAACCGTTCGGGAGTCCATTACACGGCCGAGTCGGCTAGTCGTGTAGCGAGTAGCATATTTGAGCACTGTAGGTCTTTTTTAGAGTAGAGAGTAGGGCAGAGTGTAGATATATTAGTGGGTTGAAAAATAAAGGGTTAAGTTCAAAACTTTTCACAGACAAAGATTCTTCCAGAAATGAGAATAGAGAAGTAGAGAGAAAAATCAGCGTTTCAGGTATTACATTTAGGCACGAGAAGCGTCAGTCGAGCAACACGTTCAAAGGCAGTCAAGGCTCAAGTCATTTTGATAGTGTGTCAATAAGACATGCATTTCCATTTATCAGCGGTATAGAGCCTGTGAATAGTCTATTCGACAAAAGCAAATCAGAATTATTCCCGAATCGCAATAATACTAGTTCCGAAGTTTTAATCGTGGCTGTGGTTAATTGCCGTAGTTTAAGAAATAAGATTCCCGAATTCCACCATTTAATTCATAGTACGAAGTGTAACGTCATTTTTGGAACAGAAAGTTGGCTAACAGATGATGATTCAGACAATGAAATCTTCCCAAAATCGTTCACTGTTTATCGGAAAGATAGAATTAATCGAGTTGGGGGCGGAGTTTTTATAGCTGTAAAGAATTCAATCGTCAGCCAAGCGATAACCGTAACTGAGACCAGCGTTGAATCTGTGTGGTGTTTAATTAAATGTCCAAAATTCAAAACTATTTTATTATGTTCGTATTACAGACCACCTAACTCAGATATAACGTCAATGTTGGATTTTCAAAATCAAATAAACAGCGTAGCATCCAAGTATCCTGAAAGAAACTTGATTGTGGGTGGAGATTTCAACGTACCTTCTATAGATTGGGAGACTTATAGCTTCATTCCTGGTGGGAGGGATAAAGTGATCTGCGAGGCTTTATTACACACTTTCACATCTAATTCATTGTTTCAAATAGCATCCGCACCGAACAGAGGAGAAAATATTCTTGATTTATTAGCGACAAATATACCACATCAGGTAATAAACGTTGGCACTGTCGAAGGAATAAGTGACCATAGGGTAGTAACTGCAAAGTTTTCTCTAAATACCGCTGTAAACTTTAAAAAAGAGCGTAAAGTTTTCATTTTTAAAAGAGCTAATTTTGATGGGTTTAAGAGTCATATGAAAAATGCTTTCCCCGAGTTTCAAGAATCAGTATTAAAGTTAAATGTAGAGAATACTTGGAAAGCTTTTCTTTCGCTCGTAACTTCGGGAATAAATAGCTACATCCCTAGTAAAATAGTAAAAGAAGGCAGCGAACCGAGATGGTACGACGCGGAAGTGAGAAAATCATTGAGGCGACAGAGAGCGTGTCATGCTAAAATGAAAAAAGTCAGCACGGATTTATCCGCTAATGAACGCGAGCTAATAATTCAAAAATATAGGATGACTAAAGCCGCCACGAAGGAAGCGTTCAGGAATGCGTTCACGAATTTTAAAAGAAAAACACTAGTAGAGCAGTTACAGGATAACCCAAAAGCATTTTGGTCATATGTTAGGGAAGTTCAAGGTAAACGATCTACCGTATGTTCGCTGAGAAACGACAATGGAGATGTGTTGACAAGCAGTTACGATAAAGCCAATTTATTAAATTCCTACTTTAAGAGCGTGTTCACGGAGCCTTCCGAAAACTCACCCGAGACCGATGACAATCCCTGTATTCATAAGATGCCAGCTATTGATATTAGTACGCTCGGAATCGAAAATATATTGAAATCGCTTAGTCCAAATAAATCACCTGGTCCAGACGAAATCCCTTCTCGCGTATATAAAGAACTAGCCTCAGAACTTGCCCCCTACTTGCAGTTAATATTCAGTAAATCCATCAAGCAACACGAAGTACCTAATGACTGGAAAATCGCTAATGTAACGCCTATATTTAAAAGTGGAGACAAGGAACAGCCATCTAATTACAGGCCGATATCTTTAACGTCCATCTCTTGCAAAGTCCTTGAACACATCGTAGTCAGCTCGGTAATGAAACACCTAGACGCGCAAAACTTATTAATGGGAACTCAACATGGATTCAGGAAAAGCAGATCGTGCGAAACTCAGTTAGCGCTTTTCGCCCACGATATTTTAGTCTCCGGGGAAGACAACATTCCAGTAGACGCGATTTTTCTTGATTTCAAAAAGGCATTTGATAAAGTACCCCACGGAAAGTTAATATTAAAACTGAAATCTTATGGTCTAGACGAAGATGTCATTTCCTGGATTAGAGAATTTTTGAGCGACCGCGTCCAAAGAGTAGTATTAGACGGTGCAGTCTCCAATGAGGTTAGAGTGACTTCTGGCGTTCCTCAGGGTAGTGTCATTGGCCCACTCCTATTCCTTCTTTATATAAACGACATTGGCGAAGTAGTGCAGAGTAAGTTACGATTATTTGCAGACGACGCTGTAGTTTACAGAGAAATTCGTTCCAGCAAAGATATAGATGAACTAACGAATGACCTTGCTGCTATCCAAGCTTGGTGCGATGCTTGGCAGTTAGAATTAAATTTGGAAAAATGCGTCGTAATGAATTTCTGGAAGAAGAATAACTCCCTACAGCGTAACTATGTCATTCGGGGCGCGCAGTTAAAGGCAGTTGAATCTGTGAAATATCTAGGGGTTAGACTCAATAATGATCTATCGTGGAATAAACATATTCGAGAAATAACCGGTCAAGCTAATCGTAAAATGGGTTTTGTTAAAAGAATATTAGGAAAGTGCGACGACAAAGTGAGAGAAATTAGCTACTTTTCCCTCGTTAGACCACATTTGGAATACGCTGCCAGTGTTTGGGACCCTCATGAAAATGGCTTAATAACAGAGTTAGAACGCGTGCAAAGAAGAGCTGCCAGGTATGTGAAAGGTCGTTACGATAGTCTTGTTAGTGTAACTGACCTCTTACATAAACTCGGATGGGAATCTCTGTCGGACCGCAGATTGAAAAATAGACTAAACCTTTTAGATAAATTCAAGAGCAGTGTCTTTTCTGACGAAGTTAACCATATCTTGCGGACGCCAACGTACTACGGAAGATCAGATCATATAAATAAAATAAGAGAGATAGATTGCAGAACAGACAGATTCCGAATGTCATTTTTTCCACGATCAATAAGAGATTATAACGGCAGCAATAGAACGCGTAAATAGATTGCATGACTTGTAGTGTAGCCTACTAACCTATGTAAAACTTACTGCATGTTTCTGAATTTCTATTCTATATTCTATTTCTAACAGCATATAGTAGTATAGTTTGTTATTATACGGGACGTTTCTTGGACGGTGTGGTGTGCATGTGGGAGTCCAAATGCATGCTGCATGCTGGTGATTGATCACCCCCTGCCAAACACCCTAGAGGTGGCTCGCAGGGTAATTTGTAGATGTAGATGTAGATGTAGTTTAGATACTACAAGGTACAATAACGTTTACAGAGGAACCAAAGACAAAGAAACGATTTCATTAACTTTTAACATGAAATTAAACCAATTCTCACTGTTTGACACTTCAAATGGCGGAAAATCACTGAGTAATTGTTTGACAATTACTAACCCTTCAGAAACTGGCAATGTCTGAGAAGCAGACATTTCGTGAGAGACGTGAAAATCACTGCTTTCCTCGTGCGTTGGGCGAGGTGGAACCACTTCTAAAGAAGATTCCCGTTCATTATTAGAAACTTCACTTCCTACGGACACATTAGCCGTACCCCTGGCCTTACGATCCTCGCCCGTGGTTAAATAAGTTTTTTCGTACGGGTTGTGAGTACCTCCAGGCATTTTGAAAAGTGAAGTGACGACAACGAGACAAAGAGAGAGAAAGAGCGAGATTTAAAACTATCTATCTCTGCTAGAAGAGTCGAATCACCAAAAATAGTGCGAGAATAACTAGTGCTATCCAAACTATCAAGAACATTACGAGCATTACGAACATTAATGTCAAATGGCATATGACCACGAGGAAAAGTCGGCAACACTAGTCACGTAATCCCACACGAACCAAAAAGCACTTAATGGAACATAAAATAACTCACTTTTAAGAGAAGAAACAACCAGAAACTGCAAAAAGTGGAGAAATAGTGGAGAAATGTCACCATTGTCCAGCACTCGGAGACCTCGACGAAAGGACAGGAAATCGAACCTCAACTCTGCTACCAAAATGTAACGTTACGTCGTAAATCTGCTTGATTTTTCACGTAAGTCCAGACAGGGCAAATACTCCAACCGTCGGTCACATGCTGGATCAGGGAAAAGACTCCACAAACAAGAAAAACAGCTCACAAGAAAAAGGTAGCCAAAAATAATTTACGAGTTATTACCGTACGATATCTATTCAAAGTAGAGTATTCAAAAAATCAGAAGTATTACAGAAAACAATGATAGTAAATTCATGATCCCAAAGGAAACATTACCAGCAGAAAATTGCTCTAAAAATCTCATGGCTCACAAGACATGTGACTCCCAGCAGGTCTCGACCAGAAAGCGGGGCTTGCCTATGCAAGGCGAGACAGCATTTGAGGGGAGGGCTTCTTCCAGGGAGTGGAGGGGTAGCCAGGCGAATTCAACAACCGCCCACTGATGCGTCACTGCCCCTGCAGAAACGGCCGCTCCACAAAACACCATTCCCTGGTTTTGAGACAACAGCCAGCACCCAGAATTTTCCCCTCAACTTCTGGGTTGGAGACATCAGAGGAATCGTTCATTGGAACACATGGAGGGGAAGGAGATACTGGGGTGAGGTGTTGGAGGGAGAGAGAGTTTGTGATAGGACAATGGTAAAACTTCTCACTCCAAGTGCAATACTAAGGCCTTAGCACCGATTTCCCCTTGCTTGCCAAAGAGAAGTATTTCTCCGCAGTAGTCCTATATAAGTCTTGCATTGCAGGTAGGCTGGTTCGGGGCTGGTTCGGAGGCTGTTTCGGAGGCTGTTTCAGAGGCTGAGTTTCCAGAGGCAGGGTTTTCAGAGACAGGATTTTTCAGAGACAGGATTTTGCGAGACAGGGCACTTTGCTACAGGGCCCCTTTGCGCAAAAAATCCTTTGCGCGAAAAAACAGAAGTTCTGCGGATAAGTTCGGAGGAAGTTCGAGGAAGTTCGAGGAATTTCTGGGGGGGGGGTACCAGAAATTTTTGGGGGGGGGGACACTAAAAAATGCCACAGAGTGTTAGTTAAGATGGTGTAACATCTTTTTCCAATAACACTATTAACGAAACCACTGCGTGAGGATGAGTTTAGCTATTTTTACAATCAATTTACGCTCACTTCAAAGCAATCGATTTTGATGTTTTAAACGATTCTAGCCCATCGTGCGTCTGGGCAATTTACCATTACATCGCACGGCACACACTTCCTTGTGACTCACTTTAAATACTCACGGTAATATCTTTTTTTTACAAATCTTAGGATAAACCTTTATTTTATCCTAAGAAACCTTTCACAACAATTGTAAAAATTTGTGCTATTAATCTTAAAATACCGCATTTCGTCAAAAGTTTTGTCGAAATTTAATTTTAATCAGAAACAGATGAAATATTTATGCAATTGGGCGTTGAAAACATCCTTCATTGTCCTGACTTTTTCCGTCGTTTGATGGATTACAGCAATCTATTTAGTTGATTAAATTTACGAGAACATATAATAAATATTGAATACAAATTGATTTGTGAATAACTAGCATGAAATGGCAAAAAACGTTTGGCATATAACCTAATGTATTGATTAATATTGATATTCACCGATAGGTTAAAAAATGAACTTCAAAATTACAATATCATTTTTATTTATTTCAGGGTGAACAAATACAGCCGTCTTCCAGGAGTAAAAATATCGTGCGGTTATCTGAAGCAATAAGAAAGCTGACACAATCGATATGATACAGGATGTTTCTATGACAACGGAAGGCCTGTTTGCGGATGATGGATCTCCTATCAAGTAGAGGTTTTCAGTGATGAGCAGATGGTTGCTCATTGGTGAGGTTTTTTTTTATTATAATTCAGTGATTTCTGATTCATGCTGTTAATATACTGTGTCTTTCCCAACAGAATTCATCGGAAGAAAAGCTAATTAGCACTGTCATATGTACCGCGGTATGATGGTAAAATGAAGTCTCTCTCTTTGATGAGTGTAATTGAAGAGGGAACAGCTGGTATTATGAGGTATGAGTTGAATTCAGCTCTTGGTTAAAAATAGGATCCCATGAGGTTATTATATGGTTAGAGACCCATATTGTGAATGGGTCTTCTTATGAGAATTATCGTAAACAGAAAGTTCACAAAACCACACGGCGAAAATGGTGAAATATTAAAAAGGCGCCATAAACACAAAAGGTATCAAAAGTTGCAAATAAAATAGGCCTAAAATACAAAATCTAAGTAGGCAGGCATAAAGGTATATAAAGGTTAAGCATATTTTTGCGTGTGATTATGGTGTCTTTGTTTTGTTTTGTAATGTATTTCTTGGGTGACATCGAATGTGTATTTTATACACATTTATTCACATTTACAAAAGGCGCCAAAAATACCAAAAGGTACCAAAGTGTGAAACAAACAAGGCCTAAAATACAAAAATAATAGCATGGTATAATATAAAATAGTTGGTATATACCGCGGTATGATGGTAACATGAGGACTCTCTATGATACTTGTTATAAGAGGGAACAGCTGGTATTATGAGGTATGAGTTGAATTCAGCTCTTGGTTCAAATCGGATCCCATGAGGTTATTATGTGGTTATGGACTCATATAGTGAATGGGTCTTATTATGAGAATTCTCGTTAACAGAAAGTTCACAAAACCACATGGTGAAAAGATAAAATTTTTAAAAGGCGCCATAAATACAAAAGGTATCAAAAGTTGCAAATGAAATAGGCCTAAAGTACAAAACTTAAGTTGGGACGGATAAAGGTACCATGTTGAGCATATTTATGTGTGTGATTATGATTTATTTGTTTTGCGATGCATTTTTTGGGTGACTTTGAATTGGTTTTTTATATACCTGTGCTCTAACCATCTTTATTCCAGGATGATGTACATATCAAGGTATGAAGGTTTCAATGTGGCCTCTCATTAATATTTGTAATAAGAGGGACGAACTGGTGTGATAGGGTATGAGTTGAATTCAGCTCTTGGTAAAATCAGATCAGATGAGGTTATGTGGTGTAGACTCGTAAAATAAATGAGTCTTGTGATGAAAAATCTCGTGAACAGAAAGTTCGCAAATGAACATGGTGAAAAAATTCACAGTTACAAAAGACACCAAAAATACCGAAAGGTACCAAAGTTTAAAACAAACGAGGCCTAAATTACAAAAATAATAGCATGGTATAATCTAATATAATTGGTATATACCGCGGTATGATGGTAACATGAGGCGTCTCTTTGATATTTGTAATAAGAGGGACCAGCTGGTATTATGAGGTATGAGTTGAATTCAGCTCTTGGTTAAAATCGGATCCGATGACATTATTATTTGGTTATGAACTCATATAGTGAATGGGTCTTTTTATGAGAATTCTAATAAACAGAAAGTTTGGAAAAACTACAAGGTGAAAAAATTCACATTTACAAAAGCCGTAAAAATACCAAAAGGTACCAAGGTGTAAAACAAACAAGGCCTAAAATACAAAACTTATGTTGGCACGGATAAAGGTACCGTGTTGAGTAATATTTAGTGTGTGAATATGTTTTTCTTTTTGTTTTGAGATGCATTTTTGGGTGACATGTATACTTGTACTTCATGTTAATATGCACTAATCAGCTCTGTTACAGGATGGAAGAGAGAATACTACGTTGAGATCTCGAAGAAAAAAGCGATACGACATGCGTGCGTACATTACGTTTTATCGGAATGCGTTGCGTAATTCAGCGAAAATTGCGTTTTGATCGTACGAGCGGCGAGTGGATTGGAGTCATTCGTGTGTCCTCCAAATTTAGGAGGAGAAGAAAGAAGACAACAAAAGAAGAGGATATCCCGAAGAAGAAAACGAAGGAATTAGATTGGATTTTGGACCTTTAGGGCCGTGATTATTGCGTCGATTAAGGCTAAGATTTTTTTGTATCGAACCAAGGTTTTGCATTCGCTGTAAACCATTGCATTACGAGGGAATTAAACTGTGTCACTTGGATGTAAAAGTGGTACTTTCCTCCTTGTGTCACGGTGACTTCCCGTGCATTGTAGTGGGGCGTATGCGATTCCTTGGGGGGGAAGGGTCATTTATTTTCCTTGTATGTATTCCCTCCCTCTCTCCCCAGGCTATAGGTCATCAGAACTTCACGTGAAGAGGACCCCAGCTTCAAAACTAGGTTAGCTTTTGGGCCATTATGGCTATGAATTATAGCGTCGAGTAAGGCTAGGATTTTTAGCTTGCGTTAATTTTAGTTTTTTTTGTGTCGAACCAAGGTTTTGCATGCGCTGTAAACCATTGCATTACACGGGGATGAAACTGTATCACTTGGATGGAAAAGTGGTAATTTCCTCCTTGCGTCACGGTGACTTCCCGTGCATTGTAGTGGGGCGTAAGCGATTCCTTGGGGGAAGGGTCATTTATTTTCCTTGTATGTATTCTCTCCCTCTCTCCCCAGGCTATAGGTCATCAGAACTTCACGTGAAGAGGACCCCAGCTTCAAAACTAGGTTAGCTTTTGGGCCATTATGGCTATGAATCATAGCGTCGAGTAAGGCTAGGATTTTTAGCTTGCGTTAATTTTAGTCTTTTTGTGTCGAACCAAGGTTTTGCATTCGCTGTAAACCATTGCATTACACGGGGATGAAACTGTATCACTTGGATGGAAAAGTGGTAATTTCCTCCTTGTGTCACGGTGATTTCCCGTGCATTGTAGTGGGGCGTATGCGATTCCTTGGGGGAAGGGTCAATTATTTTCCTTGTATGTATTCCCTCCCTCTCTCCCCAGGCTATAGGTCATCAGAACTTCACGTGAAGAGGACCCCAGCTTCAAAACTAGGTTAGCTTTTGGGCCATTATGGCTATGAATTATAGCGTCGAGTAAGGCTAGGATTTTTAGCTTGCGTTAATTTTAGTCTTTTTGTGTCGAACCAAGGTTTTGCATGCGCTGTAAACCATTGTATTACACGGGGATGAAACTGTGTCACTTGGATGGAAAAGTGGTAATTTCCTCCTTGCGTCACGGTGACTTCCCGTGCATTGTAGTGGGGCGTAAGCGATTCCTTGGGGGAAGGTTCATTTATTTTCCTTGTATGTATTCTCTCCCTCTCTCCCCAGGCTATAGGTCATCAGAACTTCACGTGAAGAGGACCCCAGCTTCAAAACTAGGTTAGCTTTTGGGCCATTATGGCTATGAATCATAGCGTCGAGTAAGGCTAGGATTTTTAGCTTGCGTTAATTTTAGTCTTTTTGTGTCGAACCAAGGTTTTGCATTCGCTGTAAACCATTGCATTACACGGGGATGAAACTGTATCACTTGGATGGAAAAGTGGTAATTTCCTCCTTGTGTCACGGTGATTTCCCGTGCATTGTAGTGGGGCGTATGCGATTCCTTGGGGGAAGGGTCAATTATTTTCCTTGTATGTACTTTCTCCCTCTCTCCATAGGGTCTAGGTCATCAGAACTTCACGTGAAGAGGACCCCAGCTTCAAAACTAGGTTAGCTTTTGGGCCATTATGGCTATGAATCTTAGCGTCGAGTAAGGCTAGGACTTTTAGCTTGCGTTAATTTTAGTTTTTTTTTGTGTCGAACCAAGGTTTTGCATTCGCTGTAAACCATTGCATTACGAGGGGATGAACTGGTTCACTTGGATGGAAAAGTGGTAATTTCCTCCTTGTGTCACGGTGACTTCCCGTTCATTGTAGTGGGGCGCATGCAATTCCTCGGGGGAAGGGTCAATTATTTTCCTTGTATGTACTCTCTCCCTCTCTCCCCAGGCTATAGGTCATCAGAACTTCACGTGAAGAGGACCCCAGCTTCAAAACTAGGTTAGCTTTTGGGCCATTATGGCTATGAATCATTGCGTCGAGTAAGGCTAGGATTTTTAGCTTGCGTTAAATTTAGTCTTTTTGTGTCGAACCAAGGTTTTGCATGCGCTGTAAACCATTGCATTACACGGGGATGAAACTGTGTCACTTGGATGGAAAAGTGGTCATTTCCTCCTTGTGTCACGGTGATTTCCCGTGCATTGTAGTGGGGCGTATGCGATTCCTTGGGGGAAGGGTTTTTTACTATCCTTGTATGTACTAACCCGCTCTCTTCATAGGCTGAAAATATTCCCTTGGCCGAATATATGAAGACTGTTGAAGATTGGGACTATCAGTTAACTGAAAAATGATCTGAAGATAAATTAACCAGGAATTTCTTCTCATGGAAATTGGTAAGAATAAATTTTAAAATATGTTTCTCTATTTCTCTCTTAGATTGTGTTTGGGTTTTATATTTTATCTCATCGTTAGGTTAATATTATAATGTTTTGTGTACCAGTAATTATAATAATTTCTCCCATTAACTATTAAGATCCTCAAATTTGTTAAGTAATTCACATATGTGATCTCTCTCTTTTTTTTCAATTGAGTGCCAATTAAACATGATTGCCCCAAAAATCGACGCTAACATTACAAAAAGTTATGCAGCTGTACTCAATATGATTTGTCGAAACCTTTTACAATTTTCAAGTTTTATTGCTATTTTTATTAATCTGTGCAATCTTTTATTCATATTCGTGATTTATTTCCATTCCTCATTTATGAAATCGACTCTTTCCTTAAGAAATTCCAAAATTTTTTATTTTTCGGAGTATAAATTTTTTTATTTTTGTATTTGTATTTGAATACCTTTGTATTAAATCACTTTTGCATACATCGTTTCAATTTTCAATTTTTCCACGGATATTAAATCAATTCCCGTTTCTCTCTCATCAGCTACAAGTCATCGCAGATGATTATGGAGTGAGCTGGTGGAAAAATGGCGCTAATCTGGAATGTTATACTGTAATGACATCACGCCAAAAGGTAAGAAAATCATTCTATTACGCTTTTTCTGTGTGTCCGTTAATTATTTTAAAATTGTGCTATGTGAATATCTTTAACAAAGTGAAACAAGATACTTTTATTCTCGTTAAATGCAATGATATTATTTTTCTTACGCTTGCTCGTGGTGCTATATAGCAATTGATCATCTGCCTTTGGAATGAGACTTTAAGTGCTGCTGGCAATAACGGATTTTTATTCGGAGACCTAATCATTTCCTCAATTTTTGTCGTTTCTTTTAGAGTGCATGGAGAGGAGAATTAAATAATGAAGTATCAATATTTAAAAAATTAATCATTATTCCGATCTCTCCAACTTCTTTGCAGTATCCCTTACCAGTGGCGCCGACTCCATGGGGCCTGAGGGGGCCCGAGCCCGAGATCCCTCAAAGATTCGTTTGGAGGGGCGGAGCCCCCTCAATAATTCAAGAAAATAATTAAGTTATATTATGCTTTGTGAAATCACAAAAATATATTGGTAGTTTTTATTTTCCATGTTAGACGATAGTTACCTTTTAAAATAAATTCAACAATGTGTGTTGAAACAAATAATTATAAGGCTAAGCAGGTTAACTGAATCAAGTGGTGTGAATCATGGTAGTGTTTCGGTGCTGCGACACACTTTGAATTTAACCTCTTCCCGGGTCAAGACCTCCGATATGGGCCCCCCCAATATTTTTTATAAGTCGGCGCCCCTGTCCCTTACGCTTACCGTTAATTTCAGCATTTTTCATTCAGCCAGGGTGGATGTCCAAATTTCAGCCCAACATAAGTTTGGTAATAACTCTGTCAGTTGAATCAATTGCTGATGAAAATTAGCATTGAACCATGGATCGTACGAATTTTCATCAAAATGCTCTATTTTTTTCTCAGTTTTTTCCATACTTTTTAAAAATTAGATCAGCAGCATTTACAAATATCTCATCCAGTTCGCTGCATGCTCTTCTGATATCTTTACATTTTCCCTTCGATGTTTCATAAATTAAAAAAAAGAATAATTTTCACAAAAACACTGTCGCAAGTGATGTTATAGCCGTCCCTCCTCCGTTTTCGGCAGAAGGTTATCAAATGTTGTCCAGTCGTACGAGTATTACTTCCATCTTTGTGAAATGAGAATGACAAAAAATGTATACGTGATTGTCATTTGCTCTGGAGAATTGAAGTCTTTGGAGTGCCTGACCGAAAAGTCTAGTTGTTATCGGAATAGATAATTTGAGGTGCTCATGGATAGATTTTTGCTGTGGTTGAGAAAAAATTTCGTTGTAGCCATAAGTGGACATAATATCATGTATAAAAATGGGATGTCTCTCTAAATTTTTGAAATCACTTTACGGGAGCAGATACGATGTAACTCTAAATAACTTATAAATTTTATTGTTATTTCACAAAATATTGGGCAGGAAAATATCTAACAACGCAAAATTTGAGAGTCAAATCCTTTTTTTATTTACAAATATATTCTTATTCTATACCATTTGGTTATTTCAAGAATAATAACTTTTGCGCCGTACAAGGTGACCTTTCTTTCTCATGGATGAGTACATTGGATAATTTTTTTATCACCAGGGGAGAAAGGAAGGCAGCTTGCAATGTTGGACATTGAAGAAGCAGCTTTAGGATTGAAATGAACGTGGAATGCCTCTACATTGACCAATTGAAGTGATTCAGGAACTCAGCAATTATGAAGAAGAAAACGAATTGTGTAGATCGTGAACTGAAGAACTGAAGAGTCAAGAGATGAAGACAATATAGGAACATATGACCCATTTGAAGATTCAAGAGATGAAGAATGGCGGCGATCCGAAGTCTGAAGATTTAGATTATATTTTGTTTTGTATTTCGATTGTATATGTGCCTATCGTATTTCTGGATGAATTTGATTTAATTTGTGTTTCAATGAGTGAATGAGATTAAGTTTGTGTGTGAGAATGAGATCGAGTGTGAATGTGAGAATGGTATTTAGTATATTTGCATGAGAGTAATTGAGTTAGTGTTCGTTAGAGAACGTGCTAAATGGAGAATGAGTGTGTGTTATTAATTGTGAATGGCGTCGTTACTTTGTGTGAAGTGCATTACTTCGTGTGAATGATGTATGCTCTTTCGTGTGATTGTGGAATATTATATGTAGTGTATTTAAGGTATGCTATTTCGTGTGAATGTTGAATGTTATGAGAAGTGAATTAGGTACCTATGCTATTTCGTATGAATGAGGTATGCTAATTCAAGTGAATGAGGAATGTTATTACGTGTGAATGTGAAATATTATATGATGTGTGTTAGGTATGCTATTTCGTGTGAATGATGCATGTTAATTCGCGTGATTGAGGTATTTTTTTCGTGTGAATGAGCCATGTTTTTTTGTGTGAATGAAGTATGTTTTTCGCGTGAATGTGGAATGTTATATGATGTGAATGGTGTATGCTATTTCGTGTGAATGAGGGTATATTATTTAGTCTGAATGAGTATGTTATTTCGTGCGAATGACGGATCTTATTATATGTGTGAATGAAGTATGTTTTTCGTGTGAATGTGGAATGTTATATGATGTGAATGGTGTATGCTATTTCGTGTGAATGAGGTTATATGATTTAGTGTGAATGATATATGTTATTTCGTGTGATTGATGCATATTTTTTCGACTGTATAAGGCTATATTATGTAGTCTGAATGAGGTATTCTATTCGTGTGGATGATGGTATGATATTTAGAGTGAATGAGGTATTTTATTCGTGTGAATGATGGTATGATATTTGGTGTGAATGAGATATTAATGTAAGTGCGACTTTAGTTCGTAACTTTAGTGTGGGTGAGGTTGTGTTATTGAGTGTGAATGAGGGGATTATTTATTATAATTAACCGTTTATTATCGATATGTGTGTGAATGATGGTGTGATGTTTATATGGCGAATGACCTTGTGTTACGTAATGTGTGAATGAAGGTTTAATATATTTGGTGTGAATGAAAGTGCCATTTATTTTTCATTGGAGGAAGCCATGTTATGGGATGGCTGAAGTAGTGCTTGTTTTTTTTTATCGTAGATCTTGGGTAGCGTAGACAGTAGATGGTAGAGTAGTGCATGTCCCCCTCAAATCCAACTGCGTCCTCAACGTGGAGAGGGGGTGTAACAGCGGACAGTCATGTTTCAACTAGGTTACCATGGTGATTCAAAACAAACTCGAAATTTTGCTCGGCAGTTTTTCCTGCTAATTTTTCTTTCACGGAACTTGCGGAATTCTTTGATTTCTTGCAAACTACATTTATGGTTTCCAAAATGTAAAACCGGTGAACTAGTTTTTATACGCATGGCTTTCCGCTGGCTAATGCAGTTGGTGACTTTTGTATCGGAGTGTGTACGCATTTATTTCTATTGTTCACAATTGTATGCGGTTCAGATTTTTTTATTTCAATTAAATTTCTTTCTGTTAATAATTTCTTATTCCACTTGTTAAATTAGCCCGTCACTTAATGTACTTCAATTCAATGTCCAACCAATTTTTTTATGTACACCTTGAAAATTCCAATAAAATTATATGATTTACTATAATATTTCACTTCGAGAGTTTCTTTACTTCATTCGCTTCGGCGAAAACATTTTAAAACTACCCATTTATACTATGTAAGGCTTACCGAAGCATTGCTTGGTTATTTCTCTGTTTGATTTTGCATCATATTATCTTCAATCCAACATAATAAAAGAGCTATAATTTATTGTAGCAACCATCCACTTAAATAATGGGTTTAATTGAGTAATAAATAATTAAAAATAGTCTACTTTTAACTGATTATGTTCGTCGACAAAAATCTATGGACTTGGTATCATTCAATAGTCAGTTTTTTCCTTGTTTTTATCCAATATGATTCAT
Source organism: Ischnura elegans (assembly GCF_921293095.1). NCBI lineage: Eukaryota > Metazoa > Arthropoda > Insecta > Odonata > Coenagrionidae > Ischnura > Ischnura elegans. Next base: position 8,677,968 of record NC_060258.1, read on the forward strand.
TGGTGCGCCAATAACTGATTTCAAAATTTGTATTTATGCAATTAGTATATAGCAAGGGAGACAATAATTTTTAAAATCAATTTTCTAAATCTGCTCGGCTGTAAAATTGTATTTTTATTTTTCTGTTAATGTTTAGGTCTTGCTATTTCCAATAAAATATACATAAAATATTCTTCCACGCAAAACTTTCAAAATCTGCCTATTTTATTTGTTAGAGCGAGAAATAAGAATTCTACAGTGCACATTATATTTTATAATTTACGGAAACGTTTTTTCATTGCTTAATTTGTAGACATTGTAAACTTCATTGTATTTTAATTTTTTATCGAACAAATGGTTTTGCGTTTCTCTTTGAAATAAATTTGAAAAGTTCGTATTTTTATTTTGCACATTAGCCTAAACCAATGTAGATTTTTCTTAAGGGTTTGCTATGAATGTAAATGTGTAATGTAGCGTGAATGTATGAAAGTTTGCAACGTGACATTGTATTTGTTATTACGAATTAGAGCAATTAATTCATGGTGATGATAGTGTTGCTATGTATGAATTAGAATGTATGGTTAATTGTACATATATATTTAGTGTTAATGCGAGCACGTAACATAGTGCGATGATACTGTTTTTATTATGATATATAGTGTACATTAAAGTGGGAATGCAATTTGGAAGATGATATTATATATTTATTGGTTTAAAAGAGTGTACCTACTTAATTTAGTGTGATGTGAGGATGTAGTTTAGTGTGGTTGATGGTATGATGTATTTAAGTGATAGGAGTAATTTTTTGTGTGTCTGAGAGTATATATTTAAGTCTGAATGAGAGTATTTAATTTAGTGGCATGAGTGCCTTTTATTACGAACGAAACGCCATAATTAAGTGTGAAAGAGTTTGCATAAGATAGTGACTATTTTTGTGTGAATTATGGCATGCGTAATTTAGTGTGAACGAGGGAGTTGTCGTCGCTATCAATAATGTAAGTATTTTGGTCTGGAGTACACATATTAAACGACAGAATCGTGGAGGTAAGGGAAAGAAACTAAGATTATTACTCAAAATCTTGGAAATCGTCCCATGATGCAGGTGATCTGAAACTAGTCTACCATCATAAAAGTTGCAAAAAATTTGTAGTCTTTACATGACTTGTGGTTTATTTTACCTGGCCCAGCTAAGGACACTATCCGGACCCCTCTTACCCTGCTACACGGATATTATACAGAGTACTAGTCAATTTAATCAGTTATTAGCACTCATCAGCTTCAGTATTTAGAACGCAGTTTTCAATTTCAGTTCACTTTGTAGATGTCATAGTCGAGGCATGAGGACGGCCAATTGAATAACTCAACCCTCCGTCCAACAAAAGGGTAGTTTTCTTCATCAAAAAAACGAAATAAAGGCATTGATTGCGATTCGTTACCCACCATCATTGTATTCATTATGTACTGATCATTTGGTTTTAGAAATCCCATTATAGACGAATGGCAATGGTCAGTTTTATCCTCATTTGAAAAAGGCCATATTTGCGCCCATGCGATACCACTCTACGTGACGTCACAGGGACCTAGTTTCTATACGAGTGGATAGGAGTTTTACATCGTCTGAGGTTACCAATGCATGCATGAGGCACAGAGCTCAGGGAAACGTCTCTTAATAATCACTTATTAAAATTGTCCATCTTCGGAAAGTTTCTTTCGTTTGATAAGGTATTAATAATCCTTAAGCCAAGCGCTACATGGTAGCTGGGTGCTCTGCTACCTGCTATAGCATCCTGCGTCGTATCAGCGCTCAGAGCCTCGCCCCAAGGTCACCTCACTTGCGTCAGCTGGAACCAGAATGACGTCTCACAAGCTTTTCCCAGCATTCGTACTTTGCCGTCGCGTTTTCGCGCGCTTGAAATTTTTCACTTTTCATTCAATCGCGAAAATTAGATATCGTCGTTTAAAAGTCTAAAAGCGTGAAATGCGTGCTCCAGGAGTAATAATTTCTAGATTTAGGTAATAAAAAATATTAATGGGAAACCACCCTATTTCATCAGTATCATTAGGCAACCACGAGTGTTGTATATGTAATAGATTTTTTATTTTCAAAATATTATTATTAATGGAGTAAATAAATAAATACGCGTAGAGTATGGCTCTGGTTAAATATGGTTAATAGCAGCCGTATGCAATGGAATTTAAAACCAATGGGTTATAAAAATACTGGGGAACGTGTGCTATGCGATGGGGGGTTTCTGAGGGGATAAAACCCCCCTATAGAGATCACAGAAACTTTTAAGTTTAATCAACTACACTTAATTTCTTAAATATTATTTATTCAACTTTTAATGAAAGTTACAAAGAGGAATAATTATTTACCGAATTAAAAAAACGATATAATTTGTAAACATGACCGAATTCTTCTTGACTATAAAGCTTCCGCGGCTCATGGGTAGGGAGGCACACGCCGCCGGTGAATTCCGCGTTGTCACGGAAATAGGGTGGTTTCCTATTATTTTTTAATTGGCCATTACTTCTCCTGGAGTACGCATTTCACGCATTTAGATTTTTAAATGACGATATCTATTTTTCGCGATTAAATGAAAAGTGAAAAATTTCAAGCGCACGAAAACGCGACGGCTTAGTATGAATGCTGGGAATATCCCGTGTGCCGTATTTCTGGTTCCAGCTTCCGCTGTGTGAGGTCACTTGAGTGCGAAGCTATGATCGCCGCTACGATGTACGCTGCTAGCAAGAAGGATAGTACCCTGATAGCAGGTAGTGCTTGGCTTAAATAAGGATTATTATTCCCCTATCAAACGAAGGAAACATTCCGACCATAGGCATAATAACAGGTGATTACTATGGAGATGCTTCCCTGAGTTCTGTTTCTCATGCATGCATTGGTAATCTCAGACGATGTTAAACTCCTGCCTACTCGTATAGCATCTAGGTCCCTGTGACGTCACGTGGAGTGGCATCGCATGGGCGCCAATCTGACCGTTTTCAAATTAGTATAAAATTGACCACTGCCATTCGTCTAAGCTGGGATTTCTAAAACCAAATAATTTGTATATTGTGAATACACTTATGTTGGATCACGAATCGCAATCAATGCCTTCCCTAGTAGCATCTATTGTCTGCCCGACTTCGGTTCGACAACGTTTTTGTGTCGTATATGTCGGCCGACATATACGACATCGGATCGAAGTAGGAATGGCATCAGTTCACAGCGTACTGCAGCCGACTTAAGGCGACGATGGACTGACCTAGGAACGACGTCGAGGTAAAACCTTGGTGAAAAAGTGTTCAGTGGCGTAAGTATGTGGGGGATGAGGGGAGATATCCCCCCCAAAGCTCAGTGAAATAATAAAATTATTTAAAAATTTTATCTATTTCCGAAATACAACCACTGCATCTACTTAAAGTTATATCTGTAGTGCCAAAACGATGTAAAATGTATTTCTAGGCATGTAATTTTTTTGCTGCTGCATGCACTGCTGTGTACACTGTACAGGGATAACTTTTACGACAGTGTGAGCCTTTTCCATTGTCTGCAAAAACATACTGTACAGAGAAAACATACTGTACAGTCATTCTGCTAATGAAAAGGAAAAATTACCCGGATATATTTTAAAAAAATTAGAGAAGGGTGAATTTGTGGCTTGCTGCAATATAATGGGGGATGCGTTTTGAAATGGAGGGATAAAAGAGATGTGAAGATGATTTCGTCTGAGTATTGACACGATTTTTCGGGCAAGCGGGAAATGGTTTCAACTTAGCCCTTAACGTATGGTGGACGCTTACAATAAACATATAGGAGGCTAAGACAAGACCGATCAATTGTTGTCATATTGTTTTTCGAATCAAAAATTCTCCATAGGTACCTAAAGTTGAGAATATACTTTATTCAGATAATAATGATTCATTCTTTCATTCTATACCAAAGATTTAGTGGGAAACGTGTAAATTTGTTAGAATACCGCGATGAATCAATAAACTCATTGCTAAATGTCCAACCTGAGGTAATGCCTTAAATAAGTTCCCCTAAACATGTTCACTCACCACATAATTTGGAAATGAAAAAAAAGGAAGAAAGAAGTGCAGAGTATGTGCCAAAAATAGAGTGAGAAAATATGTTAGCACTTACGATCCAGATTGCCCGTAAAAAAAACGGTTTTATGCTTTAGGATTTTTTTTTAAGTCTTATATTTATTGCTGACTTAAATAGCACTCTTCATTCTAGTGTTTTTTCAGTATGATTCTTGAAAGTTATTCCAATACCACTGGTAAATTATGAGTTTGTAATTATTTACGAGGAAAATATTATTTAATTAAAAATAAATAAAATTTTATAATTTTCGAATACTCCAAATTTTTAAATATATCTATTTATTTGCAAAATAAGTTGAACGTTAGATGAGAATTAAGGGAGATAAAAATATTTGTATAGCGGGTTGCATAACGATGTGACACGGGTTGCATAGCTTTGACAATGCTGTGAGCTGCAGACGCACCGTCAGGTATAAAAAGTCAAATAAAGGTCAAAGGTATTTGTTTAAAACAATCATAGGATTTTTATTATTATTTTTTAAGGTATCCATAGAGACATATCTACTTGGTTATGCATAAAAACCGCTACCGCTCACAGCGGTATTTTTCATCAAAATTGCCAGCAGTGAAAGTGTTAATGTTCCTGTACCCCTGTTGCCTGGAGAGGAGTGGCCATCCCACCCTCCAGCCCCCCCCCCCCCCCCCCCCCCCGCAAGCATGTTACTTGGTAAGCCACTGGGTACATTAATGTATTGATTTCCTTGTGTTCTGCTGTAACTAATTCTAATACAGTTATCATAATGCATTAATCATGACAGTGGAGTATTCAACATGTTCTACTGATAAACAATACAATGTAAAATTAATTTGATTTGCTAGTTTGACGTAATATTTTTGCCCTCTACATAAGGTGGAGAGAATTTTTTCTAGAAATTTTAAACCTCGATTGCTGATGTTACAATATTAAGGAACTAAAACAACTGATGATATTTTGGTTGAAATGGCACAATAGGGTGGTTTCCTATTATTTTTTATTGCCTAAATCGAAAGATTATTACTCCTGGACTACGTAATTCACGCTTTCAGATTTTTAAATGACGACATCTATTTTTCGGGATTAAATGAAAAGTGAAAATTTTCAAGCGCGCGAAAACGCGACGCGTAAGTAGGAATCATGGGAAAAAGTCCGTGCGACGCATTTCTGGTTCCCCCTCCCGCCTTGTGAGGTGACCCTGATCGAGGCTCTGAGCGCTGATAGGACACAGGATGCTAGCGGGTAGCTGAGTACCTTGCTGGCTGATAGCGCTTGGCTTAAAAAAGGATTATTAATACCTTATTAAATGAAGAAAACTTTCCGACCTTAGCCAATTTTAATAAGTTATTACTAAGACGTGTTTCGCTGAGCTCTGTGCCTCATGCATGCATTGGTAATCTCAGACGATGTAAAACTCCTATCCACTCGTATAGAAACTAGGTCCCTGTGACGTCACGTAGAGTGGCATCGCATGGGCGCCAATATGGCCTTTTTCAAATGAGGATAAAATTTGACACTTGCCATTCGTCTGAACCGGTATTTCAAAAACCAAATAATTTGTGTATTATGAATACACTAATGGTGGGTAACGAATCGCAATCAATGCCTTTCGTTTTCTTTGATGAAGGAAACTACCCTATTATTAAGAGATGTTTCCCTGAGCTCTGTGCCTCATGCATGCATTGGTTATCTCAGACGATGTAAAACTCCTATCCTCTCGTGTAGAAACTAGGTCCCACGAATCACAATCAATACCTTTCGTTTTCTCTGGTGAAGGAAACTTCTCTATTCCCGTCAAACTCCATTGAAATGTGGAAGAGATAAGCTACCCGACTGTATTGGTAATGGCCTCACTTCGAGTATGCTGCTCACTTGTGGGACAGCTGAAATCATATCTTCCCTTCTCAGTGATTTACCTGAAGTAATTCGATAGTTTTTTTATACACTCAAGGTTATTGTGTAGACTTCAAATGCTCCTGCTAGTACTTCGAAAGATTTGGTGGTATTGAAATTCATCGTAGCCTCTTTTGGCAGTGACACAGTCTAAACATGTTTAGTGTTTTTTTATCAAATAATCAAAATATTGAAAAATCATGAATTTACAGCATATTTCTTTAACAAATTAAGTTTTTTCGATTATGAAAAGTGTAAAAATTAGTTTAAAACCCTTTACTTATAGTGCCCGGTTTTTTTGTATTTCTCCCTGGTTTTGGACCCCCCCGAACGAAATTCCTAGCCACGCCACTGTCTTCATTTTGGGATGCGTCCCCACTGCATTGAAGACAAGCCTTGTTTCTATTCGCCACAGAAAAGGGTAGCAAACTTCGTTTTCAGCCTAGGATAACCTTTGATGCTTAAATTTTCTTAGTTGGTAAGAAGATAATGTCTGGGCGTGTTCAATGCATCTAATGCACTATTGACCAAACTTATTACGCATAATAATAAAATATACGACCACATCAATGCAAATGAAAAACTTTTCAACTGTTAGGTAATACGTATAGTAAGCCGATGTCCCACGGTCAAATTTGCGTCAAAATATTTGCATCAAAATGTTTGTCCAAAAATTTTGATGCAAATATTTTGATACAACTGGACTGGGGGTGTCCCACGATGCATCTCATTTTGATCAAAAACAAACGAAAGACGATATTTATGTAAACAACTAGGAAACTTGTGGAGGTGGAGGATTCTTTCTTTTTAAGCAGGCGAAATTGTTTGAACAGGCCTCTTGAACATTAAAGATGCGAAAAAAAGAAAACAGAAGAAATGCTGAACTTGGCCTTGGCTGGAAAAGGGGTATGAAAGCGTTGGAATAAGCATGCTAAACATGTTGGAGAAGGAGTTGGTCGCCGATGTTCCCGTTTATTATCGATAATAATTGACGACAAGTCAGGATATTTTCATGTCCTTTATCAGCAAGGTTGAGGGCAGAATAAAAAGCCAGGATACAAACGTGAGGCAGTTTATTCCCGCGAGGAAAATGTTATTAATAAATGATGGACATTGTGGTTGAGGAGATGATATGAATAGTGCTGTAAGCGTGCGTTTAAATCACATTTTTCTCTCCTAATCTAGCAGTTTCTAAAATAAGGTCCTTATCCTGTAATCATAGTAATAGAAACGGGCAGCTGTAGTGTTTCACAGGTACAATCGTCAGTTCATATTAGCCATTTCTCCAGCTGCTCGCTCGCATTGTATGCCTTCCATAAAGCGTAAAATTCGGCCTCGATACCTTAAGTAAATCTTTTATTATTTCCAAAACATCCCTCCTGGTATTGCGATTCTAAAGATCGCTTCCTTTCTATTTAAGATCAACTGATTATTACGGATTTCCTAGTTGAGAGCTTCCATCGCCAATCACTAAGACAAATGTTTGCTCATATTTACCTTTAGGGCCACACCAGGCGATGAAATAGACGATCACGAACGTATATATATATTTGAAATAATGTTTTGTGAATTCACTTCGTGGTATGGTGATATTATAAATTTAAAACTAAACCTTTTAGTATTCCATACAAGACCAATGAAAAAACTCAACCGGTTTCGATCTTTTCAGCTCCTTATCTAGAGGTTTACGATTAAGATAACGACCTGAAAAGGTGGAAACCGGTTGTGTTTTTAATGCATACTGTGTGGAATACAACAAAGTTTATTTTTGTGTCCATAATATACATAATTATTAATTAAAATACTCATGCAGACGATAAATAGGTTTAACGTATTCGGCCTGTGTGTCAGCGCTTGGCGATGCTTTTTTGTCAAAGGCCCTGTGATTGGTTGATTTCATCCAATTGGATGAAAATTTAGAACCTGTCCTATCCATTTGTACAAACGTAGGCTACGGTACAAATCGGTGATTTGTACAAACATTGGGATTTAAAATGGTCACTGGCGGCAGCACTGTGCTTGGTGTCATGGCGGAGAAAAGGGGATAGAGGATAGTAAATGATAGTAAACAAGCCAGTTGGACAAAATTTTGACCGTGGGACAGGGTGCGCGTCAGTTGCATCAAATTTTGATCAAAATATTTTGACGCAAATTTGACCGTGGGACATCGGCTGTAGATTCATAAAAGGTCAGAACGATGTAAAAAGTCAAATGTGCAGCGAGTCGTCTTAACGAGTGATGCCATAAATTTTATAAATCGAAACACCGTTGCTATCCATAGTAGTACGAGGAAAGAATGAAATTTTAAATCTCTCTATTTTGCAGTACCTATACCACCTATACCATGGTACCATGATGGTACCATTAAAATTTTAGAAAAAATCTAAGTGCCATTGCGTGGTTAATATGACACTAGCGTCATCAGTGGCAATTTTTTAAAACTTATTATAGTGAGCCCAGGGAGCGGCAAATTCCAGCGATGTTTTAGAATCCTCGTATGTAATATTCGTGGTGTTTTTTCAAATGAGTTTTGATAACCCGCTCTATTTGTTTACATTCCAACTCAACAGTGGAATTTTGCGGCATCAACGATTCGTGTAATCTTGCGTAATGTGGTCGATGAATCACATGTCGGTGTTATCTCCTCGATCGAGCGTTGATAGTTAATGCCACTGTTCATTTTATAGCTATTTGGACCTAAGATAGTCGATTTACTCAAGGGAAAATGTACCTCAAAATGTTGCGGCAGCATGCCTCTAGTGTTTTTTCCATACTCTATGCCACTTTTGCGATTTACTTCATCACAAAATATACCTCTTTCTTCGCTCTGCATCCCTTCTTGATGCTTTCAGCAGTAAGTAGCGATGCTCTGCTTCAAGTATTTACTCCATCTCTTTGACACCCATATGCTATAATTTACGTCGTTTGATAGGAATACGTTACTTTCATTGTTTTCTTGTTTCTTTACCATTACAGTATGCACTGATGGCCAAGGGAATACTAATTTTTGACTCGACTAAGACGTGGAAGTTGTCGTGGAACAGGAAGATGAATTTGCACTGGATAATACAACTGGCTGCGGGATTAGCAGTAGCTTTAGGATTCCTATGTATATATTCAGTGAAGGTGTCTAACGGAAAAGAACATTTTACCACATGGCACGGAACTATAGGACTCTCTGCGTGCATTCTTCTCACGTTCTCAATGTTAGGAGGTGTGTTCAATTATTACAAAAGGAAATTCATGACATTCGTGAAGCCTCGTGTTGTGAAATCAATCCATAAGTATTTTGGACTGATTGCGTTTCTTATCGGGTTGGTTAGTATTGGGTTCGGTTTTACGAGCACTTGGGCTGAAAACGAAATACATGCAGTGCAAAGGTGGGCTCTCGTCGCATCGTTAATACCCTTCGCGATCTCCGTGATTGTTACGTAATTTCATTTGAATGTTCATTGAATCTTAATTACAAGAGTGAAATCCGTTCAGATGATTTTATAATGTATATATTTTCTTACTTTTATAGAATTTTATTTTGAATCGCCTCCCTATATATATTTTCGTACTTTTATATGCGACTTTCAGAATGAATTGTTTCCTTCATAGCTGAATTTAAACTCATTTCCAGTACTGTTGTATCTTGATGTGAACATTTCAAGGTATTATTTATTAATCAACAACTAACTGAACGATAGATCATAAAGTGCTCATATTTTGGACGGTTAAAAACGATTGTTACGGATAAATTTAATAAAAGGGATTAGCCAGAATCTCTCTATTAATGTGATGGCATTCATGTTGTAGTTCGGTATTTTTTTTACTGTCTCAGAGCTGGATGACATGGGAATGCAACAAATTTTGGAGTGAGATCTGGTTGTAAAGACAGTCATTGGAGAGATAAAAACCTTTTAGACAGAAAATTTTGGAATATTTTTGTATATGCATGTCATTAACGGAGGGAGTGTTTTGGTTGTGAAAACTACAGTTAATGGGACAGCTGGTTTTTTTCGGGTGGGATAAATTACTGCATTCCAAGGAAAGTCAGGAGATTTGAAAGGATACAATGAAAGGTGAGGGAATCTTGTCCATAATGACAAGGAAAATTTATGTCATGATTCGTGGGGTAAAAAAACATGTAGCACTGTCAGTTGGCTGTGGGTTTTCTGTCTTTGCAAGTGGCAGACTTGGGATAAAAAAATCATAGAAAAGATGGTAATTTTTGTGGTTAATATAAGTTTTCAGTTCACCTCCTTAAAACAGCGTAGGCAAAGATGTACCCCTTAATCCGGTAAATTAAGTGAATCAGGAAGAAGCACCGATGGTTCTACACCTTTTTTTAGTGTAAGGGGACAACATTTAATTACACCTCCCCCCTCAAAAATTAACTGAGAAGTTGTAGGGATTAATTTAATTTAATTTTCTATTGGTACGTCTTCATTTTAGCAGATGTCATCCTTCCCACACTAAACGCTCCCTTCCCTACTCCCTTTCCACTCGAGGCCACCATATTTGTAATAATCCTGATGCCCTGAATAATTTTCTTCACTGTTCCCTCCTCCAGAGAGGCTACCCAGAGTCCCTCCTGTATAAAAAAATTCTCAAACACAAATGCCCCCCAGAACCTTGCAATAGAAACAAACCACATGACCTTTCCCTCTTCACCACTTACTTTCCTGGAATACAATCCCTGCAATCTATCCTTAAAGACCTCTTCCCTATTCTAAAAAATAATAAGTCGACGGCCAATCTTTTTGCCAAGCCCCCTACTGTCACATTCAGACGACCTGCAAACCTTTCAGATTTATTCCGCTCAACGAACCCCTTACAGAAGTCACCCACTACTCCCATCAGCACACCTTCGCCCTGCGGTCGTCCTAGATGTAAGACCTGCCCAATTTTTACCCCTCCTTCTATCCCTAGTCATCTCGTCTCCAGTCTACCACCACCCCCTGCAGCCTCCTGTACTTCCAAGAATGTAGTTTACCTCATTCAATGTCAACACTGTCCCTCCTTTTATATAGGCAAATCCTCAACTCTCCTTAACCTAAGGATTAATAACCACAGGGCATCACGCACTTCTTCCCACTCTGCGTCCCTCCCGGTGGCGAAACATGCACCCACTCATCGGCGTCAATTCAATGATTGTTGCAGTGTATCAGTTTTAGCCTCCCTTCCCCCCACAGACCACCCACTCAAACTTAATTCCATCGAATTAACATACATATGACTATTCAAAGCATTTCTTCCTCCCGGCTTAAATTAACCGATAATCCCTTAATTGCCTCAGCACACTCTTTTTCCCCCCCTCTTTGGACCCTACCTCCCCACTATTTCCCCTTCCCTGAGCTATCTTTCATGCTTTACCTACAGTCTCTAACTCCGAGGAAGGTGGTAATGCGCCACCGAAAATTTAGTACTTACTGTGAGTATTTTTTATCTTTTCATGTGTCCTGTGATTCTGCTCAGCCTGGGGTATTTTTAGGTTAAAATAGATAAAAATAATTTGGGAATAAGGGTCAAAACTTAAATATCAGCACAAACTTATTACGTGTTTGCTCTTATGTGCAGAATGTGATATTTTTATGGCTTAAATCCCAGGGCTTAGTTACCCCAAATAGCTTGGTGCTCTATGTGGCTGCTTACTTTGGTTCCTGCTTAAATCTGTGTCTTTGAAACATAAAGGTGGAATTGATTTTCCCTTTGAGACACATGAATTATTATTTTTTTGGATCAATTACGTAAGCTCTGGTTAAGATACCATTTCAACATGTTAATCATAAGGACTTGTTTGACTTGTCATTATAATTTGAATATGTTATCCACTCTTTGTTTGTGAAATGATGTTCACAGCTTTCTGTTTTTATGTTCATTTTATGGAAAAATGTTTCAAAACAATTTAAAATATATTTTTAAAAAGATTGATTAACTTCATGATGACTCATTCTTCAAAAATTCCATTTAGTGAACATGTGGAGTGCGTGAAAACTTTGGGGGAACTAATTTTGTCAATGGAGAATCATGGAATATGAATACTGGGACTTTACCAATAGGGTAGTTTCCTTGATCAAAGAAAATGAAAGGCAATGATTGCGATTCGTTACCCACCATTAGTGTATTCATGACATAGAAATTATTTGGTTTTAGAAATACTGGCTTAGACGAATGGCAATGGTCAATTTTAACCTCATTTGAAAACTGCGAGATTGGCGCCCATGCGATTCCACTCCACATGACGTCACAGGGACCTAGAATCTATACGTGTAGGTACGAGTTTTACATCGTCTGAGGTTACCAATGCATGCATGAGGCACAGAGCGTACGGAAACATGTCTTAATAATCACCTATTAAAACTGCCCAAGGTCGGAAAGTTTTCTTTGTTTGGTAAGGCATTAATAATCCTTATTTAAGCCAAGCGCTACCTGCTAGCATCCTGTGTCGTATCAGCGCTCAAAGCCTCTCCCCAAGGTCACCTCACTTGCGGCAGCAGGAACCAGAACGACGTCACACAGAGTTTTCCCAGAATTCATACTTACCCATCGCGTTTTTGCTCGCTTGAAAATTTTTACTTTTCATTTAATCGCGAAAAATAGATATCGTAATTTAAAAATCAAAAAACGTGAAATACGTACTCCAGGAGTAATAATATTTCGATTTAGGCGATAAAAAAATAATAGGAAACTACCCTATTAAGCCCTTCAGGGTAAATATGGGGGATAGTTTCTCATCTGGGAAAAGAACTTGATCTCAAACTGGCTCCAAAAAGGATAATATTCTGCAAGATCCCTAAAGATGAAATTTTTTTTCCAAAAACCAGGTGGGTTTTCAAAGCAAACATTTTTGCCATGGTGGCAGAATAGTTTTATTAAAAATATAACTAGAAAGCAGAATAGTTTTATTGATAGATTTTTGTCGGATTGTCGCCAAATTTAGAATGTATCACTTATTTATCATTCTAAACAATATGGACAAAAGCACTGAGACTGCAATCTGAAACTTGCTCCAAATAGGATGATATTCTAACAGCAGCTGAATTATGATAAATACTTCTGCAAGATCCCTAAAGATGAAATTTGTTTTCCAAAAACCAGGTGGGTTTTCAAAGCAAACATTTTTGCCGTGGTGGCAGAATAGTTTTATTAAAAATATAACTAGAAAGCAGAATAGTTTTATTAATAGATTTTTGTCGGATTGTCGCCAAATTTAGAATGTATAACTTATTTATCATTCTAAACAATATGGACAAAAGCACTGAGACTGCAATCTGAAACTTGCTCCAAATAGGATGATATTCTAACAGCAGCTGAATTATGATAAATACTTCTGCAAGATCCCTAAAGATGAAATTTTTTTCCAAAAACCAGGTGGGTTTTCAAAGCAAACATTTTTGCCGTGGTGGCAGAATAGTTTTATTAAAAATATAACTAGAAAGCAGAATAGTTTTATTAATAGATTTTTGTCGGATTGTCGCCAAATTTAGAATGCATCACTTATTTATCATTCTAAACAATATGGACAAAAGCACTGAGACTGCAATTAAATTATTTTCTTTCATCTTGCTGATCCACTTTTTGATTCCATTGCCTACTATGGAAGCCATGTGATGTATCTTCCATATGTACCATTCACCTATTGACATACATATGCCATTAACTTAATTGTCATTGCAGCCTTTTTTCTACATTATTCTTTAAATTATATTGTATAAAAAACCTGATAGTACCTTTTTTACGTATAAATACTGTGTATCGTTTTAATCTTTATATTTTATATTGTTCATACTTTTTCTTACATAGCCCTGAAGATTTAAAAAAATAAATCGAAACCTTGGCGGAAACTTGCAAAGTTTAAGAGGTATGTCAAAATTTAACTAGGATTGTTTTGAAAGTGAAAAATCTGAAATTTGGTGATAATCCGGGAAAAATTTGCCGTTCGATAAAAGTAAACTCACCACAAACGTAAATAGATACCACACCATTATTACTATGGCCTTCACGGTGAGAAAAAAATAATTACTAAAATAAAATAAATTTTGGCATCGTGCAAACAAATTTTATTGCTTCATGTACAATTTTCTGAAGCGTGTGAATTGACAATTATCAGTGTAGGCAGCCTAATTTGTACTTAATTTCTGCCCAAACCTAATATCTGGCTAATTGTCTATGGAAAACGATGACCATGTTATCAAAATGATATTCTGATCACTATTTATTCAGTTCCCAATACATATATGACGACAGGGGCACAGCTATGAATTAAGTTTAGGGGGTTTTAGGCGCTAGGCGCAACTATAAGGGGGGGGTATGGAATACCCGCCAGGGTAAGCGGAAGGTGTGCGGGCCCTCCCCCAGCAATTTTCAATTTCAATGGTTCAAAATGGTGAGTTTTACAGCTGTGTGAACAGTTTCATTTTTTGTTTGTGAGTCTTCTGTCCTCCTAATATTAGTCACAAAATTTGTCACATTAACCCCTCAACGCCGTCATGCGTACCCAGTACGCGCCCTTTAAATTTCGTATGCCGCCGTCATGCGTACCCAGTACGCTTCCTGACCTACTGTATATAATATTTTTTCTACGCGAGATATTGCATGTTAAACTAAAACTAATTACTCTATCGTTTGAAGAAATGTATTTCCTCCCCAATAAAATATTCATAACGGCTTTATAACTTCAAGATGTTTTTAAAATGCTTCGATAAAATTCCGTTTTAAACCAGCGCGTTGACGACTGCGGTCCAAAAACTCAACGCCTTCCTTCGACTGTTCTATCATGAAAAAATCCGCCTATTCCGCTTGAGAGACGTCAAGAAGGGTCAGCTACTTTAGCTTGAGATATGGTATCTTCTAAGCTGAATGCCTTCTCTCCGTCTTCTCCTTGTTTGTCGTCACCTCGAGCCCCAAGTGTGTTTGGCCCGCCTCGTTAGTCCTTAGCGTTCTAGGCGAAGGGGCCATATGCTTCGCTCTGCATTTATTTTTTTATATTTTTTTTTCTGGACAGTAATCAACGAAGATAAGATTCCATCTAAACAGTCAGCATATACCAGGGCCCCTTCGAGATATTTTCTCGTCTCTTGAGGGAGCTTCTAAACCACGAGCTTCAGTCCACTAGAGTCATTCATACTGTGTGGTGTTCTTTCAGGCAGTGTGTTGAAATTCTCATCAAGTGTACTTCCTGTGAGTGGTATTTTTTTATAATTGTGGATCCTACGAAATGGGAATAGTATTGAAAGGCAAAATAGAGACTCGGAAATCTGTTTGTGTGTTAGGTTATAGTAAATTCATTGGTGGGGTGAATTTCAAGGACCTGTTATTGCATTCGTAACTAATGGAAAGAAAACGCCATTACAAGTGGTGTATGAAGTTATTTAGGAGACTATTGATTGCGGAAATCCTAAATTCATATGTTGATCATAGGAAAAACACGTATAAAAATTTGACTTATCATTTAGCGTGCCATTGGTCGAGGTAATATTTTTGAAATATCCAACGTCAAACGAACTGTTTGGACATGGCCTTCACTCATTACACAATTTAGTACCAAGACTCACAGAAATACATTTCCTAAAGACAATTCCTCAGCTGGGAAGAAATCAAATCCTCAAAGGAGGTGTGCCTTTTGTGCCTCATATGGGAAATGAAGAGACTGCGTGTACTGGTGTGAAAAATGTGCAGTGGGATTATGTTTGGATTGCTTCGAATCATGTCACACAAAGCAGATTTTATAAGGTAAATCATTTGATTATTCACATATTGACGTTTGAAACATTAGCACGTGTTTACCTGAATGAAATGATACTAATAATGGAATGGAATGGTAATAATGGAACAAAGTCAGAGAAGTGGGCGGAGTGATAAATTTTTAAGCAGGCGAAACGGGATATCCTATCGAAAATATCCGATCTGTTATGGCATTTTCAACCCCTAATAACTAAATTACATCATGTAATTGCATTTTTTTAATGCAGGGAATGTTAGAGATCTCGCAGCTTATTCGAAACCAAACTAAAATCTTTCGAAATTGAAAATTTATTCATTAGTTCATAAAAGGAGATACATAAAACAGTAATTATTTCTTCAAATCGCTCAAAAAATTAATAAATAGTAGCGCATTATATTACGCAAGTTTACTAAAATTTTCAATGATACTGATTGTATATTATGAAAGATATAAATTATTGAATGACACTATGCCAAAAAGGCGAAGTCATTTAAATCTCATCCGGCCGCTGAGATGGGATTTAATTAAATGACCGCCGCGCTTGAGGGGTTAAAACATTTTAATTAAAAAAATATTCTTTGCGCTCTGGGGGGGGGGGGGGGTTTATCCCCCAAACCCCCCCCCCCCCCCTCACTGTGTCTCTTTGTTACACTCTGTAAAAATTTGGATGTGTGTCACCAATTGGGAATAATTCTATGATAATAATTCAAGACTGTTAAGTACTTAACAATCCTGTAACTTAACACGTTGCGCACAGATGGCAAGAATTCTCGTCATTTTTCTCCTGAACGTTTGGGATGGATGACGAAGATTCTCGTCATCTAGGCACGTCGACCTAAACAATTTTAAAGCGTACAATACGTATTCGTGTGTACGTTTTCAGTTGTTGTTCGTTATTTATAATGAATTGATGCATCATAACGATTGATCGGGTAAAGTTATATTCTAAACATTAGCTTTTTAACCATGTTTAAACCAAAGGAATTACACCTCAATAGGCACATATTTCCAATCTCGACACCTCCACACAGAATCGGCGTTCCTAGGAATTTAAATACCCCGGTACGCAACATGTTAACGTCCTGAATCATAGTCCAATTGTAATATTTCCCTGCCCCATCTCACTTGATCCAGTTCATTTGCTGTGTTTAAGAGACTTTTGGCTCTTGAGAGACAGTTAAAATTTTGCGGAGAATGAAAACTTGTAGTTACCTCATTAACGCATTATGTGCGGGCCCGATTTTCATGCTCGTCGTCAGAATCGGCTGATAAAATGAGAAAGAAATATAGGGAGAGGTTTTTGCGCCATAACTTCCGTTCAAATGCTGCTATTTACAAACAGAGCGCACCGGTCAAAAGAGGGAAACTTGCTAAAGGCCATGCACACGATCGGAAGACTAGGAAATGGATATTAGTCACATACGAAGGTGGAGAAAGGCCCGACCGTCTGTCCAGCAAAACACGTCAATTGACGTGCTCCGCACTGAATGCATTAATCCATTAGTTTCAGCTCATGAGTTCAACAAAACGTTATTCTGAACTACTTGGATACTTACTGTAACTTACTAACATTCTCCAGCATACGTTTTGGCTGTACCATGCTAGGATTTAATGTTAACCAGACATGAAGCCGTTCCCAAAAATTATGTTGATGTTACTTTATAGGTACAAGAACGACATTCATCTACGTCTACATAATACCCCGCAATCCATCAAAAGGCATGTGGCGGGGTTGTTAGGATACCAGCCGTTTACAGTTAAAAAAAATTAAGTGCTCTAACGAAGTTGGGACTAGCGTTTATTAAAGTCCTTTATGCTTCGGGGAAAAATCAGGAATAGGGTAGTTTACTTCATCAAAGAAAACGAAAGGAATTGATTTCGATTCATTACCCACCATTAGAGTATTCATAATATACAAATTATTTGGTTTTAGAAATACCAGTTTAGACGAATGGCAATGGTCAATTTTATCCTCATTTGAAAACGGCCAGATTGGTGCCCATGCAATGCCACTCCACGTGACGTCACAGGGACCTAGTTTCTATACGAGAAGATAGGAGTTATACATCATCTGAGATTACCAATGCATTGCATGAGGCACAGAGCTCAGGAAAACATGTCTTAATAATCACCTATTAAAACTGGCTAAGGTCGGAAAGTTTTCTTCGTTTGATAAGGCATTAATAATTCTTATTTGAGCCAAGTGCTACCAGCTAGCAGGGTACTCTACTACCTTCTAGCATCCTGCATGATATCTGCGCTCAAAGCCTCTCCCCAAGATCACCTCACTTGCGGCAGCAGGAACCAGAACGACGCCACAGTTTTTTCCCAGCATTCATACTTATCCGGCGCGTTTTTTCATGTGATTGAAAATTTTTACTTTTCATTTAATCGCGAAAAATAGATGTCGTCATTTAAAAAATCTAAAAGCGTGAAATACGTACTCCAAGAGTAATAATCTTTCCATTTAGGCAATAAAAAAGTAATGGGAAACCAACCTATTACAATGTTTTACTATATAACTAAAATAGCAACTATAGACCCCTCTGTACATAGTCTCATCAGGAAAACAATAGTCAAATATGGATCAAATAATAGCCTTGGAAATATCTAAAAACAATGTGATCACCCAATGCTTCTTAACATTGGGTGAACTACCACAAGAAGGCATTGGATCACCACATGAATATACTTAAAAGACAGTTGATTCGGATGATGTAAGCGCACCACATACTTTCACATCCCACATATATAGCATTTTAGCTTATGTCAAGCTTGATTTTGCCTTGTCATGTCAAGGTTGAAATGGTTTCCAGTCAGAAAACTGTCTGGTCAGAATATGAATCTTTCAGCAGTAATAAGGATCCCAAACATACAATCAACATAGAAGTACACAGAATGTTATGTCATGTTCAGGGATCCCGCTTACAAAAAATATTGGGGGCCTCCAACCGGGGATCTTGCCCCAGGGAAATTTAATAAGTAATGAGTGTTAACTTTTATAAGCATTTTAGAAGAGTCATACGATCAACATTAGAACCCTGATAACTCGAATCTCGGTATCTGGACACTCCAGGGGAAAATCAACAAGCCCAACACATTTTTTCCTCACACCCTTAACGAATTTTTGCCCCCTCAAGCCCAATGGAGTCGGCGCCACTGGTCATGTTAGCGGTTATGAAATGGTGTTGACCGTTGAACGAATGAATAAATAAATGGAATTTAGTCAAAGTGCCATATAACTCCTTCACCTCCTCTTCCATTAATGCCTATTTATGACTACCATCCCGATCGTCTCACAGATGACCTATCTGACCGTCTCGCTCTTAAATTCCCTGTAATTAAACTCGCAGCCACTCAAATCCTCCACTCTGTGATACACTGCATTGGAAAAATAATCTGACAGCATACGTTTATTTTGAAAAATATGTAGGTACTAGTTTTACATCTATGGACGATGAAATCTTTTCATAATGCATGCGCGAGATCGTGCTTGAACCTTAAAAAAATAATAAACAAGCCGTAGAATAAGGCATAAATATTGTAATACCGTACAATAATATAAACGGTGTGGTATAAGGATTGAGCCTTCGATTTCTCTCATCAATCTTCCCGGGTCCGTCGGCAAGGGAGTCGTTTTTTCTAGACAAATGAAAGGCGAATTGCCGCGAGTCGACATGCGGATTGTAAATATTGGCGGTCTCTGTCGACTAATTGGTTTTATCTTCGAGTCCTGAACAGCAACTGTGTTTAAGTTTTTGTGTCGACGATTGATAAACCATTAAATCAGTATGACACGTAAAGGAAATCGCCTGAAGTGCGCAGTATGGGGCTGCAACGATAAGACGGAACGCATTCAGAGGTGATGTGAATTCTTAGTTTATATTGACCTCACCCATTTAGATCGGTACGATGCCAAGGACCTTTGGAGGTCCATTACTTAAAATTGGAAGGTTTTTACTTCCATATGTGCGGATGATGCTTTAAAATGCATCAATGCCTTGCATTAAAACTTACTATCAAGCTCTGCTCACTTTCACGGCGCTTTGTATTTTATGTTCGTTTTTATTTGCTTGAAAATCCTTAAAGCTTAATAAATTTGTGTCAACAGCGTCTCGTGTGTAAATGTTTAATCTCGCTGATCTCTCAATAAATAAATGAATGTATGGCAATGTCAGTGTCTCATTCATTCATGGATTTTTATTGTTAATGCTCTTATAGGTTTCCTCATCCGAGATCGGATGGGTACAAACGCTTTTGGTCGTGGCTCGCCCTCTGTGGTAACGAAAATCTCCTCTCACAACATCCCCTGGACATCTACGATAGAAGAAGATTGTGCACAAACCACTTTGCAGACAGTGACTACGCCGTGTGCAGCAACCGGAGGAAATTGAAGAAGAACGCCATGCCTTCTATAAATTTGCCTCGTAAGTTTCCTAGTGCCTGTAATCTGTTTATTAATTATCGTTTTAGCTAGACTCTGTGCATTTTATCTTTTGCGTGTGAGCTGGTGTGGCTAAAGCAAGTGGGGGTGAGGAGAGGGAAAGTTTCTCATCACGTGACTTTCCATTAAGCCCATTTTTTGCAGAGTTCGTCCAACTTTAACTATGTTTATGCTGTGGATGCTATTCACATAAAGGCAACAGACGAATTGAAGGACCTGGAATATTTGGGGCAACGTGGTAAAAGTTACATCAGGTGTTCCACAAGGAAGCGTAATCAGCCCCCTTTTGTTCATAATTTACATTATTGACCTCTGCTCCTGAATTAGCAGTAAAATATGTTTATTTGCTGACGACGCAGTCATCTATCTAAATGGCCATTTCCCGGTGGTCGACAGTCACGTTTTTAGCAAAGTTAACAAAATCGTTACTTTTCATCGCAGAAACACGGCTCAAAGACGGACTTGATTGCTTGATTGGCAGGAGTGCGATGCAAACAATCATTTTTTGACAATCAGATTGATTGATTTTCAAATTGCAGTCAAAGTGTCCTTTTTGGGAGGGAGGGCCCCTGCTTGGAAGGTCGAACAGAGGGGTCAGCGAGGGTGAACTCGTCGTGGAAAGGGTCCAGGATTAGCGACCCTTGGGAGGTCGTACCACGCCCATCCTGGAAGTACCTGATCCATTGCCTCATGAAATGCATATTTTAACCTTTTCGCTACATGTGAGGAGATGGTTTTTGGAGATTGCTGATAGGGGAGGGGTAGGAGAGAGAGAGAGGATGAGCTAACCTAACGTTGCCAAATCAGGGTTTGCAGTCTAACTAAATTATAAAATTCACGCTTTTTTCCAGGTTTTTGATGGTCTAAATTGCATCAAATTCATGGTCTGTAGGTAAGCCATTTTAGGAAGAAATATAGATCACATCACATAACAATCACTGGCCGCACGTTAACTAAAAATATAGCAAATGCGATGAACGCCGGGAATACCAGGGTTCCCACTCAACCGTGAAAACCTTAAAACCGTGGATAAGCCGTGAATTTCGTCAACCGTAAAATAACCTGGAAAAAGCCGTGAATTTCGTCATAAAACTTTTAAAAAAATCTCTCAAACTTTATTGTAGAACTACGATAGACAGATTGAAAGAAAAAATCCATGCTTCGATCATCTTACAAGGCAGAGTCATGTGCAGATACGGTCCACGCATTTTTCTGCACACGTGTATTCGAAAGTGCAACTATTAATTGGTCCGTGTGTGCCATGATAGCACATTGAGCTTAAGCCTGCCATTGGAAGACGTTAACCTTGGCAGAAAATCAGGCGCTACTTCTTCACTTCCCTGCTCTCTCAACTTTCCCACTCACACACTTTCAGCCGGACGAGAATTTTGCTAACGATAGGTGATGTCATAAGAAATAGCACTGTCATTGCTGAGTTTGCATTCAAGGCATCTAATGTATTTGTTACATTTTAAGTTAACGCATGGCCGATGATAGTTACGTGATCAATATTTCTGCTTAATATACCTTATCTACAAACTGTGAATCTGATGACATTCATACTGTGAAAACCTGGAAAAAACCGTGAATTTTATAATGTAGGTAGAGTGGGAACCCTGGAATACAAACGCAGCAATGAAAGTGCTCATGTGACCAGAGATGGGCAATATCATGACATGACATGACGCCTTTTTGTAACTGTGTTAGTAGTTATGTTCTTGATGTTCAGAAATTGCTGGTAATCAGTCTTCGATTCTTTTTGTATATGGCGGTTATGTTTTTACTTGGATATTATGTTATTGCGGAGGTTGGGTGAGTGCCTTTCTCGGTATGTGATGTTTAAAGTGGGGGTTTTCTTCATATGTCCAGATTGGTGTGATGAGCGTGTTAAGATGGGCAATATCGAAAATACTTGTATTTGAAATACGTATTTTCGATACTTTTGTAGTTTTTAATTTGTATCGGAAATACATTTTCTGAGAGTATTTTGTAACGAAAATACATCTAAAGAGTAGTTTGTATTTTTAAAATACATTCAAAATCTAAATACATGTAATGTTTTTGTGCATAATTAGAAAGAGCGTGCGACGAGATGGCAGGGATCCCGAATGAGTCGGTATTACTATGCCATCTATGGGACAATAAATTGCCCCTTAATTTTCTTCTGTAACACACGTAGGCGCTTGCAAAACGGAGTCGCGTGTGGAGTAGTTTGCGAAACGGAGTTGTGCATTGAGTTATTTGTGGAGGGGACTTGTAGAATCTGATGCTGTTCCCAAAGGTGCAGGGGGCATTTTTCTTCATTTTATTTAAGACATTTTGCCATGGATAATTGCCAGTTTCCTATAAATACGTTGTAAGAATGTTTTAGCCTCTTATTCTAAAAATAGTTCATATTTGAATTGATTTTAATTTTTTATTAGCTAAGAACTTCGGTGAAGGCTTGTATTTTGTATTTTAATAGAGTATTTTGAAATTAAATTTGTATTTAGTATCGAAAATACAATTTTTAGAAGTAATTTGTATTTTGTATTTCAAACACAGATTTTAATAGTAATTTGTGTTTTGTATCTAAAATACATTTGACATGTATTTTGCCCATCTCTGCTTGTGACGTTGCCTATCGTTGGGAAAATTCAGGGCCGGCTCAAAGTTGCGAGTTGGAAAATGGAGGGTGGGAGGGTAATTAAGAGGTGTCTGATTTCTCGCCAGGGTCAATGATCACTTTGTTTACAGGTCTTCCAATCACAGCCTTAGATCCCTTGCACGCACACCGATTTCGAACGACCGGCAAAATATCGGCCGTCCACATTCCAATAGTCAGAGATGGGCAAAATAAATGTCAAATGTATTTTAGATACAAAATGCAAATTACTGTTAAAATCTGTATTTCAAATACAAATTACAGTGCAACCTCAATATAACGACACCCCACGGTGCACCAATAAACACTCGCTATAGCGAATTGTCGCTTTACCGGAGGTGGTGCAAATAATAGCCAATATACCTCATATTACTCCTTTATTTTTATTTTCTCGCTTGGACGTGTTTGGTGTTTTTTTGGCCACGGTGTGTTCCATCAAATGCTTTCTATTCATGCATCTCACGGACGTGCGGGTATGCTGCCGACTGCTTTCTGCCGCCCGAGGAACAAAAGAAGATCAAGCATTCGCAAATGCTAATGCCACAATATTTTCACCAAAATTAACTACTTATTTATCGAACGACAGTTTACCACATAAATTTGAGACTGAGCACTGTATTAACTTCATTTCTAACAGATCGCTAGCAATTACAGAGATTAAGGAGTCTTGGTGTAAGTTTTTCCGGCGGTGAAACCCTCGCTATGGTTAGAGCCAACACCAAAAGGGCCTCGTAAAAACGAAATTTTTAACATGCTTATAATAGGATCAATTGACGGTGCATCGGCTATCTCTCGTAATAGCGGGGGTCTCGCTATAGCCCGTACTCGCTTTAACGAGGTTCCACTGTACTTCTAAAAATTGTATTTTTGATACTAAATACAAATGTAATTTCAAAATACTCAATTAAAATACGAAATACATGCCTTCACCGAAGTTCTTACCTAATAAAAAATTAAAATAAAGTCAAATATGAACTATTTTTAGAATGAGAGGCTCAAACATTCTTGCAACGTAATTATAGGAAACTGGCAATTTGACCATTATCCATGGCGAAATGTCTTAAATAAAATGGAGAAAAATTTCTCCTGCACCTTTGGGAACAGCGTCAGATTCTACAAGTCCCCTCCACAAATTACTCAATGCACAACTTTGTTTCGCAAAATACTCCACACGCGACTACGTTTTGCAAGTATACAAGGGCCTGCGGGTGTTACAGAAGTAAATTAAGGGGCAATTTATTGTCCCATAGATGGCAGAGTAATACCGAACCATTCGGGATCCCTGTCATCTCGTCGCACGCTCTTTCTAATTATGCACAAAAACATTACATGTATTTTGATTTTGAATGTATTTTAAAAATACAAACTACTATTTAGATGTATTTTCGTTACAAAATACTCTCAGAAAATGTATTTCCGATACAAATTACAAACTACAAAAGTATCGAAAATACGTATTTCAAATACAAGTATTTTCGATACTGCCCATCTCTGCCAATAGTGAACAATAGGGTGGTTTCCTATTATTTTTTTATCGCCTAAATCGAAAGATTGTTACTCCTGGAGTATGTATTTCACGCTTTTAGATTTTTAAATGACGATAACTATTTTTCGCGATGAAATGAAAAGCGAAAATTTTCAAGCGCACGAAAACGCAACGGGTAAGTATGAATGCTGGGAAAAACTCCGCGTGATGTCTTTCTGCTTCCCGCTGCCGCGAGTGAGAATAACCAATAACACAAGTGAGAATCGTATAGAAACTAGGCCCCTGTGACGTCAGGTGGAGTGGCACCGCATGGGCGCCAGCCTGGCCTTTTTCAAATGCGGTTAAAAATGGCCATTAATATTCATCTAAACCGGTATTTCTCAAACATCAATGCCTTTCGTTTACTTTGATGAAGGAAACTGCCCTATTGATCAAAAAAAATTTTGTTCGGAATATCTTACTCTGTAACATCCATGGTTGTGTTTCAGTGAATTTCTGACCAGCTTGTATAAATGTTTTGCAAACATAGGCTTATTATTTAGTTTTTGTTTTCCTTGCGTTGCAGCTCCCTTGCTAACGCCTCATCCACAGCAGGGGGAGTTTTGTGCTCCATCAATGGCAACGGCCATCAAAGTCGAAGGTGAGTACCCTGCGTGCAGCATGTGATAAAGCAAGATCGTCATGTGGAAACCATGAGGTCATGAGGACATTTTATTTTTTATAAATAATTCCTTTGAAGCTACTCCCATTATGGTAATAAATAAGACGAGTATCCCTCCTAAAAATGCCAAGAATGCACTATACAGGGTGTCCCATTTATCTTGACCACCCGAAATAACTTTTTGTCCAGATGCAAATTCAAAAATGTGTCAAACAAATTTTCATTAGCCATCAGGGGGACATTAATCAGCATGATTGCCTTCCTAGTAGCTTTGTTATTTACAAGGATATGAACATCGGTATGTCTTTTTTAAAGGGAACCCTCTATTTTTTATTCGGCAATTCATTTCCTCTCCTAAAGACTTATTCAAAAATGTAGAACAGTGAACCATTAACATAAACACAGTGTTATGAAAAATGACTCACTCTCTAGCGCTTAGTGCAGGTACGCGGGTATTGGAACTACTCTACTTTGCTGACGTTGACGGTGAACAAATGAAAACATACAGTGGAACCTCGTTAAAGTGAGTACTGGCTATAGCAACACCCCCGCTATAACGAGAGATAGCCAATGCACCGTCAATTGACCCTATAAAAGGCGTGTTAAAAAATTCGTTTTTACGAGACCCTTTCGGTGTTGGCTCTCGCCATAGCGAGGGTTTCACCGCCGGAAGACTTTCATCAAGACTCCTTAACCTCTGTAATTGCTAGCGATCTGTTAGAAATGAAGTTATGGTAATAACAACAACAGGCACATAGATTAAATCTTCCCCACGAAATGAAACTACCATTGGAAGAAGCTCTAAGCCGTGGGATAGTAACATAAGCGCATTTCCCAAGATCCGCTATCCCCCTCCATTCAGCACTCGCCCCCCTCTCTGACGCTTTCCTCTTCTCCAAAATCAAACAAAAGGTCCCAGTTCGCGCAGAAATCGTATTACGAAGACCTTAGCTTCGAAAAAAATATCGAGTTACACGAGAACAAAAGAAAAGCGTTTCGCGCCCCCCCCTTTTCTCACCCACTGACCTTTTTCTGCACACCTGCTTCAAAGTTCCCTGTTTCTGGAGCTCAACCGCTGCATGAATCACCTATTAGCTCAAAAGGTGTCAAACAATGAATTTCGGCAATTGGTATTATACTTTTATTAGATTGAAATATTTGCAATGCGCACGTAATTCAAAAAAGAACTAGACCAAACACGACGTATTTCTAACGTTAGAATGGCTATTTAGCACAAAAATTTTCATGGCGCAGTCATATGGTCGTGCTTCACCCTCTGCAGTATGCTCTGCGTACGCCGAATGCGATATCATCAGTTCCGAACTTCACCTTGTACGAGTGGTTCCCTACTTTCCAGGGTGGCTTGACATCAAACCACCGAGAGTTTTCCGTGTGGGTTTGATAAAGTCAGGTTTTATTTTCACTAGTTTAGGACCATAGCCCCTCCGAAGAAACTATTAGTCGAATCAACAATAAAACCTAAGTGTCTGTATAAAGTACCACTATTTCTTTCATTACGCGCTAAAATCTAATCATAATTACGCGCAAAAAAGACTGCGTTTCCTGGGACATAGGCAACCTAGCCAAACTTTCCCGCATTGATCGTTTTCCCCTTGAAAACATTTTTCCCCCAAGTGGGGTTCCAAAAAAGGGGAGGTCGTCTTAGAATCGTGTTCGTCTTAGATTCGTGCAAATACGGTATTATCTACTTTACTTAGACTGGAATCCAAAAAACTCTTTCATCAAAGAAAACGAAAGGCATTGATTGCGATTCGTTACCCACCATTAGTGTATTCATAATGTACAACTAATTTTTTGGTTAGTGGATAAGAGTTTTACATGGTCTGAGATTACCAATGCATGCATGAGGCACAGAGCTCAGGAAAACATCTCTTAATAATCACCTATTAAAATTTATGGTCGGAAAGTTTCCTTTGTTTGATAGGGTATTAATAATCCTTATTTAAGCCAAGCGCTACCTGCTAGCATGGTAATCTGCTACATGCCAGCATCCTGCGTCGTATCAGCCCTCAGAGCCTCGCCCCAAGGTCACCTCACTTGCGGCAGTGGGAACCAGAACGATGTCACACATAGTTTTCCCAGCATTCATACTTAGCCGTTGTGTTTTCGCACTCTTGAAAATTTTCACTTTTCATTTAATCGCGAAAAATAGATATTGTCATTCGAAAATCTAACAGTGTGAAATACGTACTCCAGGTGTAATAATCTTTCGATTTAGGCAATAAAAAAATAAGAGGAAACCACCCTGTTCAAATTTTGCCTTGCTGTGAAAGGTTTGCAATCATTAAAAACGAACTTTACATGTATATCTTGTGGAAATGAATCACGGCCTCATGGGCCCTGAAGAAGAATGAAAAATAGTTTACAACATATCCTCGGTCTTACTGAACATACACACCGAATTTCAAAGGAAACGGTCCAGCCATTTCGGAGGAGTTTGGAAACAAAAAAGCATGACACGAGAAGTTTATATGTTAGATAATTTTATAACTGGGCACTTCCATGAAAAACTCAACTTTTTCTCTCAAATTAAAAATGTTAGCTGGAAATATTTAATCTTGATAAGTTAGCAGTGAAATGATTGAATTTTATGAAATCAGTATTTGAATCACTATGCAGAGCCTTATTGAAAGTTTTCAAATTGTACTTAGATTAACAGTTTTGAAGATGCTTGATATTATTACGCTTAGGAGGTTGACCTGGCAGTAATTCTGTCGAGTCTTAATTTTGGGCATGTTTGGAAGTTATTTAGATGATTAACTTTTTTCTGTACATGAACATCACCTTCAAGAATGTTTTTGATCATGCACAGGTAGAAGTTTTGCAATTTTTTTGTATTTTACAATTCTATCAAAATATCCTAGATTGCATTGTTTTCTCTAAAGGTACAGTAATACCTCTATGTAGTGAACCTCTTTACATAATAAACCTCCATACTTCATTCCACCCCTACGGTCCCGTCAGATTTACATGTAAATTTATAGGAAAACCTCTATGCAGTGAACCTCTTTATCCCATAAAACCACTACTTATCATACCAAGGAGACAACCATGGCCAAAACCATGACCTCCGCAAGTCGTACCTTGACAACTAGATACCATTAATGCAGACGTGATTACGTACATGGAATGAAATTTCTGCGATAAATGTTTCACACTTATTTTTGTTTTCTTATAAACCTTTGAGATGCTGTAATTTTCACATTAACCATTAGTTATGACCATTTTGTTCCATATGAGAGCATACCTAACAGTAAATAAGAAAAACGGTATCCAGCTATCCTAATAATTTTGAGTGTCTGTTGCATTAAGGAGCTCACGTTGTTTTCTCTCGAATCATGGTAAAAATCACGTGATAGTGCTCTCTTTCTGTTATTATTAAATAATAAATATATGTTCACTTATGAATGCATGTTTATTTAAACACATAAATGTAATGGTTTAAAAATACAGAAGTACCTTTTATTTACGAAGGATATGAAAAAATGGTGCCTATCACCAGTGGCACAGCTAGTGGGGGTTTTGGGGGATAAAATTCCCCCTCACCTCATAGAAGTTTTTAAATTCTGGCGTAGGTTTCCGCGGCGTTGCTCATGGTCAGTGCTGATTTTTGGGTTCCTCAGCCGCGTTGGTTGTTTTTTCGTCAGCTTCGATGTGGTATCGCTCTTCACCAACGTGCCCATTGCAGATTCCGTGGACATAGTGAAGAAGCTGACCAGCTCTGGCATCCCGAAGGACTTCCCCAAGCTTGTGGAGCATTGCCTGAAAAACACCTGCTTTCTGTGGAATGGCAGTTTCTATGAGTAAACAGACGGAGCAGCGATGGGATCGCCCCTGTCCCCTGTGATGGCCAACCTCTTCATGGAGGACTTTGAGGCGAAAGCTATCGAGACATATCAGAAGAAACCCAAGTTGTGGCTGCGGTATGTAGATGACACATTCGTCGTATGGCCACATGGTGCAGAAGAGCTTGACAAATTCCTTTGTCATCTCAATTAGCAACACCCAAGAATCCAGTTTACCATGGAGAAGGAAGGTGAAAAGGGCGCACTCACGACCATCCGAGCAACGCCAGGAGGAGGAATTGACCAAGCCCAACGCACGACTGACTATCCCTTACATTGCGGGAGTATCGGAAAGAATTTCAAGGATCCTGAGAAAACACAACGTGGTCACAAGGTACAATTGCGTGACCAAGATCCACAACCTAGTACCTGGACTGAAAGACAACATTCCACAAGACTTATGTGAAGGTGTCTACAAAGTGCTTACATAGGAGAGGCATGCCGAGGAATGGCGACCAGGATAAAAGAACATGCAAGAGCCACAAAACAGAAGCAGCTCCACCTGTCGGCCATTGCAGAACACGCGCAGAGTGAGGCAGGTCACAGTATAGACTTCGAAGGAACGAAGATGGTGGCCAAGGAGAATCGCTACTATCCAAGGCTGATCAGGGAAGCGTTGGAAATACACAAAAACAATAATTTCAACCGAGACCAAGGCTATCCAATCAGCAATGTTTGGAAGAGGGTATTGACCAAACAGCGTCCGGCAGGCAGCGGGACCGAGCCATATAAGGCGGCCAAAAACGAGAACTTCTCACCTTCGACCTGAAGACGGGAGCAGGATGGCTCCCGAAACTGTTGTCATCCGAAAACAACCAACGAGGCCGAGGAACCGAAAATCAGCACTGATCAGAAATTTTTAAGTTTAATCCATTTTATTTAAATGGGTTGATATTGCTAATACAATGGTGTAAGGATGAATAAAATATTCCTCAGAAAGCCGTAACACTCACTGTTTTAAACCATTTGTCTTTAAAATTTCACAATTTATTAATCTCGTACCTATCGCTTATCCTGGTGGGTATACTATATCCCCATACACTCCGGTATTAGTTGCACCTAATCCCCCCCCCCAGCCTTAATTCCTAGCTACGCCCCTGCCTATCACTAAAACCTTCCTATAGTGGACCTTCATGCATCAAATTGCCCAAATTTTGGTCCCCTCCATTACGATGTAAAGAGGTTTTGCTGTACAGGCGGTCCTCGACTTTCGTACAATTCGCACTTTCGTACGTTCAAAGTTGACACCTTTTACTCGACTTTCGTACGCTAAATTTGGACTTTCAGACGTTGGTCTGTAATTTTCTTAAAATTCCCGCTATGTTTATTGCGCATCCCAACATTCAATTGTTTCAAATTGCAGTATCGGCAGTATATGCGAACAATACGAACGTATTTAATGAAGAGAATTGTTGGTAATTGACTCTGATCTAGGTGATTTATTTGGGAGAGAGACTGCCTGCTATAGGCTCCTTTATCAAGAGAAGAAGAAAGCCTTCATTGAAGATATTTTTCAAAAGAAGTTGACTAGACATCATCGAATAGCTTTCAATAAAACTAGTAAGACCTTCTTTCTAATTGTGTTTTTTTCGTTTGAGTGCTGTTTAATCATGTAAACCTTCAGCAACGATATTGCACAAAATATCACCTGAATTCCGTTTGTCTTTTTTGAATAACATGCGGAATATACGCGATCACGAATGTCACCTGCCAAATATCGAATTTTGGTGTAAAAATTAAAAGGTATCCAGAGTGTGGGTTCAACGAATACATTTTGTTATGCTACTTGATATGTCCTTTTATTTATAGTGGACGTAATAAGTGGAATGTCAACTTAAACGCCAAGAGGAAGTTTCACTCGATAGCCAACGGAGTTCTTGTTTTTTAAACTTTTATTTGCATTTTCTGGGTATTTTCGAAATAAATTAGATGATTTGAGGAGTTTTATTAACATATTATTAAAATTAAGTCAATTGAAATGAATTCCGTGAAAAAAAAGGTTTTAGTACGTAAATTCCGCTCTTTTGGAACGTAACCCCTAATTAGTACGGAAGTCAATGGTTCGACTTTCGTACATTCGACTTTCGTACAAGTTTTCGGGAACGCATTGTGTACGAAAGTCGGGGACCGCCTGTAATTCCGTCACAAGTGGAATTGCCCAACTATATTGCAGATAAGAATTGGCTTACGCTCGTATTTAACTCTTCCTTTGCTTCTTTTTAGGTGGTGGTAATCCTGTGGTTGACATACCAGAGCCGAGTTCGGGTGTCCATTTGATGGAGAATCAGACTAGTGTAACTACGGGACAATTACTTGGCTTGGGGGACAACGTGATTGCCGAATCATCGACGACCTCAGCCCAGCTGTATGCATCACTTTTTGGCAGCATCCCCAAGGTCTTTCCCAACAATGAATCCGCAACGTCCACGCTCGGCATGGAACCAGTTCTTGTTGCCCCTGTGTGCGAAATGAGTGGGCCGCAACAGTCTCTGACTGAACCCATGGCCATCGACATTGTTGTGCCTGCCCCTGCGAAGAATGTTGTCCCAGAAATTCCTCCAAATGTGTCTTCATCTGCCTCTGTTTCACCCGCCCAGCGTGGTCGTAATGTTCCAGGTAGTGAAACCAGTGGTTCTACTACCACTGTCTCAACCTGTGCTTCGGACAGTGCTGTGATCCATGACAGTGGTGTGAAGTGTCTTGATGAAATCAACCGAGGTACCGTGGTGCGTCCTTGTGGAACCCCAGCTGAGAAAACTGTTGAAAGTTCCAGCTTGGCAAAGTGGAGGGAGGATATTCGTGATGCTGTCGCTAATTCGGCTGACGATCACCATTTGTTTTCAATACCAGGCAGCGATTTTGCCCACGATGCTCAGGTTGAAGGTGTGGAAAATGTGGTGGACCGGGACAGTACCCCTGATGAACACGTGGGCATTACAGAGCCCGATGCTGGCGACGATGATTCGAGCCGGGACTCTATATTCAGCCATTACATAGCGGGGGCTTCTCCGCCGCCTGAGAAAACAAGGACAATCGATGGGGTAGCCGTGGAACTGCTGGCCAAGACATTGTTGGCAGGGTACGCAGATGTTTCGGTTGTGCCAGTCTCGGATCCATACTACCGGTATAAATTGTGCCGGCTGTGCTTCAGAGCTGGAAAGGAGATGACGATGATATTTGGAGGTGTGTTCACGGACTACAGCCTCAAGGATGCCATAGAAGACATGATCCGATTCCAGGTGAGGTGTCTTCTGTATACATTCGAGTATATTTGGGTTTTATCTCCTTAAAAATGCGTTTAGAAATACAACAGACTCTCGATTATCCGGCTCCAGGTTATCCGGTTTTCAGATTATCCGTGCATGATTTTCAATCTCGCTCAATTTTTCCAGCGATCTTTATGGAAAAATAAAATTGTACACAAAATTATCGAAATTATTGCGTTAACGCTAGAATACAACCCACCTATCATTTCTGTCATAATTCCCTACGTAAAACAGAAGCGATCGTGTGCTACCTGCATTCGCGGGAACACCGTGTTAGTGTTTACCAAGCCTCGCAGTGCACAACCCCGCTCCGTGGTCACGGATACAAGTCCCGCAGCAGTTGCAACCCGGGCAACTTGTGCGAGACGCGACAATGTGGCTTGGTGCCTGAAAATCTTGTTTCCGACGTCGGACAGTGGTTATGAAACATTCATGCAAACCTAATTTCTGTATCTGTGATCACAAAGCCACGGATGTGTGGTTTTCGAAATGCTTACAAGGAGCATTAATAATACGAGTACAAGCATGTTATCCCCGCTAAAAAGATAGCGAACTAGCAAAGAAAGTTCTCAATGAGTACGGGAAGCACTCGGAAATAGCAGAATAACGTCAAAAATAATAATATCTTGTGTAATATTTCTAACCCTGCCGTGTGAACAGCTGTGAAATATACAAGAATTGCCATGAGAAAAAATTCCCCTGGACCGGGAATCGAACCACGGACCTTTGGCTTTCCGGGCTACTGCGCAGACCACTACGCTATCCAGGTTATTTAATTCCTATGGCAGTTATAACGATTATGGCTCATGGCACTAGATGTTAGGCCCTCGCGGTCCATCAAGGATAGCAATAAGAGGAAGAAAGGACTTCCAAGAAGCCACAACCGGTTGAGAGCCTCTAACCTGCGCTAAAGCTGCGCATAGCGGAATATGTAATATGTATTTCTAACCCTGCCGCGTGACCGGCGTTTAAATATACAAGAATTGCCATGAGAAAAAATTTCTACATCAAGTGCCATGAGCCTCGGTATAATCGCCATGGAAAGAACCGGGATAGCGTAGTGGTCTGCTCAGTGGCCCGGCTAGCCAAAGGTCCGTGGTTCGATTCCCAGTTGAAGGGAATTTTTTCTAGTGGCAATTCTTGTATCGTTAGCCCGGATAATTGGGAGTTTACTGTAATGAATATTTTGACTGGAAGATGGTTGATTCGGATCTCCGGCCACACTTCTTCGGTGCACTGTTTTATTAAAAAAATTCTTTATCTCCTGTTTGTGCATTTTTTCCTTTGGAAATTTTCCACTATTAACGAAAGAGTGTGAGGATTAATGATGGTGGCGCAATACCTAAATATTTTGATCCATAAAAAATTCTTAAAGTTTGAATTGGAAACATTTTTCGGTCAAAAAAATTGTTAAATATGAATCCCAAAATCACTGAAAGGTTATGCACCATTTGTGATATATTTTTTTGTCATTATTATCTTAAAGGTATATACTTCAGTCGTCTGGAGTTAAAATAATGACTTTTTCCTCCTTTCTGTAAATATTTTGGGAGTTCAATAACTAATTAACGTTAGATAACGTTGATGGACCGCGAGGGCCTAACACCTAGTACCATGAGCCTCGGTATAATTGCCATGAGAATTTAAGAACCTGGATAGCGTAGTGGTCTGCGCAGTGGCCCGGAAAGCCAAAGGTCCGTGGTTCGATTCCCGGTCCAGGGGAATTTTTTCTCATGGCAATTCTTGTATATTTCACCGCCGTTCACGCGGCAGGTTTAGAAATATTTCACATACCGCTTTGCGCGGCTTTAGCGCAGGTTTGAGGCTCTCAACCGGTTGTGGCTTCTTGGAAGTCCTTTCTCCCTCGCGTTGCCATCCTTGATGGACCGCGAGGGCCTAACACCTAGTACCATGAGCCTCGGTATAATTGCCATGAGAATTTAAGAACCTGGATAGCGTAGTGGTCTGCGCAGTGGCCCGGAAAGCCAAAGGTCCGTGGTTCGATTCCCGGTCCAGGGGAATTTTTTCTCATGGCAATTCTTGTATACTAATACAGCAGTTTTTTTTTCTAAAACAGGGCTTGTTTTGAACATAACTCAAATACACCATGTTAATCCCAGATTTTGCTCGCCAGGCTTAGATTGCTTGAACAATTGAGAATGGATATCTTGAAGAGCAAAACGGAGAACATAATATTAGAGCCACACTATATTTCCAGGTCCGATAGAAGCGATAAATTAAGAGAGATGTATTGCCGAACGGATAGATATGGGAATAGGGTGGTTTCCTATTATTTTTTATTGTCTAAATCGAAAGAATATTACTCCTGGAGTACGTATTTCATGCTTTAAGATTTTTAAATGACAATATCTATTTTTTGCGATTAAATGAAAAGTGAAAAATTTCAAGCGCGCAAAAACATGACAGCTAAGTAGGAATGATGGGAAAAGTCCGTGTGACTTATTTCTGGTTTCCGCTGCCGTAGGTGAGGTGATCTTGGGGCGAGACTTTGAGCGCTATACGACGCAGGATGCTAGCAGGTAGTAGAGTACCCTGCTAGCAGGTAGCACTTGGCTTAAATAAGGATTATTTGTACCTTACCAAACGAAGAAAACTTTCCGACCTTAGCCAGTTTTAATAGGTGACTATTAAGAGATGTTTCCCTGAGCTCTGTGCCTCATGCATGCATTGGTAATCTCAAACGATGTAAAACTCCTATCTACTCGTATAGAAACTAGATCCCTGTGATATCACGTGGAGTGGAATCGCATGGGCGCCAATCTGGCCTTTTTCAAATGAGGATAAAATTGACCATTGCCATTCGTCTGAACTAGGATTTCTAAAACCAAATAATTTGTCTATTATGAATACACTAATGGTGGGTAACGAATCGCAGTCAATGCCTTTCGTTTTCTTTGATGAAGGAAACTACCCTATTCGTTTTTACCCCAAACCATAAAGGACTTTAGTAAATGCTGGTCGTAATTTCCTTTCCGTAAACAACTGATGTTCTAACACCCCCTGCCACATGCCTTTTAGGCGGCTTGGGATGTATTATGGAGATATAGAATATTTTAGCTACAAAACTCTATTTCTCAATGTAATCTTCAGGGTCATGTAGGATGTAATTGTGTACCATGGATCATGCAGTTTTTTAAATTAAAACTCCCTCTGCTCGATTAGTTCAGATAGCACGAAATTAGCAGTACGTTGGGGAGTACATTCACGTGATTGCTCATGTGTTTCCTACTCTAAGAGCTAGTGGCATACCCTTTAGTGAGATAATGCATGCTCCAATATTGTTTAATCATGAGTATAAGCTTATATTTCCCCTAAATTGTGCAATATCTATGTTCCTTGAAAAAGAGCCATTTTTTTCCTGTGACCATGAATGAGTATTTTTTTTACTGAAAGGAACGTCGGACTCACGATTTTTTTTCATCAGGATCTTTGCTCATACATTAATGCTTACTTTAAACTGAACCATGAGTCTGTATTCGCATGGCCTTTCCCCGTGGATGCTGGCAATGAAAAATGGTTTAAGCAAGATTTTTTCCAAACTTTATTTTGTTGCAGCTGAAGTACTTCATGCAGTGAATTTTTAATGATAATTGTGGAATCATTATGGACCACTTTTCCTTAGAAAAAAAAATCATGCCTTTTCATCTGACAGGAATGGAGTAATGGATGAAAATAAAAATCACAATGTGTTGCACGTTGCGGCAATTTAGGGGTCACGCCCAAATTTCAATTGTTCATATTTCATTAACAATCAAAAGTTGGAGGCTAAAATTGTACACAATTTCTAACTTTACCAGAATGTATGACCATGGCAAGTTTCATGATAATCCGAGTGGGTGGGTGTCATCATCATCATGAGTCAACAATCCTAAGATTGCTTAGACGCAACTCTCCGTTTCTCTCTCCTATCCGCTAATCTCTTCATAGCTACACATTTATTCTCTTTTACATCCTTTATAACCTGTCCTATAAAACTCATTCGGGGCCGTCCCTTGCCCTTTTTCCCTTCCACTTGTCCTTCAACGATTGTCTTCATCAGACCATCGTGCCTCAAAATGTGGCCAACTAAGTTGTCCCTTCTTCTGCTTAATGTTTTTAGGAGGCTTCTCTTTTCTCCCACTCTCCTTAGCACTTCCTGGTTACTCACACGGTCAATCCATTTTATCTTCATCATTCTAATGCATAGCACCACATTTCGAATGCTTCCACTCTTGACTTCTCTGCTGCTGTCAACGTCCAAGGCTCGCTTCCATAGGGAAACATACTCCATATGTAGCATCTGATGAATTGTTTCCTTACTTCTATGCTGGTATTTGTGGTGTGTTATTTGCTCAAAATATTGGTTGGTCATCTGGTGGGTGTCATTTGCTCAAAATATTGGTTGATTGGACATGGAATAACCCGTAAACATTTTATAAGAATTAAGGAATTTTCATGAAAAATCCACTTAACCCATTATAACCCAATGTTGCTTCTAAGCAACATCAAGAATATATAATTTATCAGCTCTCTTTAGGAAATATCTAAGCTACATATTATATTGTGTGGTAAAGTTAGATGACAAAATATTTACCTGCCACGATAATTGTGATTGAGTGATAAATTTTCAAGTTTTCATAATGAGAAATCTTGAAATTTTATTGCTTCCAGAAGCAGCTCAGGTTCATAGACCGTTAACACATTCAATGCTGCTTGGTTTTCCAAAATTTGTCGAAATCGGCCGATAAAGTTAGAAAGAAAAATAGAGCAGATGATGAAACACGCGTTGACCAACGACCGCAAAGCCGCCGTGCAAAGTGGTATGCGTAATATTTCTCCCTTGCGTTGCCATCCTTGATGGACCGCAAGGGCCAAACACCCAGTATCATGAGCCTCGGTATAATAAGATGATAGGAAGGTTTTCGCACAGTAACTTCCGTTCAAATACTTCTTTTTAAAAACGGCGCACACTGGTCGAAAGAGGGAAGCTTGCTGAAGGCCATTTACACGATCGGAAGGCTCGGAAGTGGATATTAGTTACATACAGGTGAAAGGCTGACCGAGTCCGACCGGCAGTGAACGTCAATTGACGTGCTCCGCACTGAATGTTTTAAGGAAATTATGACACCAATTTATTAGTTTTTATTATTATTTGCTTGAAAAAATAATGATTTTTTTTAGTTCCATGTCTTTTTCTAATATGAAAAGGAAAATTTGTTCATAGCTTTTGTTCTGAACTAAATTTACTTTTGATTCTAGGGGGGAGCAGTTGGGTAAGCCCACCTCGTCATGAGTCGGCAGTCCTAAGATTGATTTGACACAGCTTTGCAATCAACTCTCTTATTTGCATTTTAGTAGCCCCCTCATGTATATATGAATTACATCTCTTTTGAATTCTAAATTACCTGTTCCATGCAACTCATTTGAATAAATATTAAACCCTTCCACTTGGATTAATTTTCCCAATATCGTACTCCTGTTCTCCATTTGTTTTTTCTTTGGTTCTTTTTCAAATGGTAGGTAGCATAATCTTCTGGGTTCTAGCCATCACCCTTTGAGAATTTTTCGTCTCCAGAAACGTGCTCTGAGAATAATAGGGTGGTTTCCTATTATTTTTTTATTGCCTTAATCGAAAGATTATTACTCCTGAAGTACGTATTTCACGCTTTTAGATTTTTAAATGACGATATCTATTTTTCGCGATGAAATGCAAAGTGAAAATTTTCAAGCGCGCGATCGGATTTAAAAAAATGAGAATATGCTGGATCATGCATTGCTGTATTGCCCAGTTCAACAGTTGCCATACTGTTGACTCGAATCGATACTCGCGAGTAGTTTCCAACTAGACTCGAGGTCAAAAAGTACCACTTGCACATCCCTAATCCATAGTAAAGGATTTTTCCCTATGCATCACTGGCTATTATTCCACAAATCATCTTTACTTAATCCTTTCGAGACGGCGGAGTTTTCGTGTTAGCATGACTGCTGTACTGAGCCCCAAGTGACTCTTCTTTCTCGTGTTACGGAGCATTTTTGGAGGGAATTCGTTAAGATGGGTCTCGATGAACCTTTTTCGACCCCTCCACGCAGGGACTTTGCATTATCTCGAACTCCGAGAGTAGTTGTGCTCCCTCCTTTCCGGGTTTACGACCATACCTGCGGCATTGGTTCGCGGTCAACTTATGTATTGCTTATATGTATTTAACAAATCGATAATTGTTGCTTGCACGTAAAATACAGACTTTGAATTGAATTCCTCATTTTTTCCTGAGCATTGTCAAATTTTAAACGAAGTTCTAAGGTCAATATCGACGCACTTAATGCAGCAACAATTTCCATGTTGATGTTAATACATAACTCGAATATAAGTTAATATTTAATGTAGAATTTCATTTAAAAATTTTAAACGCAGCTCAAAAAGACAAATAATTCAATTCTTAGTTTATTTTTTATGAGAAGTTAACTAATATTTATTTTGAAAACTGACTGGATAAACAATTGTATGACCGCTGTCCCTTACCGCTAAGAGGGGTAATAAAAGGCGAGGGGTCAGGGTACCTGCTCCCGGATTTCGAGGGTAAAGCCCAAACCCCGCAGTATTATTGGGTCCCGAAACAAAGACGATGTAAACCCACGACCGCCCTAAAAGGGGGAGAGCTAGAAAACAAATATTAACGGCTTTCGATCTCCTGGCCAGGAAAATCTCACACGTAAATATACGCCCGTCGTCTCCTGGGTCAGGAAACGTCCACACGTATATATACGTGTATAGTAGGGAAAAGGTTAAAGCAACAAGTCCGTAAAAATTTACCATTGTCCCTTCCTTTTCATCGAATGGCTGTTGTGGGAAGGATTTTAGCCAATGTTGCCATGATTACATAATTTAATTTAATTGATCTTCTTTCTCTGTGTGTTTCAGGTCTCAGCCTCCGATGACTACCCCCAGGGAGTCTGCGAGCATTGCCTCTCGAAACTGACAAAATTCAAGCGCTTCAAAGAGCAATTCCGGGAGGCCAAAGAGTTTTTTGATCAGGAACTCAGGAGAAATAACAAAACAGTCGATGAAGGTGGTGGTTTAACATCAAATAAGGTGAGTTTCGTACAGGGTGGGGCAACATTACTTCCTTTTTTTTAAACTTAATAAAACGCATCGTATGAATCAGAAAATTTTTATTTGGTTTTTAAAATGTAGGTGCATATCTTAAGTTTTTTTTAATAGTCTTGAAAATCAAATCATGTAGGTGACGTCCTCCATTCTTGATACTTTGAGTGTACCAATTTCTGGTGTTTGTCATGACCTTTTCAAGCATAGCAGGCATTATGTTGGCAATTTCTTCCTGGATGTTGTTCTTTAAATGTTGTAGGGTCATTGGATGGTTCACATAAACATGGGATTTCAGAAAACCCCATGGAAAAAATCACAAGGGGAGAAATTGGGAGATCAGTCTGGCCACTGGGAATTGCCCGTGATTGGGATGAGGTGTTGTGGGAACTGTTCCCTCAAAGCAGCCATCGATGCTCTTGCAGTGTGTGCTGTTGCACCGTCTTGTTGGAACCAAATGTCCCCCAAGTCCAGCCCATTTAGCCGTGGGGGAAAGAATTCCTGTAACATTCCTGCTTGGTTGCAATCACAGACCATCGGCTCAAAAAGTAGTCCTCAATCTCAAACACACGCTACTCACTATTCCAACACATCTTGATGACTGAACTGTGCCTCGATAAAACTTTATAGCACTGCCTGTCGAAGAAGACCACAAGTGCTGTGCTACGACACCAAACGACGGAATGCCGTGCATTACAAAAAAGGAAGTTATGCTGCCCCGCACTCAATTAGTGTAATTGATTCGTGCAGTTATTCAAGAATCTAATATCTAATGGGGGATGTGTCAGGTTTACATATGAGGCATATCTTTTCTTAGAGGAAACATTTATTTACATGCATAGTTAATTTATTTTCACCCTCTTTAAAACAATATCCTGCACATCTTTTATCCATGTTTAATACAAAATTAGCCTCTTGCTTCTAGAACCAAGGGCAGTGGGTTCAGGAGGTGTTTGGGCAATTATCAGAGGCTGATTCATAAACAAATTTCATTCATTCATTCCTTTTCCATCATCATCATCACTGGTCAACAATCCTAGGATTGGTTTGACGCAGCTCTCCACTCTATTCCCCTATCAGCTAATCTTTTCACACCTACGTATTTCTTCTCTTTCACATCTCTCTTCACTTGTTCCATATATTTTGCTCGAGGTCTTCCTTTTCCATTCTTGCCTTCCACTTGTCCCTCGACGATTGTCTCCATCAGGCCGTCATGTCTCAAGCTGTGGCCCATAAGGTTGTTCCGTCTTCTTGTTAAGGTTTTCATGAGGCTTCTCTTCTCTCGTACTCTTAGATTTTTCGAACAATTGAGAATGGATATCTTTAAGAGCAACGCAGAGAACATAATATTAGAGCCACACTATATTTCCTGGCCCGATAGAAGCGATAAATTAAGAGAGATATTTTGCCAAACGGATAGATATGGGAATTCGTTTTTCCCCCAAACCATAAAGGATTTTAATAAACGCTAGTCCCAACCTTGTTAGATCACTTCATTTTTTTTTAGCTGCCAACAGCTGGTGTCCTAACACCCCCTGCTACACGCCTTTTAGGCGGTTTGCGGGATATTATATAGACATGTACTCTTCTTAGGACTTTCTCGTTACTAACTCGGTCAATCCATTTGATTTTCATCATTCTTCTGTAGCACCACATTTCAAAGGCCTCTATCCTTGGTTTCTCCGCTGCGGTCATTGTCCATGCCTCACTTCCTAATAGGAGCATACTCCAAATGTAGGTTCTTATAAATTGTTTATATACTTCCATGCATGGGTGCCGACTTACAAAAAATATTGGGGGGCCCAAACAGAGTATCTTGCACCGTGAAATTTTATAACTAATGAGTTTTAAGTTTTTTAAACATTTTAGAAGATTCATACAATCAACATTAGAACCGTGATATCTCAAATCTCGATATCTGCACACTCCGGGGAAAATCGACAAGCCTGACACAATTCCTCATCACACCCATAAGGAATTATTGAGGGGGATCGGGCCCCCTCAGGCCCCATGGAGTTGGTGCCTCTGCTTCCATATTTAAGTTTCCAGCTGTAGACAGGTCTCTCTTTTGGTGGAATGCTCTCTTCACTTGGGCTATTCTCCTGATAATTTCTTTCTTGCTTCTCCCGTCACTAGTTATCTTGCTTCCCAAATAACAGAATTCATTCACCCCTATCAGCTTTTGCTTCCCTATTTTAATATCAGTCTTGACTTCTTCTCTTCTGCTGCATACTAATATCTTGGTTTTCTTCGTGCTTGTTTTCAGTTGATATTTACCCTTTACCCCACCCATATTACCGTATAAGCGTGTGTAAGAGGTGCACAAGTGTAAGACACGCACCCCTATTTTGAGCATCGAAGCTATAAAGAAAAAAAATTTTGCTGCATTTTTTTATACAATCGTGCAGTGCTGCAGACGTATGCCTGGAATTTCGACAGTTATCGGAATTTCCTCTTTCAATGCTGCGAACCGCAGGTTTAGACACCAATATAATTTTCAGTTGCAAAAATCCTCATTTTAGCTCTGAAGATGATTTTTGAAAAATCAGGTCCTCAGCGTAATGGAAATTGCTCGGCAAGACAGATGTTGACTATTAACTAGAGATGTGCGAATAGTATCCGCGAATACTCGAATACCTCGAATACTAGGAAGTATTCGATATTCGAGGTTTCGAATAGTTATGCGAAAAGTACCGCCTCGAATACCTAGAATACTTTGAATTTCGCGTCATACACTGTCGCACACACGTCGTTGGTAGTTGACTCGGAAAAATGTAGAGAACTGTAGTCATTTAGTGCTCGCAGCGCCGTGATACTCACGTTGTCGAATTACATCAAATTGGTGGATTTTAGCGGTGAAAAGAGTTCGTCGAGGGGAACCGAAAATGGTCGGGTGAAAAAATCCGAAAATCCCCGATTCCCCCCACCAGGAGAACCTCCGTGCCGTGGGATAGCAACCTTAGGGCATTTCCCACGATCCGCTATCCCCCTCCATTCAGC
This sequence comes from Ischnura elegans, assembly GCF_921293095.1. Taxonomy (NCBI): domain Eukaryota; kingdom Metazoa; phylum Arthropoda; class Insecta; order Odonata; family Coenagrionidae; genus Ischnura; species Ischnura elegans. Next base: position 8,720,105 of record NC_060258.1, read on the forward strand.
ACTCGCCTCACCCACTCTGACGCTTTCCTCTTCTCCGAAATCAAACAAAAGGTCCCAGCTCGCGCAGGGATCGCATTACGAAGACCCTCGCTTCGAAACAAATATCGAGTTACGAGAACAATAAAAACGTGTTTCACGCCCTCCCCCCTTTTCTCACCCACTGACCTTTTTCTGGCTACCTGCTTCGAAGTTCCCCATTTCTGGAGGTCAACTGCTGCGTGAGTACCGTGGGATACTTACATTAGCGCATTTCCCAAGATCCGGTATCCCCCTCCATTCAGCATTAGCCCCCCCTCTGAGGCTTTCCTCTTCTTCGAAATAAAAAAAAGGTAACAGCTCGCGCAGGGATCATATTACGAAGACCTTAGCTTCGAAAAAATACCAAGTTACACGAGAACAATAGAAACGTGTTTCGGGCCCTCCCTTTTCTCCCCCACTGACCTTTTTTTTCCTACCAGCTTCGAAGTTCCCCATTTCTGTGGAGGTCAACCGCTGCATGAGTCATCTATTAGCACAAAAGGTGTCTAAGAATGACTTTCGTCAATTGATGTCACACCTTTATTGAATTGAAATATTAATAACGTGCGCGTAATTTCAAAAAGAATAAGACCAAACACGACATATTTCTGAGTTTATTTAAGCATTTTACGCAAAGAAATAAATGTCAAAATACAACGGAGACTTAGCATTCTGGCGAAACTCGATATGAGCACAGAGCTTCTCGGAAGTTGATGCGGTATTTTTTTCCGAAAACGTATATCAAGTTTCAATTTATGAATGGTGCTATAAATCTTTATTGATACAGTCCCAGACAAAGGGATATTTTCTCAGAATATTTGGTTTCTCCCTGATAGCAATTCCAATTCATCTTCTTATCTCGTGAGAATTCCCAAAGATGGACTGAAAATAATTGAAGAAAATCCGGTGGAAAAGAGCTTGTATTTTGCAAAATGCCTCAGATTGTCAGCTAGCACTTGGCAGCAGGAGTGGGGGTAAAGCGATGTTAGTTGAATTAATTATATGCCAAATTGTTTCCATAAAATTAAAATATTCATTAATCAGCTAAATTCCTGTTCGAATCATTTAAAGGAAATCAAAATTACTCCCCAAAATCTTGTGTTACCTGCTGCATAGGCAACCGAGTCAAACATTACAGCATTCATCATTTATTATTCGAGGTATTCGAGATTCGAGGTATTCGAATATTCGAGCAATGATTTAATATTCGAATTCGAGAAATCTGCTATTCGACCCATCTCTACTATTAACCATGCATGTCCTTCAAAACTATGAGTTTCTCTACGTTTGTAAGCGATTACTGTATGCAGTATAAATGCCGCGGGATGCCCACTTGTGGCAGTAAATTTCGCGTGCCCTCCCTTAGCGAAAAAACTGTTGAAATTTCAACAGTTAATTGGAACCATTGTTGCATCCAACAGTAACTGTTGAATTCAACAGTAAATTGGGACCACTGTTAAAACTAACTGTAACTGTTAAAACTAACCATAACTGTAAACTCTGACTGTAACTAATAAATCCAAAAATTATTGATGAATTCAGATGTTACCGTTGGATTTTAACAGTTATATTTGGATCCAACAGTTGTCCCAATTAACTGTTGAAATTTCAACAGTTTTTTCGCTAAGGGTCTGGAGCAAAAAACCCCTCGCGATCTTTTCCATGTTCACCTCTGGGGTACCGACGAGACTGCGTTTACAAGAAAAGCAAACAGGAGAATTTTAAAAATACGTCACTGAGGGAGAAACTCCCCTGCCTGCCGCTTGTTTTTGACTTAGGGTTTCAGATGACTGACTAACGCTGAAAACCAAGGCCACTCAGTTCCCCTTGGACTTGCGACTGGTAAAGGGGAGGGGGGAAGATAAGAAGTTTGTGTAAGAGGCGCACCCCCATTTTCGGCGGCAAATTCTGGAAAAAAAAGGTGCGCCTCTTACACGCGCTTGTACGGTAACCAGAAGATTCCTTTTCCATCATAATGTTGAAATTGAAGCATTATTTTACAAAATTCACGAAACAATCTGTGACTCTTATCAACGTGTTGATTCCCTTCCTCTCTTTATAGGTGGTGATGGGGCAACCAGTGGTGACCTCTGCTGATGGGGAGGCAGGGGTGCTTTCGGATCGCGAGCATTCTGTGCAAGTTGATGTTCCGACTACGTCAAGAAAAGATGAACATCAGTGGCAAGTCAACGCTGAAGGGGAACAGCCGGACCATGATATGTCTGCACACGAAGATTTTAACGATGATGTGAGTTTACGAAATTCCCTCAGAAGTCATAAAGTCACCCTTCACGAGTTATTCACAATAGCAATGACAGAATATTATTACTTGTCTGGAAATATGTACAGTAAAACTTTGATTTTACGCAGTTGGAGGGACCGAAATATGGGCACTGTGTAAATTCAAAGTCTGTAAAATCAAGGGTTTGTGTTGAGGAGGAGTATATTTTTCAGGATAACACTTGCTCCTTATTTTTAGAAGGCTTAGTTATACACTTTTGTATAGTTCTGATTTAAGCCAGATCAGGAACCAGAAAAAGTCTCATATCTGAGGTTTTATGGTAAAAGAGCATGAAATCCTCTTCACTCGCCTCAGATATATGTTTCCTGGATTCAATTACTCAAAAAAATGAAGCCTAATAATCTTAATTACTCACAAGCAACTCCATTGATGACGTGTTACCTAAAAAGAAACAACGTTGCATTCCTGAACAATGTTTCCAATGGTTGAACAATATGGTTGAATTGCTAGCACTAACATTACTTCTGTTTCCCAGGAGAAATGTCGGAATGGTGATACTAAATGCTCGCAGAGAAGCTAATTTTCAAAAATATTCTCATTAAAAGCAGTTTTCAGGAAATCCGTTTAATCACCTGCAGACAAACAAAGATTGGAGATCGAAGAAATGAGGTATATGAGGATAGTCATCCAAATTAACCCCATTAACAGGGAGCAAAATTTTGCTAATACATCAGAAAGGCTTTACACCAATGTAGGCCTGGGTTCAAGTCCCGGCAGTAGCAGAAACTTATCAGAGATGGTCCTATCCCTACTTGAGTGCAATGTGGAGGGCACTTCCAGTGCACCACTCTGTCCAGCAGATGGGACGTTAAGTCCTGGTCCCTTTGGAGCCTCTCATTACAACCTGGCTAATGCCAACATAGGCCCTTACTTCATGGCGCTTATGACCTCAGCTGTCGGTTACCTCCTTCCAAATAGCATACCATAATGCGGAGCATACAGGACCCGGGATATTCGGAAATTTAGATTTTTCCTGTGTTTAGATCACTTTATTTAAGTGATCTACAGTAGAACCTCGGTTATACGACCCTCAGTTATACGATGACCTCACTTATACGCCGATTTTTTTTGGTCCGGTGAATAACCCCTTATGAAACCATGTATTTCCAATCCCAGTTATGAAACTTTTCACCTATATGACGACCTCGGTTACGAAACGCATTTTTCCAGTCCAATGAGATAAAATACCTCACTTATACGACTTTTCCGAGGAACTGCTCTACGAGAAGATTGCGGTACGCGATTTTAGTCACAGAAGCGGGGGTAGTATAGATATGTCAATGAAGAATAACAAGTTTTATACGGTGCAACCTCGATATAACGACACCCCACGGTACACTAATAAACACTCGCTATAGCGAATTGTCGCTTTACCGGAGGTGGAGTAAATAATAGCCAATATACCTGTTGCGAACAGATATACAGGAACAGGAGTGGTGCAGCGACAGATAAACATCTATGCGATAAACGTAAGCATAAATCCTGGCAAAAGGCGATTTTTTTTTCTCAGAAGTTCCCGCAGATTTGAATGGACAAAACCACCCGAACAAAGCTCCTTATAACTCTTCTTCGTCTGCATTCCTTGGGCACTTTTGTTTTTTTTTTAATTTTGCAGAGCGAATAGGAAGATAAATTAATTTCGACACACTCATATTACTCCTTTATTTTTATTTTCTCGCTTAGAAGTGTTTGGTGTTTTTTTGGGCATGGCGACTGCCATCAAATGCTTTCTATTCACGCAACTCAAGGACATACGGGTATGCTGACGACTGCTTTTTGCCGCCCGAGGAACAAAAGAAGATGAAATAAATTAAAAGTGTGGGGGCCTCACCATTACATATTACTCCATTACATAAAAATACTACTCCACTAAATTTCTATTACATTTTACATCTAGAACACACCTGATGACACCATATGGTGCGGCTCCCACGCTTTTATTTTTAGTGAACACATTATAGATTACCCACGTTCTTTGAATTATCATTTCAAAAATTTATCAGTGAAAATATTACGGATTACCCAGGTTCTTTGAACTATTCATGTAAAAATTTATTTTTTACTTTTTAGTCCATTTTTTGAAATATTTTTTTATTACTTGTTCCAAGCGAAATAAAAGCGTGTTTTTTTTTTAAGTTTTTATTAAAGAATTATTTTTTTAACCCGCTTGATGAATTCAAGCGCCCATCGACTCGTAGTTATCGTAGTTTGTATCAGTCTATCTCACCCTTGAGAAGTGTGAACATTGTGCAGAGTGATCTGTGATGCGTGACCCAAGGCTCTTCCTCTCTTCCAGACTGACCTGAGCAGCGAAGAGGATTTCGGGAAGACTGAGGGTGAGGATTTCCCAGTGCACGAAGAGATGGAGAGACCACAGGTTAAGCCGCCGAGAAGGATGCCTTCGGATGAGGACAAGTTTGCGTGCAGGACGTGTGGGGCAGAGTTTATGTACAAGAACCACTGGAAGGATCACGTGAGGGAGCACGAGAAGGGATATCCTTTCCCATGCACTTACTGCGACAGAAGGTGAGGTACAAGTGGCGTTCATCCCTCAAAACCAAAATCCCAATGCTAATAGGGTGGTTTCCTATTATTATTAGTACTGCCAGTGAATTATGGAACGCGCCCTGGGTTTCACCGCGTGGATGATCTTTGCAATGACAGTTTCTCCAGTATTTCAACCATTTGATATTGTCGATGACCTGAAGACCCCGGTTGGGATACCGGAGAAACTGTCGTCGCAAAGAAAATCCACGCGGTGAAACCCAGAAACATGGAGACCACAAAACTTGGGTCTCTTTGTGATTACCGTATTTATCTGAATGCAGTTCCACATTCCATGCATTCCCCATTTCTTTATTTAAAAAAAATGCCCATGGAAAATGTAAGGGATGAGACTATAGTCTGCATGAAGTTTCCTTTGCATTTTTTTATATTTTTTCCCAAAGCTAAAGCCTCAAAATTATGGAGGGGATTGTATTCGAAGGGCGACTATATTCAGAGAAATACCAGTTATCTCCATCCCATTGTACATGATCTTAGGTAATGTTTTTCCTATCTATTCAGTGAGTCCTCGTTCTACGTCACCCCGTTTAACGTCATTTCACGAATACGTCACGAAAATTTTGAGACCGTCATTCGTTCATCGCACCTTCGCTTTGCGATAACGTCAAGGCTTTTCGCGCGAGAAAAAACACAATGCGGCGGGCATCGCAGGTTGTTCGTTTTGTGGGCCGTAATATAGTCAGTCTAAAACAAGTGTAAAACGGTGTGTTTATTGTTAATTACGATTACGTTTTTAGCTAATTTTTCTACAAAATGAATTCTCAGGTAGGTGCGCAAGGTTTTACTTGACATAATGGTTTTCAGGATCCTAAAAAGTGATTTCAAGGAATTTTTCCGTGTATAACTCGGAGTTTTTTGTCGTCACTTTTTTCGCCATGTTCACAATAATTTTGGTTCCTGTAGCTGCGACGATGTTTCAGCGATGATGATGCCCAGGTGATGTTCGCCCGGGCGACCATCATAGCGAAGCTGAAAAGCAAATGCTGGAAGATACAAAAATGGAGATAGATTTACGTCATTGCTGCCATTTTCTTCGATGAAGACAGGAACTCGTATTAATGCCATAGTTCGGCATTCCCATCGTAAAAAAATGCCCCAGATAGGATACGGTAAAATTTTTTCGCATAGGAATTGTGAGGTCAAGGAGCCGATATTCACTTTTTACATTGTTTCCTATGGGATATTATGTTTCGATTAACGTCATTTCGTTTATCGTCACATTTTTCAGGAACTGTAAGTGACGTTAAACGAGGACTCACTGTAGTGTATCGGCCATATTCGCTTATTTCACTTGGGCTCAGCATGCCCCGAAACGCATGTTCCTGTCTCTTTCCTGCTATCGTGTGAGTGTGTATCTTTCCTTTCATCCTTGTGTCCTCGTCCATTCTTTCTGTGGGCGAGTGATGAGCTGCCCCAGTGCCATCTATTGGTTACTCTTGTGGGCCAAAGCAAAGGGAGTTTCCTGTGTATAAACCCCCCCTGAAATCATGGTAAATCTAAGCGTCCCGGTAGCTCAACTGGTAGAGCACCTGGCCGGCAACCAGGAGGTTCTGGGTTCGAGTCCCAGTCAGGCTGCATTTTTACCCTCTGATTTCTGGCTTTTTCCATCTACCACAGCACCGTTGTCCTCGTCCTTTTTCTATTACATGTTCCCAGTAAGTACAGTGCGGTAATAATAACTCAAGTGATTATGGAGGCTTCCGCGGTTAGTTGATTGGTGATGGTTTTCCGGGTTTACGGCGGTGTAAACCCGGAAAACCATCACCAATAACTCAAGTGTTTTGTATATGAGTTTTTTATCCTGTTTCAAATAAAAACTTTCACTGAAAAAATTTGTTTCTTATTGGAAATGCACAATATTAAATATAAGTTTTATAACAGTTTTCGTCACTTTTTTCCCCCTTGTTCACAATAATTTTGGTTCCTGTAACTGCGTTCGGGTTCTGGGTTCGAGTCCCAGTCAGGCTGCATTTTTACCCTATTATTGTTTCCTATGGGATATTATGTTTCGATTAACGTCATTTCGTTTATCGTCACATTTTTCAGGAACGGTAAGTGACGTCAAACGAGGACCCACCGTACATGATGGTACGCATTGTCTTTTCCGCAGGTACAAGGACCTGCAGACGTTGAACTCGCACATAATCACGCATTCGGACTACAAGCCGTACGAGTGTGAGCTGTGCTCCAAGCGCTTCCGTCGTCCCCAAGATCTTCTGTTTCACAAGAACAACCACATCGGCTTGCGGCAGCACCTGTGCGCAGACTGTGGCAAGGCCTTCGCGGGCCTAGCGGGCTTGCGTCGCCACGAGAGAATGCACAGGAAGAAGCGTCACTTCATCTGCAATGTGTGCCACAGAGAGTTTTCTACGGTAATTATTTGTTTAATTGTTGTCTCAGTTATAATATTGGTGATAGAGAACTTATTGTCATTAAACTTTAACCTTTTCCCTACTGTACACGTATATACAGTGCAACCTCGATATAACGACACCCCACGGTGCGCTAATAAACACTCGCTATAGCGAATTGTCGCTTTACCGGAGGTGGAGCAAATAATAGCCAATATACCTGTTGCTAACAGATATACAGGAACAGGAGTGGTGCGGCGACAGATAAACATCTATCCGATAAACGTAAGCATAAATCCAGACGAAAGGCGATGTTTTTTTGCATCACTAAATTTCCTTACTCAAATAACGACTAACTATTCAAACAATTTATAAGCGCCGCACTGAATTAAAATCATGCAAAGCATTGTTTCGTCAATCATTATATTTATCGAACGACAATTTACCACATAAATTTGAGACTGAGCACTCCATTAACTTCATTTCCAACAGATCGCTAGCAATTACAGAGGTTAAGGAGTCTTGATGAAAGTCTTCCGGCGGTGAAACCCTCGCTATGGCGAGAGCCAACACCGAAAGGGTCTCGTAAAAACGAATTTTTTAACACGCTTATTATAGGGTCAATTGACGGTGCATCGGCTATCTCTCGTAATAGTGGGGGTGTCGCTATAGCCCGTACTCGCTTTAACGAGGTTCCACTGTATACGTGTGGACGTTTCCTGACCCGGGAGACGACGGCTGTATATTTACGTGTGAGATTTTCCTGGCCAGGAGAACGAAAGCCGTATATATTAGTTTTGTAGCTCTCCCCCTTTTGGGACGGTCGTGGGTTTACGACGTCTTTGTCTCGGGACCCAATGCTTCGGTGTTTAGGATTAACCCTCCGAATCCGGGAGCTGGTACCCGGACCCTTTGCCTTTTATAACCCCTCTCAGCGGTAAGGGACAGCGGTCATTCAATTGTTTATACAGTCAATTTTCTAAATAAATATTCGTTCATTTCTCAAGAAAAATAAACTAAGAATTGAATTATTTGTCTTTTGAGCAGCGTTTACGATTTTTAAACGAAATTCTACGATAAATATTAACTTATATCTCGAGTTGTGTATAAAATTCAACATGGAAATCGTTGCTGCATTAAGTGCGTTAATTAATGCGTCTTAGAACTTCGTTTAAAGTTTGACAACGGTAGAAAAAAAATGAGGAATTCACTTCAAAGTCTGCAATTTATATGCAAGCAACAATTATCCATTTGCTAAATACATATAAGCAATACATAAGTTGACCACGAACCAATGCCGCAGGTATGGTCGTAAACCGGAAAGGAGGGAGCACAACTACTCTCGGAGTCCGAGATAGTTATAATATTGGTGATAGAGAACTTATTGTCATTAAACCTTAACCTTTTCCCTATTGTACACGTATATATACGTGTGAACGTTTCCTGACCTGGGAGACGACAGGCGTATATATACGTTTTCTAGCTCTTCCCCCTTATAGGACAGTCATGGGTTTACGACGTCTATGTCTCGGGACCCAATGCTTCGGTGTTTAGGATTAACCCTCCGAATAGATAATAAAGTTCGAGATAGTAAGTCCCTGCGTGGAGGGGTCGAAAAAGGTTCATGCAAGACCCTTCTTAACGAATGCCCTCCAAAACTGCTCCGTACCACGAGAAAGAAGAGTCTCTTGGGGCGAAGTGAAGCAGTCATGCTAAGACGAAAACTCCGCCATCTCGAAAGGGTTCAAAGCAATAGGGTGGTCTCCTACTATTTTTTTATTGCCTATATCGAAAGATTATAAACTCCTGGGGTATGCATTTCACGCTTTTGGATTTTTAACCATTTGGTGCACGCGCCTGCGAGTATAGCGCCAGTGCACTCTTGCAACTTTTTTGCCGCACTGTTACATTTTTGATTTTCCCAAAGTTGAGGGTGTTTTAACGTTTTTGGGTAATTTCTAATAAATAAAAGCACTTTAAATATTTTTCCCATTCATTTATAATCAAAATTATCGCATAATCATGTGCAAATTTCTTGATCAATAAATACATTGAATAATTTTTCTAAAGCAGGGGTTCCCAAACTTTTTTGTACCACGCCCCCCCCCCTACACATATCAGCTTTCCATTTTGCAATACCTTATTTCCACGGAGCCGTACATACCAACTCCTACCTGCACAAGTACTTGTACTCGTACTGCTTGATACAGTGAGTAGGTAGATTTTTTTGTTCACTGTTTAATGTGGGAAACGCAGAATGGAAAGATTACAATAGGGTGGTTTCCTATTATTTTTTTATTGCCTATATCAGAAGATTATTACTCCTGGAGAACGTATTTCACGCTTTTAGATTTTTAAATGACGATATCTATTTTTCGTGATTAAATGAAAAGTGAAAATTTTAAAGCGCACAAAAACGCGACGGGTAAGGAAATCTCTCCGTGCTACGCATTTCTGGTTCTCCCTCCCGCCTTGTGAGGTGACCTTGATCAAGGTTCTGAGCGCTGATAGGACACAGGATACTAGAGGGTAGCTGAGTACCTTGCTGTCTGGTAGCGCTTGGCTTAAAAAAGGTTTATTAATACCTTATCAAACGAGGAAAACTTTCCGACCTTAGCCAGTTTTAATAGGTGATTATTAAGACATGTTTCCCTGAGCTCTGCGCCTCATGCATGCATTGGTAACATCAGACGATGTAAAACTCCTATCCTCTCGTGTAGAAACTAGGTCCCTGTGACCTCTTGCGGAGTGGCATCGCATGGGCGCCAATCTGGCCCTTTTCAAATGAGGATAAAATTGACCATTGCCATTTGTCTAACCCGGTATTTCTAAAACCAAATAATTTGAATATTATGAATACACTAATGATGGGTAACGAATCGCAATCAATGCCTTTCGTTTTCTTTGATGAAGGAAAATACCCTGTTCACCGCTGTCTAATAAATAGTGCCCCTTCTTATGTTTAAACATTTTGTTTTCTGTTAGTTTTTATTTGTTTGTGCTATTGTTTGTTATCTTTTAGACATTATTGATTTAGGAACAGCTAATTTAGAGACCTTTGTGCCGTTTTTGGTGATGAAATAAATAAACAAGTGAATGCTTCCCAGAAATACATCTCGCATCTCGTTTGACGCAGATTCTCGGAATGAAGAAGAACAGTTCAGATATGGTCCTTACTCTGTGGCTCAACTTTTCGTAAAGTTGTGGGCATAAAAAACACATAAAAAGCTGACCGAAGACAGCCTGATCACAAGACGTAAGACGATATAGTGGCAAGCCACAATTCCAGTCCTTATGAATGAAAACTTAGAAAGAATTTATTTCAAAGATACGAGGAAATTATTTTTGTAATTGTTTTATTTATTTCATTTGGGTGTCACGCCCCCCCTGGACTTTCTCCACGCCCCCCAGTTTGGGAATCCCTGTTCTAAAGGAATTGCAGACGATAATCTGGACACTTATAAAGTCATAAAAAAAACACATACAAAAAAGGAAATGGATATGCCAAATTGTTAATGCAATCATTAAAATTTGAAAAATAACAACCTACAGTGGAACTTGGTTATAACGTCATCAAAGGGACCAGAAGATTTTTAACGTTATATCCGAGTGACGTGATAAAAAAGCAGCCTTAAAATCAGAGTGAAAGGACAAAGTAAAAATGCAAATGTTCTGCTATATACAACACTGTTTGTTGAAATCTACTCGTACGTTGGAATATGTAAAATAAAAAAACGTTAATAAAAAAATGATATTCACAATTAAATATATTATAGCCTAATAAAAATCTTACTTTACTGTCGAAAAAAATCTGTGATCTTCTTTTGAACGGTCCTTTTGTAGGGGTGGGAAGGGATAAGACCAAGGTATGCTGGACAGCCTCTGCTCCCTCCAGACACCAATTAAACAAAATAGTTGCATCCCGTCACCAGCTCAACGTCCAGCTTGTGACCTGTGTTAGCTTTTGATGTTTCTACACATGGTTTCTATGAACTTTGGGACATAATACAATCACACAACCACTTTTGCAACCTAAGAATCGCAAAATTTTTGACGCTATAACCGAGCGTCGCAATATTTGTTGACGACATAAACGGGTTTTCGTACAACATAAAATGTTCAATTTTGGCTCGTCTGTATAAAATGAGACGTTAAACCCAAGTTGACGATACAGCCGATGCCGTTACAACCAAGTTCCACTGTATACCAGCAAAATTAATTTTTCATTTTTTTCATCCTTATTGGCCATCACTGCCTCTGAAATGACATCTGTGACATTTTTTGACGCAGGTGGAATGATTATTGCATTTAAAATAGAAAAAATTCGTACATTTGCCGTCTTATAATTTTAATATTTTCCCCATGCAAAACTATGACTCACCCTACATTGAGGCTCATGGGCAGAAGCAGATAATTCAGGAATTTTCCCAAGTCTCATCGCTAGAAAAGCCTATGTGTCTGCTGGAAGATTACCTTTTTTCACCCTTGCCTTGAGATGTTCATCTACAAGGCAAAACGCGAGAGCTTCCATGAACTCCATTCTTGGTCTTCGATGGATTTTTTTCAATATTCTTAGCTACAAAAATCTATGATCTACCAGATCAGAAAATTTTAGCTCAATCTGCCACCCGAAGGTCGTATAGTCTTGGTAGTCACACCATTCACAGTAAAACCTCTATGTTGTGAACCTCTTTACATCGTAAACCTCCATACTTCATACCACCCCTATTGTCCCATCAGATTTACATGTCAATTTAAAGGCAAACCTCTTTGTAGTGAACCTCTTTATCTCGTAAAACCTCCACATACCAAGGAGACACCCCCGAGACGGCCTATCTACCTCCATAAATTGTACCGAGACAACAAAAGACCTTTCATGCAGGCACGATTACGTAAATGGAATGACATTTTCAGCAATAAATTTTTCACTTTTTTTTCTTATATACCTTATTATGCTGTAATTTTCATGTTAATCATTAGTTATGGCCATTTTGTTCCATATGAGAGCATACATAACAGTAAATAAGAAAAAAGGTATATGTACTTAATTATCCTAATCATTTTAAGTGACTGTTGAATTAAGAGAGATCACATCGTTTTCTCTCGAGTCATTGTAAAAATCATGCGATAGCGCTCGCTTTCTGTAATTGTTAAATAATAAATATATGTTCACTGATGCATGCATGTTTGTTTAAACACATAAATGTAATGGTTTAAAAGACTGTAGTGCCTTTCATTTCCAAAGGATATTGTTGGGTATTCCCCCCCCCCCTCCTTCGGCGAGTGTCGTCGCCCTCTGACCTTTCCAAGGCCCGGCCAAGTCCCTTTCGGCTCCTTTCTCATGATCTCCGCCAAAGGGACTCGACTCTCGCCCTTTTGAAGTGAGGGAGTGCCGTTACTCGAGGGTCAGTAACCCTTATACCCTAGCATCCATGCCTATGCCGACTGCGTGGGTGTTTGTCAGTGTTCAACCAAAGCCGGGAGCGTGTGGACGCGGAGTTTCGGCGTGTGCTTCTCCGCAAGTTGCGTGCGAAATAAACTGAATTCGATTGAAGGTGTCCTTGCCTTTCATTTCATCATAACCCGGGGTACACGTCCCCGCGCGCACTTCTCCTGAGCCACCTTCGGGCCGGATTGCACGAACAGATATGAAAAAATGGTGCCTATCACTGAAACCTCTCTATATTTTGGTCCCCTCCATTACGATGTAAAGAGGTTTTACGGTATCACTACGAGAACAACGGGAACCAGTGGTTCCCCAACCAGTATATTTTCAACGTCCTTGAATACACCCGCCTTTACTATTCTAAGATGGTCTTCTGACTTCCTCTCCGCCTTCTCTTCCTCCACAGAACCACGGTTTGAAGTCTCACATGGAGGTGCATCAGAAGGACGAGATGTTCACATGCCAGCTTTGCAGCAAACAGTACGCTTCGCGCAGGAAATTGGTCAAGCACCTCAACTACATGCACGGACCGAAGAGAGAATTCCCGTGCGACGTCTGCAACAAAGTGTTTGCGTGCAAGGAAAACCTATCGCACCACAGGAGGCGACACTTTGGCCTGCCGCCTCGCATTCGCAAACCTCGTGTCCCTGTCAAATAAAAGAATCATGAAAACAATTTTTTGTGAAGGAATTCATTATCCATCTAGTATAGAATAGAATGTCTCTATTTGCCGAGCGATCTAGTATATGAAGCATGAACAAAATATAATAATAATAATAGTAATTTATTTTCTCCTACATTTTATTTTCACATCTGAATACAAAAATAACAAAGAGGACGATATTCAGGTGGTCTCCAAGGTCATGGGACCAGAATTGAGCCACCATCAAATAATAAAATGCATGCCAATAAAAAATAATAATAATAGTGCAGTAAATGATACAGGAGTGTTTTAAATAAATAATTTCAAAATAAATTTTCTATTAATTCTTTTGAGGAAAGCCAGTATGTAGCAAGTCTTAACATGACATTTGATGAAATCACTTTGGCCCCATGTTAAGCAAACAGTGTTTATATAATGTTAACTTAGGTCTGTTTGCTAATAGAAATGACTCACTTCCTAACCTTTTCCCTAAGGAGGGCATGTTTTCACGGCTTGAATTTTCCGATGCTGAAGGACGAAGGCCGTGTTTTCACGGTTTTGCAGTCAAACATGCCAAGTGGGTCCCAAGCACCATTTGGGTCCCTAGGCGCGAGAGGTGCGACCCTTTCCTATTGTCAGTGTGGGGATTATCTTGGCCCATTCCAGCTCTTAGTGTCCCACTCGACGAAGGTGCTCATGGTCACTTCTTCGTTTATAAGTTAGAATAACTAAAAACGTACATGTTGCATTTATTGAAAATCAATGCCAAGAATTACATTCTGGATGTTCTGCTGATCGGTTCAAAATTTAAAACGGAACTCTAGCGTTCATTTTAACGGAGTTAATCATCATCTAGAACAAATTTTGGAGATGCTAAGGTTAGATGTTTAATTTTTATTTTTTAAATTTACTAGCAAATTTATAGGAGCTATATTTAAATGGTTTACATCTAAAGATTTACGTTACTCTGTTAGCCACATTCTAAGTGTACATTTGCGGTGAAATTCAATAAAATATCTGATTTAACTCCTACGAAAAAAAAGCCCTTGTAATGTAATAAAATATGATTCTGTCAGGTCTTTGTTGTGAGCCAAAATTACAGTTACTATCTTTAATAACCCTTTAACAACCTTTGAATACAAACGTACTATAAAAGAATTTCCATGTGAATATTCCCATTTAGGCATAGATCGGTCTGAGTAGGAGTAATCAATCAACATGAAAGAATCTTGACTGTGTTGGAAACCCTTCAGAAGCTTTAATCCAGGAAGGATGGAAATTGTAAAAAGCTCCAACAGCCATGACATATTCTGCTTGTCCGTTTTACATCGACACGGGTATTCCTTTATTGGTATGTTTGTGGAGACTGTGGCAGTGGATGGGGTAGCCAGGAATTTCGTTTGGGGATCCAAAACCAGGGTGGAACAATTTTGAAAAACAGGGTACCGAGTATATGAGGGTTTCATACTAATTTTAACGTGCAAAACGGGGGACCTCTACGACCTCATAGATGTAGCAAAGGGAAAAATTCACAGGGCCGTATAAAAATCTCCCAAAGCTCGTCCTCATTGCAAGAAAACTTTTTGCTGTGCAGGTGTGGCCAAATTCACTCACACAAGCAATTAATTAACACAAAATCCTTTGTAAGGGCTGTAGGGACCTCAACAGAGGGCATCCGTAGTAGGCCTTTGCCTGTGAAGATTCCCGGTTTTGTGGAGCAAGAAGCCTTAACCAAACCATGTCTTTAACATAAAACCATACGCTCCGAACAAATCAACAAAGCATATTAGTAAATTTGGTTTGTGGTCAACTAAAGCAGTTTCAAATCCTTAATTTATCTAATAATTTCCATTGAGCACAAATTTTTTACGCTTCATGTTCAATCACAATTTGAAACAGCTTTGAAATTTATATAACGCGGCATGATACTGCAGCTTAAGAAATTTTGGCGCCCACCGCTCATTTAAATGGGTTTCAACAGTCGCCACTGGCGTCGCTGACGAGCATATTGATCCGAGAATCACTGGGAAATTAGGTCTAATTAGAGCTAATGACCGAAATTAAATTCATAATGATGTTCTTAATCTAATTAGTAACTTTTCAATGTGATTCCTTGCAATTAAAAACATAATTATTTTTTTTATACATGTCCTGCAAATATTGGAAAAAAGTGGATCGCATTGCACTCATTACCACGCTGCGGACAATTTAGAAAGCTAATCAAAAGGCTACCTAAGTGGCAACAGATTGCAGCCATTAATATTATGTCTCCTGTATATAGTCACCTTGCATGCATTGTTGATAAACATTCTCGCTTTTCGATACTCAAATGTTACGATATCTTTTCCCGCAAACCAAATGTGACGATTATTGCAAAGAGAATTAATATCATTGCTTAGGGTTTTCGCAGGCATAAGCACAAAACATTCATCAGCCCCATGCATCTATATCATACATACATAAATATTGAAATTTAGGCTTCAATAACCCGTGTAAGGTGCTGGTAGGATCGTTTATTTTAATAACAAGGTGATCGTGTGCGAGGTAAGTCTAAGGTAATCTTTGAAGATTATCTTTTCACCAGAAAAATATAAATATCACAATGTCTAAAATACAGTTCATTTCAACCGAAAGGTGAAATGGGTTGGCCACGCTGCTGTGTTCCTGGCTGTGGAGAGAACAAGAAACTTCGTTTTCGGTAAGAACTTCTAATTTTTTTCAGTAGGTGATGGAATATCCTAAGTTTCAGTGCTAGAGGTTAAGTGAGGTTGTTGTATGAGTCGTTATCTAGTAGCGTATCCTGGATGCCTTTATGGCTTGAATTATATGCGCAGTAAGTGTGAAATCTTTACTTTTGAGTATCGGCTGTGAGCCATCGACCATGTGATCACTAATTTATTTTTCTCCGTGTCATGTTATCTAAACCATAACTTGTTATTATCTTCGAGGCATAGTTAAATACTCTATTGCAATGCGGTTTGTCATTTGTGCTATGATATTCAGTATCGGTTGAATACATTGTCAGAGTATTCCAACTCTGCAATTTTTTTAATGCGTTGTGTGTTTAATTTTATGGTTTAAAAGCGTTTTGGGTTATTGCTTGATTGTGCCGACCTTGTACATAATGTTAGGAATCAAGGGAAATAAGGTCAATGGTGTGAAATAGTTTAGTAAATGGCTTTCGTTCCTTTAAATATCTGCTGTTTATCATGCATTCCTTGTCGTTAATAGGTTTCCACATCCCTATTCAGACAGACACAAGAGGTTTGCGGAATGGCTTAAAAGGATTGGAGATGAGAAGTTGAATAAAATGGACCCCAAGAAAGTATATGAAAATAAAAGAATATGCTATCGCCATTTCTTCTTGACAGATTATGAGGAGGGTACCCACATATTGAAAAGGGACGCTATTCCTTCCAGATTTCCAGTGATTCCCAGGAATACCCTGAAATCTTGCGATTCCAATAACTTGGCACCTGGGGAAGCAGGAGCTTCCTCATCACCAGGTAATTTTCTCATTTACGCGTCGTAATCTATTTTTTGCAGGCTTTTTCATAACTTGCTTGCTCTGTTTCATCGATGGAATCGTGTAATATAGGGCGGATCCAGGATAATTTTTGTTTAAAAGTCGAGCTTTCAACTTCGATTGTACAATGGTTTATTCAAACGTTCGTTTCACATTTAAGATAAAAAACGACCTGCAGCTATTACTGCGCAAAATATACTTTCTATTTTAATATAAAAGTTATTTACATGAAAATATTTATAAGTTCCATACATAATAATGACATTTTCTGATATGTTACCTTTAGATAGCTAAAATTATTTTTAATGTTATCCGAACCGATCAATAACGTATTAATCGGTGCGGATTATTTTCATCTTTGTACGGCATTCTCTCTGTCGCCAAGATTTTCTTTCTTTCGCGTCATACCAACTGAGTTTACTATTTTTTTATTTTATTAGGGACCACGTCGCTGACAATTTTGGCGGCACGCTTTTGAGGCTGCGGAACTCTAACGAACTACGAGCGCCACTTGTAGTCAACCCGTTCTTTGTTTTTGGTGCGGTTTGTTTACGTGTGTATACGCGAGTTATTGACTCTTGAAAAACTATTTAATGTTGTTCTTCAGTGTTTTTGTTTAATTTATTAACGCTAAGGTAATTCACGGTGTGGATTTTACGGTTGAGGCAGGAGCTCGTTCGCTTAATTTTCGGCGATATTTGAAATGCCACGAAGCTGTGTCGCACCAGGGTGTACTGAGGGGTATGGCTCTAAAAAGTCAACCTTCTCATTTTTCTCTGCCCCCAAAGATCCTGTTAAGAGGCGTAAATGGCAAGCTGCGATACCGAGGGTAAACTTTGAGTTGAAGGCAGGGCAGAGACTGTGTGAAAGGCATTTCATGCCCCACGACATCGTCAGGAAAAAGCTGTTGAAAGATCGCGACGGTAATGTCGTCCAGGAGGTAAGCAAAGGCTCGGCTCAAGTAAAATAATTTCATAAGCATCAAGGAATGCAATTAATGCGTTATTTCGCTGTTTCCTTTTAGGTGAAATTTGGAATTCCTAAATTGACTGATGACGCTATTCCTGTGCTCTATCCGGGTTTTCCGGCTTGCCTAAGTAAGCCAAAAGCGAAGTGGGACAAAAACCCCTCGGAAGTACTACTTATTATTTTTAGTACAATTCTCTTCTTTTCCATTGCCTAACCTGAGAAATTTGTTTCATGTATATATCGTGACAAATATTTACTTATGTTACGCGATGAAATGTGGTACTACCTAGGTGACAGGTGGAATGGTTACTTCAAATTATTGTGGGTTTAGGGATGGAATGAAGCAAGCAATACAGCATTAGGGTGGCACGCACTTTGCTCGTACCCACAAGGGAATTACGGTTATTTAATAAAAGGGCCATTACATCTCAAATCGGGCAGATAGCGCAAAATCATGTCCACTATCAATCATGGGAGCATCTTCAAGTTTAATTTTCCTGAAAAAGGGAGGATAGTGCAAATGAAAAAAAACTCAGTGCCGCATTTGGTGACCCTATTTGTAATGAGAAGTTGAAAAAGTGGCATTTTGCAGGGAAAAACATTGTTGGAATGATCATTTTTATTAGATTTATCAAAAAAATTTCAAATTGCCACTTGTTTCAATTTACTTTGAAGTTTGTGGTCTTCACAATGTTTACAGAGATTGCTATGTATGGCTTTCATGCTAAAATAATTAGTGATTTTTACAAGTGATTGAAACTGTAGTTTATTTGTGGAAATTATTAAAAGTACAAGGTAGTTACCTATTAATTTTTTATTGTCTAAATCGAAAGATTATTGCTCCTGAAGTACATATTTCATGCTTTTAGATTTTTAAATGACAATATCTATTTTTCACGATTAAATGAAGAGTGAAAATTTTCAAGCACGTGTAAACACGACAGCTAAGTATGAATGCTGGGAAAAGCCCGTTTGATGTCTGGCTGCTGCTGTATGAGCCCACCTGGGTGCGAGGCTATGAATGCCGCTACGATGAAGGCTACTTGCTGCCGAGCATGGCAGTAGTGTAGAGTACCCTGCTAGCAGGTAGCGCTTGGCTTAAATAAGGACTATCAATACCCTATCAAATGAAGGAAACTTTCCGACCATAGCCAATTTTAATAGATGGCTATTAACCCTTTCGAGACGGCGGAGTTTTCGTGTTAGCATGACTGCTGTATTGAGCCCCTAGAGACTCTTCTTTCTCGTGGTACGGAGCATTTTTGGAGGACATTCGTTGAGAAGGGTCTCGCAGAACCTTTTTCGACCCCTCTCCACTGGGACTCCACATTATCTCGGGCTCCGAGAGTAGTTGTGCTCCTTCCTTTCTGGGTTTACGACCATACCTGCAGCATTGATTTGCGGTCAACTTATGTGTTGCCTATATGTATTTATCAAATGGATAATTGTTGCTTGCACGTAAATTGCAGACTTTGAATTGAATTCCTCATTTTTTTCTGAGAATTGTCAAATTTTAAACGAAGTTCCAAGGCCAATATTAATGCATTTAATGCAGCAACAATTTCCATGTTGATGTTTATACATAACTCGAGATATAAGTAAATATTTATCGTACAATTTCATTTACAAATTGTAAACGCTGCTCAAAAGACAAATGATTCAATTCTTAGTTTATATTTCTTGAGAAATGAACAAATATTTATTTCGAAACCTGACTGAATAAACAATTGTAAGACTGCTGTCCCTTAGTGTATTCATAATATACAAATTATTTGATTTTCGAAATCCCAGTTTAGATGAATGGCAAAGGTCAATTTTAATCTCATTTAAAAAAGGCCACATTTGCGCCCATGCGATGCCACTCCACGTGACGTCACAGGGGTGCAGATATTATACAACTATTCAGGAGTTTTACCTCATTCGATGTTACCAATACATGCATGAGGCACACAGCTGAGGGAAACATCTCATAATAATCACCTATTTAAACTGCCCAAGGTCGGAAAGTTTCCTTCGTTTGAGAGGGTATTAATAATCCGTACTTAAGCCATGTGCTTCATGCTAGCGGGGTACTCTGCTACCTGCTAGCATCCTGCGACGTATCAGCGCTCAAAGCCTCGCCCCAAGGTCACCTCAATTGCGGCAGCGGGAACCAGAACGACGTCACACAGGAGTTTTCCCAGCATTCTTACTTGGCCGTTGCATTTTCAGGTACTTTAAAATCCTCACTTATCATTTGATTCCGAAATATAGATATAGTATTTCGATTTAGGTTTTAAAGTAGAAATAGGAAACCACCCTATTTCTTTAAATTGAAATTGAAAACACTATTGCTGACCAAAATGTTGTATTCTGTTGATGAATACCTCAATGGTGCATTTTTATCCCTTGTACCTTAAATGTGTGCTTAAGTGAATATCCTATTTGCTATTTTGGTTTAAACTCATAGGCCGTTTTCCAATTCGCAATTATTCACCCTCCGTGCACTTTTCGATCGTCAACTTACGGATGTGACGACAGCAAGGGTGGATCCAATCGGCGAGGGCGCAAGGGAACGAAGGGTAAAGTGAACAAGGGAACGTGGATGCTCCCTCGCTCCCTTCCCCTCGTAGGAAGTGGACGTCAAAATGGCGGCAATGGAAAACTCAGAAATCTTGAATTGGAGTTTTAAGCAATTTTGTGTTTATTATGTGAGCTCTTCTACGTTATATTATATCGGCATTGTGAATTCTTGCTCTTCGCATGCAAAAAATATAAGTATAAAGGTGAAATTGATTCTTAAATCAACCACCAGATATTCTAACACCACCCCGTGCGTCACATTTCGTTATTGCCAATAGTTCGCATTATTTCCGTTCACACTTTATGGCGCCAACAGAGCATTAGTAAGGGCGCAGGGTGCAAGGGAGAAAGGGATCAAGGGAATGAGTGCATACTACGTGGATTGGAAAACGGCCATAGTATTGACATTGCTAAAATCTTGCTGATTATTGATTTATTATACAGTGAGTCCTCGTTTAACGTCACTTACCGTTCCTGAAAAATGTGACGATGAACGAAATGACGTTAATCGAAGCACAATATCCAATACGAAACAATGTAAACAAGTGAATATCGGCTCCTAGACCTCACAATTCCTACGCGAAAAAATTTTAGCGTATCATATTTGGGCCATTTCTTACGATGGGAATGCCAAACTATGGCATAAACACGAGTCCCTGTCTTCATTGACGGCCATACCAGCAGTGACGTACATCCTTCTCCATTTTTGTATCTTCCCGCGTTTGTTTTTTCGGCTTCGCTATGGTGGTCACCTGGGCATCATCGCCTGGGCATCTTCATCGCTGAAACATCGTCGCAGTTATAGGAACCAAGATTATTGAGAACACGGCGAAAAAGTGACGACAAATACTCCGAGTTCTACCCGGAAAAATTCCTAGAAATCACTTTTCAGGTTCCAGAAAACCATTATGTCAAGTAAAATTTGCTAAAACTTTACTTGACATTTACACACTTAACATTTGCGCACCTACCTAAGAATTCATTTCGCAGAAAAAACGTAATTTAAACGTAAATGAAAATTTGCTATAAACGTAATCGAAATTGACAATAAACACACCGTTTTACACTTCGTTTAGACTCACTGTCTTATCGCCCACAAAACGAACAACCTGCAACTCCCACCGCTTCGCGTTTTTTCTCGTGCGAAATTTAAAAGACCTGACGTTATCGCGAAGCAAAGGTGTGATAAACGAATGGCAGTCTCAAAATTTTCGTGACGTTATCTCGAAATGACGTTAAACGGGGTGACGTAGAACGAGGACTCACTGTATATCGTTGAGCAAAAAACGATACTTTAATTATTATGTTGCTGATGCATTGAAAATTCTTTGGAATAAAATAAAACTCTTAAATACTGCTGTAGGTTCTTGGAGATGTTAGTACTGGCACGGGCACATACCAGATCCCCAAATAAGTTAATTAATTTCTTAATAACCGAAACCACAGTGCATTTTCTGTACACTCATACACTCATTTTTTTTACCACACATTTAGGGGCAATCGTGAGGATGCTCTTCTCAGGGGCGTAGCTAGGAATTAGGGCAAGGGGGAGTTTTTAAGGGGGTTTTAAGGCTAGAGGGGTTTGGAGAGAATAGAATATCCCGGTGGCGTAACTAGAAATATACTTTGGGGGAGGGGATGAGGGGGGTTAGTGGGTGCTACCCCCCAGGAAACGGGGATTTCAGGAAAAGTTTTGAAAAATAACATGCCTTTTATGTCATATTGGCAGTTAAAATTTAACTTTTAGCAGATGCAGTTATTATATTTGAGTGGAATTATATATTTGGTTGGAAGCCAAGGGACACAATAGTTTAGTTTCCTTCATCAAAGAAAACGAAAGGCATTGATTGCGATTCGTTACCCACCATTAGTGTATTCATTATATACAAATTATTTGGTTCTAGAAATACCGGTTTAGACGAATGGCAATGGTCAATTTTTATCCTCATTTGAAAAGGACCAGATTGGCACCCATGCGATGCCACTCCACGTGACGTCAAAGGGACCTACTTTCTATACGAGTAGATAGGAGTTATACATCGTCTGAGATTACCAATGCATACATGAGGCACAGAGCTCGGGGAAAGATCTCTAAATAATCACCTATAAAAACTGCATATGGTCGGAAAGTTTTCTTCGTTTGATAAGGTATTGATAATCCTTATTTCAGCCATGCGCTACCAGCTAGCAGGGTACTCAGCTACTCCCTAGCAGCCTGCGTCGTATCAGCACTCAAGCCTCCCTCAAGGTCACCTCACAGGGCGGCAGCGGGAACGAGAAATACGTCATACAGAGAGATTTCCCGGCATTCATACTTACGCGTAGCGTTTTCGCGCTCATGAAATTTTTCACTTTTCATTTAATCGCGAAAAATAGATGTTGTCATTTAAAAATCTAAGTGCCTGAAATACATACTCCAGGAGTAATAATCTTTCGATTTAGCCAATAAAAAAATAATAGGAAACCACCCTATTGATTTCTCCTTTCTGTACAGAGTTACGTACAGAAATTAGGTGTTTTAGAAAACAAATGAGATCAATTAGGCACTTAGTATAGTGCATTTGATTCCCCACTCGATGTCAGCACAGAACAGACACTCAATCGTTTCCCTTGGCAACCAGGTTTTTGTGTATTTATTATAACAATTAACTTTACCCAACTGTGTTCAGAAAAAAAAATCACTTACACCCCCTTTGCTTCCAAAACACTCATATCAAATCCGTACAAGATTTTCATATAATTTTTTGATTTATCAGAGGTTTATTTAATTTTGTGTGTACGTTGGTCAAACAGGCCGCAAATTTAAAATCTTGTTGATTAACACAAAAGAAGTGCTCATTTGAAAGACTCCATTTCCCATTTTTCTAAACACCTGTCCGAATCCGGCCACAACAGTGATTTTAATATTAAAAATTTTACATGTACAGGAGGAAAGTGTAAAACTGGATATTTTAGAAATCACCAAATGCACCCTTGCACGTAACACCAAAATTTTACATGATGTGACTGTATTCAAATGTTCTAATTTTTTATCTACTGTTTTAAAATCTGATTTCTTCCTTGACAATCCTCCTCCTCCCCTTCCCGTTTACCTCGTTACCATCTAACCTTCTACCTGCCTTCCCCCACCCCCCCTCCCCCAGCTTTTATACTTCGTGTTTTGACCCTCCAATACAACCAACAATGCCCAACCCCCCTCCTCCTCATTTAGTTACCCCCCCTCCTTCCTTCACTCTGTTGTTGGGTTACATAAGGCTGGACGTTGTACACTATTGCTCTGTTAGTCTTGATAATGACGGTATAAACATCTAAACTAGTTGACAGTTTAAATAAAAGTTTGTGGAATAGTACTGTGTTTTGTTTCACCATGAACACTGATATTTTGTCGAAACCACCATGAATTTTTGAAATTTTAAATTGTTTTCAGTAGTTGTAGAATATTAGATTTTGATATCACCATGTTCTCTGTATGAATGAAATGTATTCTCATTATATTTTACTTTATTCATATTTTTAGAACACGCAAAATCATATTTAATTTTCTCTTCGTTCAGGCACTGCTAACTCATAATTCAATTATTATTATAAAGTGCAAAATAAAGTTAAATACACCAATTTACTTCACAATGGTAGTTACTTCAATGCATAAAGAAACGAAGTATCTATAAAGGACGTTTTGCGCGGTACACGGAATTGCGCAATCTGACGTGCTTGCAAAGGCACAATCAAAATAGAATAGTTTCCTTCATCAAAGAAACCGAAAGGTATTGACTTCGATTTGTTACCCACAATTTCTGTATTCATAATATATAAATAATTTCGTTTTAGAAATACCGGTTTAGACGAATGGCAAGGGTCAAATTTTATCCTCATTTGAAAAAGGCCAGATTGGCGCCCATGCGATTCCACTCCACGTGACGTCACAGGGACCTAGTTTCTATAGGAGAAGATAGGAGTTATACATCGTCTGAGGTTACCAATGCATGCATGAGGCACAGAGCTCAGGGAAACATGTCTTAATAATCACCTATTAAAACTGGCTAAGGTCGGAAAGTTTTCTTCGTTTGATAAGGTATTAATAAACCTTTTTTAAGCCAAGCGCTACCAGACAGCAAGGTACTCAGCTACCCTCTAGCATCCTGCGTCCTATCAGCGCTCAGAGCCTCGATCAAGGTCACCTCACAAGGCGGGAGGGGGAACCAGAAATACGTCACACGGAGAGATTTCCTTACCCGTCGCGTTTTCGGGCGCTTGAAAATTTTCACTTTTCATTTAATCGCGAAAAATAGATATCGTCATTTAAAAATCTAAAAGCGTGAAATACGTTCTCCAGGAGTAATAATCTTCCGATATAGGCAATAAAAAAATAATAGGAAACCACCCTATTGCGTCGTGTAAAAGCGGTGAATTGCCAGAACACATGCGTGGATGCAAGACAGCAAAGTAGCCCCTGTTCTAATTTCGTTCATGCATTTGCGTAATTCCGCGCCATTTTAGAAATTAGTGCGGCTGTGACCTGCGCAATTACGATGCCTCTTGCTGCGAAAACCTACGTTCAAAAATAAGAATACAGTGAGTCCTCGTCCTACGTCACCCTGTTTAACGTCATGAAAATTTTGAGACCGTCATTCGTTTATCGCACCTTCGCTTCGCGATAACGTCTAGGCTTTTAAATTTCGCGCGAGAAAAAAACGCGAAGCGGCGGGCGTTGCAGGTTGTTCGTTTTGTGGGCGGTAGTACAGTCAGTCTAACCAAAGTGTAAAACGGCATGTTTATTGTTAATTGCGATTACGGATTAAGCAAATTTTCTGCTAAATTAATTCTTAGGTTGGTGCGAAAGGTTTTACTTGACATAATGGTTTTCAGGAACCTAAAAAGTGATTTCAAGGCATTTTTCCTTGTAGAACTTGTGTGAGTTTTTGTCGTCACTTTTTTCGCCTTGTTCACAATAATTTTGGTTCCTGTAACTGCGACGAAGTTTCAGCAATGATGATGCCCAGGTGACGCTCGCCTGGGCGACCACCATAGCGAAGCCGAAAAGCAAATGCGGAAAGATACATAAATGGAGAAGGATTTACGTCACTGCTGCTATTGTCGTCGATGAAGATAGGAACTCGTATTTATGCCATAGTTTGGCATTCCCATCGTAAAAAATGCTCCAGATATGATACGTTTGGGGCCATTCTTCCTCATCTAAAGAGTTATTCATTTTACAGAAAAGAGCCATTAGGATTATTACCAATTCTAACGTAAGGGAACACTGCAAACCACTATTCAGGCAGCAAGGGATTATGACATTGTACGGTCTATATATATTTAAATGTTTAATAAATGTAAAAGTGAATATTGACAGCCATAAAACTGGTGCTGATGTCCACCATTACAACACAAGGCTCAAACATAATCTGTTACAGCCCCACTGTAGGCTGTCAACTACAAAAAATTCTTTTGACCATGTTAAACTTTGCATGTTCAACCACTTACCTCAAGAGGCAAGAAATTGAACTTTAAGAAAGTTTAAAGGTGTTCTTCACTCGTGGATAGTGACTCAAGCTTTTTATTCACTCAATGAATTTCTGGAGAGCAATACTCTAAATTGTATATTCTAGATTTAGTTTTTCTTTGACGAAGACTATTACATTGTTTTATGTTTAATGTTGAATAAATTATGATTATGATTATAAAATTTTTTCGCATAGGAATTGTGAGGTATAGGAGCCGATATTCACTTTTTTACATTGTTACTTGTGGGATATATTATTATATTGTGCTTCGATTAACGTCATTTCTGATCTTAGGTTTTCCCGGCGTATCAGTTGCAGAAAAGTTTCTTGGGTTTTCCACCGGTCAGTGTCGTCCATGTCTCCCGACGTTTCGATCCCCGACTTGCAGTTCATCCTCAGATTCGGAAGATCCGCAAGTTGCGGATCGAAACGTCAGGAGACATGGACGACATCGACCGGTGGAAAACCCGAGTAACTTTTCTGTAACGTCATATCGTTTATCGTCACATTTTTCAGGAACGGTAAGTGACGTTAAACGAGGACTCATTGTAAGGTATTTTGAGTAAAAAAGTTTTTTATTGTTGGCCTGTGTTATCCCTCACTAATTTTTTTGACTCATCTTAGAGGGAAGCACTGCCCTTAGCAGCAAACCGGAGCCGGTCACGGGTGTGAATGGGAAGCAGGTTCCTGCAAACACCAAGACTGAAGAACTGATTAGTTTGGGAGACGACCAGACTCCCGAGTCTTCGTCCATTAGCACCGTTGAGATCAACACCTCACTCTTTGGACGCATATCTCAAGACTTGGCCCTTCATCGAAACATCAACCCCATTCTCTTACCCCCTGATGATGAAAGCGGCGCAACTGCATCCCCGACTGAGCCCCTCGTCATCGACATTGTCGTCCCCGGAACCCTGGACTTAACAGTCCAGGAACTTTCTACAAGTTTGCCTCCAAATCCTTCCGTTTCACCCGCCTGGCACGATCGTAATGTGCCAGGTAGTGAAACAGGTTGTTCCGCCCTCGTTCCTGTCTCTACATGTGCTTCGGACAGTGCTGTGATCTGTGATAGTGGTGTGAAGTGTCCCGATGAAATTAACCAAGGTACTGTGGTGCTTCCTTGTGGAACCCCAGCTGAGAAAACTGTTGAAAGTTCGAGCTTGGAAAGGTGGAAGGCCGATATTCGTGATGGAGTTGATAATTCAGCTGACGATTGCCATCTGTTTTCTATACCGGGTAGCGATTTTGCCCACGATGCTCAGCTTGAAGGGGGGGAAAATGTGGTGGAGGAGGTTAGTACCCTTGATGAACATGTGGGCATTACAGAGCCCGATGCTGATGATGGTGATTCAAGTCGGGACTCTATATTCAGCCATTACATAGCGAGGGCTTCTCCGCCGCCAGAGAAAACAAGAACAATCGATGGGATAGCCGTGGAACAGCTGGCCAAGACATTGTTGGCAGGGTATGCAGATGTTTCGGTTGTTCCAGTCTCGGATCCATACTACCGGTTTAAATTGTGCCGGCTGTGCTTCAGAGCTGGGAAGAGGGTGACGATGATATATGGAGGCGCGTTCACGGACTACAATCTCAAGGATGCCATAGAAGACATGATGCGATTCCAGGTGAGTTGTCTTCTTTCTACGTTCGAGTAACTTTGGATTTTATCTCTTCTAATATTTGGTAAGAATTCATGAATACAGTAGATTCCGTTCAATGGGTCCGCCGGTTACTTGGGGCAACCACTTAATTGGGGCAGATCTTGAAGAACAGAACCCAATAGAGGAATATCCCAGAGTATTCTCCGCTTAATTGGGACAGCATATGCCGCTTTATTGGGCCATGAGTCGGCGACATAGACTCTATACTCGCGAGGAAATTAAATTTTTTTGTTTTCAGAATACCATTTTCATATTTTCCTTCTTTGATTTACTCTTTTTTTCACATCTTTTCCTATCCTATTCCTATTCTTGCCCCATTCTGAAAGTTCTTGTTGTTATACTATCCGCAAGAGGATAGTACTTTTCTTTAATAGGACTTAGTATAAGACATTCATTCAGCGCCGCCCAAGGCTGTGAAAAATATTTTTAACTAAATTGTTATAATTCTTAAAAATTATAATAAGTTAACTAAACTCGCTGATTTATTAATCAAATTAATAGTTTAATGAACTTATGTTGCATTATAAACATTCTTTAGTCTTCTTTCTATCATTTCAACATTTGTTTATGCCCATATACAGATATTTCAATTGTGGCAAGTAAATTCAAACAAGTCTTTGTACAACATGTGAGCATATCCATGCCTAATATCAAACTTTTGCATTTTACACATGTTAAACTAGCCAAATAGGTTTCATTCCTTTCATTTTCCTTCATCAAATAAAACGAAAGGCGTTGATTGTGATCCCTTACCCACCTTTGGTGTATTCATAATACACAAAATTATTTGATTTTTAGAAATCCCTGTTCTGACGAATGTTAATGGCCAATTTCAACCTCATTTGAAAAAGGATAGATTGGCGACGATGCGATGCCACTCCACATAACGTCACAGGGACCTAGATGCTATACAAGTAGATTGGAGTTTTACATCATCTGAGATTACCAATGTATACATGAGGCACAGAGCTCCGGGAAACATCCCTTAACAATCCCCTCTTAAAATTGCATTTGGTCAGAGAGTTTTCTTTGTTTGATAGGGTACTAGTAATCCTTATTTAAACCAAGCACTACCTACTAGCAAGGAACTCTATGCTACCGCCATGTTCGACAGCAAGCAGCCAGAGGTCACACAGGCTTTTCGCAGCATTCATACTTAGCCATCGCGCTTTCGTACGCTTGAAAATTTTCACTTTTCATTGAATCACAAAAAACTGATATGTATCATCATTTAAAAATCTAAAAGCGAGATATATGTACTCCAGGAGTAATAATCTTTCGATTTAGGCAATGAACAATAATAGGAAACCACCCTATGTAGACAAAAAAATGATTGGGTGAAAGGTGCACCTGTACATGGCATCAACAGTTTCATGTCTTGGTAGTTGACAGACATGGGACAACTAAAGCTCGCTCTGTAATCCACACAATCAAACAGGCTGTGACACTAACAAATTCAGATATAATGACATACAGTACTCAAAATCTCACCATGAATGACTTCATTGTGTGTTTCCGAAAAACCTGGTCAATTTCAAAAATCACTGCAGTGTCTTTACAAGAGAATGACATTAGTGTCTCATTTATGCATCCACACGATCCATCGAAATGTTCCACATGGCCCAAAGTAGAAGAAAGACTTATGTGAAGTGCCATTGAAAAATACTCTGTGCAAATTGCAACTCATTCACCGTTTCCAGGCAGTAGCAGTGGGTGTTTGCACACATTGGATGCTATGGAATTAAACAAGATTGAACTTGCTTTCAGTCAATAGATGTAACCAATCATTCAGATATGAACTTTTCACTGTTATTAATGCTAAGTAGAATGAAACGGCATTTTTTTCCCCTTGAAGGTATGCAATCTTGGTGTACAAGAGTCGAAAACAACTTTGACATGCCTTAAAACAAAAAGTATAAAAATACTACCTTTTTTATTTTTTAATTGAAAGCAGAACATTTTAACTACCCGCTGATAATTTTTTTTAAGAAAATAAAAGGTGGCCTTTTTTAGTAATAAATTGTTAAATAATGACTAATTTTTATTGTTTAAACAAGTCCTATTTGTTTATTCTTGCTTCAAATGACTTGAAAGTTATGCCATAATGTGCGTAAATGAATTTTCTTTCAAATAAAACAATAACCACTGCTTTACGGGCCGTGGTTCCTTAGTAATCAACATTTATGTGATTTTTCATTTTTTACTCTGAGGCCTGACACTGCAATGTTCAAGGGGCGGTAACTTTATGACGGTTCAGTTCTGAGCAGAGATAAAGTCATCGTTATTCATCATAAGGATACTGCTTTCACATGTACAAATTTCAGAGAAATCGGTGATGGTCACCTGACATGATTTTGCACTATCTGCCTGATTTGAGATGAAATGGCCCAATAATTGTGGAGCAGATATGAGCATTGACGTTGGAACTTACGTTGCATCATCAAGGTTCGTTATTCGCTTTCACCTACCGTAGTTAAGTTTATTATGTGGTAAATAGTGGCATAAAAAATGTTTTCTATGGTTAACTTAAACGAAGTATTGGTTTCCCTAAAGTATACGAAGTGCCAAACGTGAAAAATATTATATATTCGTAGAAACATTGTCCATGTATACCACTATATTGTTCTTGTTAGTTCAATCATTTTTATAACTTATTTAACTTGGTGGCTATAATGTGGTAGTGTCGGAGTGACTCGCGGAACTTCGGTTTCGCGGAAAAGGGTATCACCATTATCGCGAGCCAGCTATTTTCCTCCCCCTGTGACGAGGCCGACTAGTCACTCACTCAACCCCTCCCCCACCCTGGGCAATGACCTTCCTATCAATCCGAGCGGTACCTGCAACCTTTGCTCCTCAGGATTGACTTATATTGAGGCGCCGTCCTCCGGCCAGAACCTTGTTCCTTCCTTCCCTTACTCGGTCGCGGGTCGTCATCCGACCTCCTCCGAGCATCCTCCCTTACTCGGTCGCGGGTCGCTATACCGACCTCCTCCGGGCATCCTCCCTTACTCGGTCGCGGGTCGCTATACCGACCTCCTCCGGACTTCCTTCCTGCCTTCCCAGCCTCGCCAGGAGCCGTCGTACCGTCCGCACCCGAGTCGCCGTCCGTCACAGGTCTTGTCTGCCGCTGAATTCATGTGAGTCCTCATTTCCCCCTTATCCGCTGTGCCTGATCGTCCAGTGTATCTGACTATTAAAAACCCATGAATTAATCCACTGTCTAGTTATTGAGAATACGCTCCCCACCAATAATGTTGCGACCGCCAACCACGCGACAGTAGTACTATAACCTTTTTCGCTGTGTTACTGTGCATTTTAAAATGGTTTTTGTGAGCCGTCTCGAAAGGGCTAAATAAGGCCACTAAAGACAAAAGAGGGCGGAGGAAACAATAGCGAGCATTTATTCGTGACTTATGAAAAAGGTTTGAAATTACATGACTCGATTTTACGAAGTGCCAATTTTCCGGTCCAAATGACTTCGTGTAATCGAGATTTTACAGTACAGTGAGTCCTCGTTCTACGACACCCCGTTTAACGTCAGTTCGCGATAACGTCACGAAAATTTTGAGACCGTCATTCGTTTATCGCACCTTCGCTTCGCGATAACGTCAAGGCTTTTAAATTTCGCGCGAGAAAAAAACGTGAAGCGGCAGGCGTTGCAGGTTGTTCGTTTTGTGGGCGGTAATACAGTCAGTCTAAACGAAGTGTAAAACGGTGTGTTTATTGTTAATTGCGATTATGGTTTTAGCAAATTTTCTGCAAAATGAATTCTTACGTAGGTGCGCAATGTTTTACTTGACATAATTGTTTTCTGGAACCTAAAGAGTGATTTCAAGGAATTTTTCCGTGCAGAACTCAGAGTTTTTGTCGTCACTTTTTTCGCCGTGTTCACAATAATTTTGGTTCCCTTAACTGCGACGATGTTTCAGCGATGATGATGCCCAGGCGACGCTCGCCCGGGCGACCACCATAGCGAAGCCGAAAAGCAAATGCGGGAAGATACAAAAATGGAGAAGGATTTACGTCAGTGCTGCTATTGTCGTCGATGAAGACAGGAACTCGTATTTATGCCGTAGTTTGGCATTCCCATCGTAAAAAATGCTCCAGATATGATATGCTAAAATTTTTTCGCGTAGGAATTGTGAGGTCTAGGAGCCGATATTCACTTTTTACATTGTTTCTTATGGGATATTATGTTTCGATTAACGTCATTTGGTTTATCGTCACATTTTTCAGGAACGGTAAGTGACGTTAAACGAGGACTCACTGTATTCATTAATCTCAACCAATGTGATGTTCTAAATCTGTCTTTCAGGTCTCCACCTCCGATGACTACCCCCAGGTGATCTGTGACCATTGTCTCTTGAAACTAACAAAATTCAAGCGCTTCAAAGAGCAATTCCGGGAGGCCAAAGAGTTTTTTGATGAGGAACTCAGGAGAAATAACAAAACAGTCGATGAAGGTGGCGGTTTATCGTCAAATAAGGTAAGTTATTTACAGCAGATTCCGTTTAATGGGTTTACTGGTTACTTGGGGCATAGACTCTATACTCGCGACGAAATTAATTTTTTTTTTTTTGTTTTCGGAGTACCATTTTTTTATATCTTCCTCCTTTGATTTACTCTTCTTTTTCAAAAATGTTCCAATTCTTGCCCTATTTTGAAAGCTCTTGTTGTTATACTATCCGCAAGAGGATAAGACTTTTCTTTAAAAGGATTTAGTAAAAGACATTCATTCAGCGTTGCCCGTGGCTGTGAAAAATATTTTTAACTAAATTATAATTCTTAAAAGTAATAATAAATTAACTAAACTCACTGATTTATTAATCAAATTAATAGTTCAATAAACTTATGTTGCATTATAAACATTCTTTTGTCTTCTCTCTACAGCTTCAAAGTTTTTTATGCCCATATACAAGAGAGTTCTGAAAGTATACCGGGACTAGCCACGGTAATAACTTTTTACGGAGTCACCTGCAATGCACAAATAGTGCGAAAAATCCACAGAGGAAAAATCATTCGCCTTGACCGGGATTCGAACTCGGATCCCTCGATTTCTGGCCGAGTGCTTTAGCCAGTTAAGCTACCGAGGCGTCATTCTCCCCTGTGGAAATTTGGGACTATACCGGACAAGGTGGTATGGACTCGGAAATCGAGGGATCCGGGTTCGAATCCCGGTCAAGGCGAATGATTTTTCCTCTGTGGATTTTTCGCACAAGAGAGTTCGCCTAATTGGGGCAGCCGCTTAATTGGGGCAAAGTGCACAAGTCCCGATATGTCCAAATTAACCGGAATCTACTGTATTATTAAGTGTAATGGGGAATTCCACTGAAAATGGATGATTATGTGATAAAATATTATCCTTAATTCTAAAAATTACGGTGAAAGGAGTTCATCTCTAACCTGCGTATTATTCGTAAATTCCAATTTGAAAATTGTATTGTTATCTTGCGCTCCAAACGACCCATCGCCATGTTGGCTGAGCGTGATGTCAGACAGTGGTGCTGCGAGGAGGGGGTTTTGGGGAAGAAACCCCCCCCCCCCCTAGAGCTCATAGAAATGCCTAAGTTTAATCCATTGTACTTAATTGGATTGATATTACTAATAGAATAGTGTGTAAGGATTAATAAAATTTCCCTCACAAAGCCATAAAACTCACCATTTTGAACCATTTATCTTAAAATTCCGCAAGTTATTAATCTCACACCGAAGGCTTATCCTGGTGGGTATACCATACTCCCACACACCCTGGTATTAGTTGCACCTAAACCCCCTCCAGCCTTAATTCCTAGCTGCGCCCCTGACGTCAGAGTCCAGTGAACAAAACGTTTACGTGATGCCAGTAGACTATTTGTCCCAGTTTTAAAAAAAACCTATGTATCTCTCAGTACAATTTTTTTTTTCATAGCATTATATTTTCATTTCGTCTTCACTCATGAAATATTTATCCTTAATAATTGACAGGTTTAAAAAATGTATGCATACTGGAAGATGCAGCACAGTCTCGACAAATAGCACTTATTACTTTTTCATCCTCCTCATCTACGGCGATTTCCACAGTATGTACAGGCGGTCCTCGACTTTCGTACAATTCGCACTTTCGTACGTTCAAAATTGACACCTTTTACTTGACTTTCGTGCGCTAAATTCGGACTTTCGGACGTTGGTTATTTTTTTTAAATTCCTGCGATGTTTATTGCACATCCCAACATTCAGTTGTTTCAAATGGCAGTACATGTGAACAATATGAACGTATATAATGAAGGGAATTGTTGGTAGTTGACTCTAATCTAGGTGATTTATTTGGGAGAGGGACTGCCTGCTATAGGCTCCTTCATCAAGAGAAGAAGAAAGCCTTCATTGGAGATATTTTTCAAAAGAAGTTGACTAGACATCATCAAATAGCTTTCAATAAAACTAGTAAGATCTTCTTTCTAATTGTGTTTTTTCGTTTGAGTGCTGATTAATTCATGTACACCTTCAGCAATGATATTGCACGAAATATCACACGAATTCCGTTTGTCTTTTTTTTAATAACATGCGAAATATACACGTTCACGAATGTCACCTGCCAAAATGTCGAATTTTGGTGTAAAAATTAAAAGGTATCCAAAGTGCGGGTTCAACAATTACATTTTGTTTTGCTTCTTGATGTGTCTTTTTATTTATAGTGGACGTAATAAGTGGAATGTCAACTTAAAATGCCAAGAGGAAGTTTCACTCGATAGCCAACGGAGATCTTGTTTTTTAAACTTTTATTTGCATTTTCTGCGTATTTTCAAAAGAAATTAGATGATTTGAGGAGTTTTATTAACGTATTATTAAAATTAAGTCAATTGAAATGAATTCCGTGGAAAAAAAGGTTTTAGTACGTATATTCCGCTATTTTGGAACGTAACCCCTAATTAGTATGGAAGTCAATGGTTCGACTTTCGTACATTCGACTTTCGTACAAGTTTTCGGGAACGCATTGTGTACGAAAGTCGGGGACCGCCTGTATTAGATTATATTTCTCACTTTATGTTATATAGCCCCAACGGTGCTAACGCTCAAATTTATTAATAATTGAACCTATCCCATTGCTGAATCACCGTACAGTGAGTCCTCGTTTAACGTCACTTACCGTTCCTGAAAAATGTGACAATAAACGAAAAGACATTAATCAAAGCATAATATCTCATAAGAAACAATGTAAAAAGTGAATATCGGCTCCTAGACCTCACAATTCCTACGTGAAAAAAATATTAGCGTATCATATCTGGGGCATTTTTCACGATGGGAATGCCTAACTATGGCATAAATACGAGTTCCTGTCTTCATCGACGGCAATAGCAGCAGTGACATAAATCCTTCTCCTTTTTTGTATCTTCCCGCATTTGCTTTTCGGCTTTGGAGTGCGGTCCAATGAATGCTACTTCCGCTGCCAGACGCTACAGATGGTGATCCGGAGCACCAGTCCATAGGCCCTACGTTCGCTACGAGAATTTCTTTTCGAACTGGTCAGGAGCGAAATTAAAATGGCGGAAATGAACGAGGGCGGGCAAACTGGGATTATGAAATCGAAGAGATGGTTTTAATTGCGAATTGAGGCGGGCGGGCGTCGCATGGGCATCATCATCGCTGAAACATCGTCGCAGTGACAGGAACCAAAATTATTGTGAACATTGTTCTCTTGGAAATTTTCGTGGAAATGTCTCTGATGCTAAAATTTGCCAAAACCGTAATCGCAATTAACAATATACACACCGTTATACACTTTGAATAGACTGACCGTATTACCGCCCACGAAACAAACAACCTGTAACGCCTGCCACTTCGCCTTTTTTTCTCGCACGAAATTTAAAAGACGTGACGTTATTGCGAAGCGAGGGGGGGATAAATGAATGACGATCTCAAAATTTTCGTGACGTTATTGCGAAATGACGTTAAACGGGGTGACGTAGAACGAGGACTCACCGTAAGTCTCTCTTCCAGACCTTAGGAATTCTTATTGTAAGTTAATCGGCGTCATTCATGTTCCGTTGTATTTCTCCTAAACGTTAACTTCACATATTTCAATATTGCACCTAGGACACATTAAAAGTAATTAGTAAATGACAGTAGTTAAATGAGATGAAAACCAAGTTTTGGATTGCTAGCGGACAAGGTTGTTGATTTAATTTATGCTACATTTCAATTTCGTGGCTACTTAACTCCACGGCGAGAAATCTTCATTACTGGAGAAGAAACAAGTGACCATGAATTAATCTACCTTCAGAATGTTCCCAGAGTGCGTCTTTATGAAGTCGTAGTTAGCCATATGTGCACGGGAAAAACTTTTTAACTATTCACAACTGTTTTTGACACACCCTTCAAGATATGAATCAGTATCGTCGTAGATGTTTGTTATCGTCATTACTGTTATGTTATTGCCATGGGGCGAATCTGCTTACTCGCATTCTGACTTCACAGAGCGTTCTTGCAGCACGAAAGAATTCAGTAATTTTCACGAACTTTGAAGCTCTGTGGCATTAAGAATATTGAGAATTGTGTAGTCATATTTTGCATACGTCAAAAACTTACTTATCTAGATGTGTAAAAAATTTACCTTTTTTAATTCTATGAGAGCACCCCATTGTAATGGACACAGTGTGAACGAAACCCTTAGGGCGGGCTCGTGGGTTACACTCCTGGGGCAGGGTCTATAAGCACGATCTTTTTACCTCTGCACCCAGAAGGGGGCGGACAGGAAGGAAAAGGGAAGGAGGCGTCGTCGCGATGGGAGCCCAACAACGCCTCCTGGGAGGGGATAGGGAAGGAAGGGAAGGAACGAGGAATCCCGCACCGTCACAGAGGCGGGCGGGTCCTACCAACAGCGAAACCAAGCTTACGCAATTAATATGCTACCAATCCTAGTAGATTTTCCTATGAGGAAGAAAAATCTATCGATGAAATCGGTAGATATTGTAATGGACACAGTGTAGCTTTCCAGTTGCTTTGAATGAATTAATTCCCCTCAAATTTTAATTGTTTTGATGATTTAAAAAAAACATTCAGAGATAACCGTTGAGTACCAATGGCACATAATGCCATAAATTTTCTCCATCATTTTCAAACAACAGCAGAGTCCCGATTATCCGGCTGTGGTTTAAGAGTGTTGCGGCTTGTCCCTGCATGAGCTTTGCACTTTTTCGATGTTTTCAGCGATCTTTAACACTGTGAGTGCCGGCTGCTAAATTGAAAGCCCTACTGAAAAATCCAGCCATTTTTTACTATATTCGTACATTTTTTAAAACATTAGCATCAAAAGTATATTTATATCGATGTGCATTTCAATAAAAATGGACTTTGCTCTATTTTTATGAATGAGTTGAATAACTTTTATTGCTAATTTTAAAATATGTAATTTACAAATGAAAAACTACTGTTTTTGAAAAATAAAAAAGTTGTAACATATGATGTAACGCCATAACATGCATAATAATTTTTTTAATACGCTCAATTTGAACTATTTAAAGCATGGAAATCATAAAAAAGCATTGTTCCGAGCAAAGTATTGTAAATCCTAGATGACAAAAAGGGTCAATGCACCCTCAACGAACGGTCCATTGGCCCAAAGAATTTTCACACTAAGTGGCCTAAGATGAGGATGCCGGTAGCTACAGAGGACTTTTCGTCCTCAAGACATAAAGTGAACTCTTTTTCCATCGAGCAGTTGATTTTTGAAAAAACAGAACCCCTAAGCAGTAAACTGGAAAAGTACCACGGGCGAAATATTACGGCTTCATGCGTACAAAGTCAATTAAATGGAAAGACGTAATATTACGTCCATGGCACGCAAAGTGTTAAAAAAAAAAAAATTAACAAAATGGGTTTGAGTGTAGTCCCCCCCTTAACTTTTATCATGGGCGTTTTTGGAAAAATAAAGGGGGAACTATATTCGGACAAATACGGTATACAGTGGAACCTCGTTAAAGCGAGTACGGGCTATAGCGACACCCCCGCTATTACGAGAGATAGCCGATGCACCGTCAATGGACCCTATACTAAGCGTGTTAAAAAATTTGTTTTTACGAGACCCTTTCGGTGTTGGCTCTCGCCATAGCGAGGGTTTCACCGCCGGAAAAACTTACATCAAGACTTCTTAACCTCTGTAATTGCTAGCGATCTGTTAGAAATGAAGTTAATGGAGTGCTCAGTCTCAAATTTATGTGGTAAACTGTCGTTCGATAAATATGATGATTGACGAAACAATGCTTTGCATGATTTTTATTCAGTGCGGTGCTTATAAATTGTTTGAATAGTTAGTCGTAATTCGAGTAAGGAAATTTAGTGATGCAAAAAAACATCGCCTTTCGTCTGGATTTATGCTTACGTTTATCGGATAGATGTTTATCTGTCGCCGCACCACTCCTGTTCATGTATATCTGTTCGCAACAGGTATATTGGCATTATTTGCTCCACCTCCGGTAAAGCGACAATTCGCTATAGCGAGTGTTTATTAGTGCACCGTAGGGTGTCGTTATATCGAGGTTTCACTGTATATCGCTCTTTTGGAACGTTTACCCCTGATTAGTACGGAACTCAAGGGTTCGACCTTTGTGCATATTTTCCGGAACGCATAGTGTGGGGAAGTCTGGGACCGCCTGTAATTCCCATGTTTTTTTTTTTCACGGTCTACATGTCGTCAAATTCACGGTCTGTAGATGAGGTATTTTAGATAAAAATATTGATCACGTAACAATCATTGGCCACACGTTAGCGAAAAATTTAACAAACGCGATAGACACCGTGAATGTAAACAAAGCAGCAATGGAAGTGCTATCTCTCCTGACGTTACATATCGTTTGCAAAATTCAGCTCCAGCTAAAGGTAGTGAGAGGGGAAATAGAGGGACCAGGGTGCCAGGGAAGAGAAGGAGTGTCCGAATTTTTGCAATTGTTAATGAACACTTTGGTTACTAGTCTTCCGGCTTTGGTACGGGCTTAAGGTCAATGTGTCATCATGGCACACGGACCAATAATAGGGTGGTTTCCTATTATTTTTTTATTGCCTAAATCGAAAGATTATTACTCCTGGAGTACATATTTCACGCTTTTAGATTTTTAAATGACGATATCTATTTTTCGCGATCAAATGAAAAGTGAAAAATTTCAAGCGCGCGAAAACGCGACGCGTAAGTAGGAATGAAGGGAAAAAGTCCGTACAACGCATTTCTGGTTCCCCCTCCCGCCTGGTAGGTGACCTTGATCGAGGCTCTGAGCGCTGATACGACGCAGGCTGCTAGCAGGTAGCTGAGTACCCTGCTGGCTGGTAGCGCTTGGCTTAAATAAGGATTATTAATGCCTTTCAAACGAAGAAAACTTTCCGTCCTTAGCCAGTTTTAATAGGTGATTATTAAGACATGTTTCCCTGAGCTCTGTGACTCATGCATGCATTGGTAGCCTCTGACGATGCATAACTCCTATCCTCTCGTGTAGAAACTAGGTCCCTGTGACGTCACGTGGAGTGGAATCGCATGGGCGCCAATCTGGCCTTTTTCAAATGAGGATAAAATTTGACCCTTGCCATTCGTGTAAAACGGTATTTCAAAAACCAAATAATTTGTGTATTATGAATACACTAATGGTGGGTAACGAATCGCAATCAATGCCTTTCGTTTTCTTTGATGAAGGAAACTACCCTATTGCGCTTAGAATGTAAATGTGCAGATAAATACAGAATATGCACATGCAGATAATCCTGGGGTCATGCTAGCTGTACCACTAGGCTATTCAAACTTCAAAAATGGGCCATCAGGATATTGATGGGTGTTAATAAATCTACTAGTTGTAGGCAATTTTTCAAAAAGCTCAATATCTTGACTCTTCCTTGTATTTACATTTATTATGCTTCAATATATGTCAAAGAGCAGCACCTCACTTTGGGTTTGGTTTTAAATAACGAACTGCACCTGTACAACACCAGGAGGAGCAAAGACTTTAGAACTGTGTCACACAATCTTTCATCATATGCAAAAGGTCCTCCCTACGGTGGTTGCAAATTCTTCAACCACCTGCCATTGAATATTAAAGGTGTTAACTGCCTCCTAGATTTTAAAGTAAAGTTGAAAAGGTATTTGATATCTAATGCCTTTTATTCTGTGAACGAATTTCTTTCAATGTAATGTTTTTCATTGTATTCTCTTCTTTATTTTATTTTGTTTATTTCTTTGACTTGTCCTATACATGTATAAGTGTCCTGGGATGATTAAAATTATTATTATTATTATTATTAATGTGTGGACAGTGTCTACAAGTGACTGACCTTGAAATATGGTGAAAAATCGATTTTTCTGTAATTCCCTGCCACTGTTCCTAGGTGGTGTCCGTGCAACCGGTGGAGCCCTCTGTTGATAAGGAGGTGAATGTGCACCCTGGGCACCGTTCCTCAATGGGGGAAGAGGCGATGATGCATTCTTCTGCTACGACAACTGCCATGGACGTGGAGGCTCCGTGCACGTCGAAGCTGGAAGAACGTCTACGGGAAACCAACACGACAGGGGAGGAAATGGACCACGACATGTCGGC
Source organism: Ischnura elegans (assembly GCF_921293095.1). NCBI lineage: Eukaryota > Metazoa > Arthropoda > Insecta > Odonata > Coenagrionidae > Ischnura > Ischnura elegans. The sequence goes on from NC_060258.1 coordinate 8,760,200, forward strand.
ACATGAAGAATTTCACGATGAAGTTAGTTTATTTCTATTTATTTATAAAAATTTTTTATTTCAATATAACTTCCAAAACAAAATTAACGGAAAAACTTGAGTAGGCATAGAAATTCAACTCAGGGATGCCGACTTACAAAAAATATTGGGGGCAAGGCCGTAGCCAGGGGGGGGATCAAGGGGGATTGATTCCCCCCCCCGAAATGAAAAAAAATAAATAGACATTTAATGATCGCTTGGTGCTCACATGACGATATTATATAGCGGCGCAGTGACATCTAGTAGTCCAAGGCGACTCAAGTCAATAATAATCTAAGCGAATTTGTAGGTGCAGTGTGTGTAGTTGTAGTGCAGTGTGTGAAATAATAGTGCTGTGAATTAGTAGGGAGGTGATTGACTTATGAGCCTCCTGAGGGACCGCAGAATTGACGTCGACACCGAGGAGTTAAAAAAAATTCACTAACTCTTGGTTAACTATGTGGTATTCCATTATTTCCTGGATATAGACAGTTACTTATACCACTTATTTTATAAGAGCGCGACCCGGGTTTCAATGAGTAATCATCATCATCAGGCGCTAATTATAATTTGTTTATCTTGCTGTTAATCTTGTTGTTACCGAGGAGTTAATCCATTTTTTCGCTGCAAAGACAGCTATAAGGCTAACTTCAATATTATAATAATATTTTTATACTTTCCTTTAAGGGTTTATAATAAATATGATTATTTAACCGTGTACGCTAGTTTATTTATCTTATAAAAATAATTTTATGTTTGTCTACTATTCCGTAAACCCCCCGAAAATATTTTCTGGCTACGGCCTTGATTGGGAGGGGGCACAAACCGAGGATCTTACAGCGGGAAATTTTATAAGTATTGAGTTTTCAGTTTTTAAAGCATTTTAGGAGAGTCATATGATCAACATTAGAACCCTGATAACTCAATTCTCGATATCTGGACACTCCGAGGAAAATCGACAACCCGGACACATTTTTTTCTTCACACCCATAACGAATTTTAGAGGGGGCTTGGGCCCCCTCAGGCCCAATGGAGTCGGCGCCACTGATTCAACTACCGTAATTGTCTGTACACAGTCCCCCCTTTTTTTTTCAAAAATGCCCATGGTAAAAGTAAAGAGGGGGACTATATTTAAACCCATTTTTTAAATTTTTTCCTGAAACTCAAGCCTCATAATTAGGGGGGGGGGGGACTATATTTGGAGAAATACAGGTGTTAGGCTGCGCATTAGAGGAAAACGGACACAGTAGTAAGGGCGTCAGGAAGCGAATTGAATAAGCAAAGGACGATACCAATAGGGTGGTTTCCTATTATTTTTTTATTGCCTAAATCGACTACTCCTGGAGTACGTATGTCACGCTTTCAGATTTTTAAATGACGATATCTATTTTTTGCGATTAAATGAAAAGTGAAAATTTTCAAGCGCGCGAAAATGCGATGTGCAAGTAGGAATGTCGGGAAATCTCTCCGTGCGACGTATTTCTGGTTCCCGCTGCCGCCCTGTGAAGTGACCTTGAGGCGAAGCTGAGCGCTGATACGATGCAGGCTGCTAGCGGGTATCTGAGTACCCTGCTGACTGGTAGCGCTAGGCTTAAATAAGGATTATTAATACCTTATCAAACAAAGAAAACTTTCCGACCTTAGCCAGTTTTAAAAGGTGATTATTAAGACATGTTTCCCTGAGCTCTGTGCCTCATGCATGCATTGGTAACCTCAGACGATGTATAACTCCTATCTTCTCCTATAGAAACTAGGTTCCTTTGACGTCACATGGAGTGGCATCGCATGGGCACCAATCTGGCCTTTTTCAAATTAAGTTAAAATTGACCATTGCCATTGGTCTAAAATGGGATTTCTAAAGCCAAATAATTTGCATATTATGAATACACTAATGGTGGGTAACGAATCGCAATCAATACCTTTCGTTTTCTTTGATGAAGGAAACTACCCTATTCCAAAAAAAAATAACAGAAAAACTTGAGTAGGTAGAGCAATTCCACTACCGTATATGTCTGAATATAGTCCCCCCTTTTTTTTCAAAAATGCCCATGGTAAAAGTAAAGGGGGGACTATATTTAAACACACTTTTTAAATTTTTTCCTGGAACTCAAGCCTCAAAATTTGGTGGGGGGACTATATTTTAGAGGGGTACTATATTTGGAGAAATACGGTACTTAGGCTGCACATTAGAGGAAAACGGACACAGTAGTAAGGGCGTCAGGAAGCGAATTGCTCTAGCAAAGAAGGCGTTCATGAACAGGAAGGAGCTTCTGAGAGGATCGTAATGTAAGAGTTTGAACCCGAGCCTGCCAGGTGGGAAGCCAACACTATAGCCACCACACCAACCCAAACCCCTTAATAATAATAATAATAATAAATTTTATTGGTCCTGAGACTGGTATGTTACAAGTATAGGACAAGTCAAATATAAATCTTAAATCATTTGTTACAATACACATACATATATCACAACATAGTACATTATTATGCATCAGAAACCCATTAGCACATATGAATGTAACTTACAATAATCAATTTCCTAAGAATTCATTTACATCATAATGCAGGGTTGATTGATTTAAATCACTTGATTTTTATTTTTAAAAATCAGGTGATTTAAATCATAATGTAATCTATATGTTTGATTTTTAAAGAGTCAAGAAAAGGAAGCTGTAAGTGTATAACTTTGATTTTTATTTCTTAATTAATACAATGAATCGACAGTTATCAGCACAATGGTGGCTCTTAAATAGAAATGATACTGTAGGAATGCATGTAACATGAAAATTAAAAAAAAATGGCTTTAATTATAATACTAGTGCATCCGTTGAAAAAAATTGTTTTCTGATTTAACTTCTAACCTTAGGCACCATACAAAGTTGCAATTACAGAATTTTTCTAAACTTCATATGCTTTACAACCGCATAATATAGCACATTTGATACTTCCAATGGCAATGTTATATTATGCTGGTGTAATTTTTAATTTGATACCATTGGCATTTCCATAGTTCTCTCCCCTGATTGACTAAATGTTGTATTAAGTTTAGGGTATGTTGCCTCTTATTGTTTCTGCAAACGATCATTCTCCAATATATGCTGCCCAAATAGTTAGTTTTGCAAATAACTGAACTTTTGATGAATGGAGAATCATAAAAATCTCCTTTAAATCAATAAAATCCGATTTAAATCAATAAAATCTGATTTAAATCAACAAAAATGATTTTTTTGAAAAAAAATCATGATTTTTATCAACCCTGTCATAATGACACTCGTTTATCAATAATAAATTTACTCTTTTTTTAAATTTTCCCAATTTCTCTATTGATTTTATATTTTCGGGTAGTTTATTGTAGCACTTCAGTGCCATTTTGTATGGGCCCTTAAGGAGTAATTTTGTACGGCTTTGTGTGGTGTGAATATTTGCTTTACACCTTGTGTTGTAACTGTGTATATCGCAGTTCTTACAGAAAATATGATTGTGTATTTTTACAAATACAACAAGTTGTGAACTGTCATCATAGGCTGAGTACATACCAGAAGCAACTGATGATATCAACACAACAGCAACTCAACTGAGTCAACTAGAGTTTCTTTGAAGGCCGTTTTACACAGGGCACAGAATTGCGCTGGTTAGAGCTGCATTAATTTCTGAAATGGCGTGGAATTGCGCGAATGCATGAACGAAATTGGAACAGAGGCTATTTTGGCATCTCACGTCCATGCATTCTCGCATGTGTTCTAGCTATTCACCGCTTTCACACGACGCAATTTCGATTGCGCCTTCGCATGTACGTCAGATTGCGCAATTCAGTACACTGTATGAAACGGCCTTTCGGTTTACGCCGCGTGTACATACAAAAGAAACCCAAGTTGACAAGTTGTCCAGTCACTCACACCGATTTTAGGTTAATCTTCTATATTATTTCCACAGCATAGATACCTTTTTCTCAACTTATTCGCAACCAAACTCTACAAATGAGGTACCAAAATGCGTAGAATTTGTCGGAGAATATGCGACGGCATATCTTACTTCCTAAATATTGCTAATGTTTCCTAAAATTGGTGTTTAAATAATGAAAAAAAAAAACAAAGAAAAAACCTGTAAATATTCCTGACGTTAACGGCGCACAAACTGATACATTTGTTTATTTGCAACAATATCTTGCATTCTTTGCATAACTTTTATCAAAATGCGGCTGATTCCACATTGAAGTCTCCTGTTGATACGTAAGTATGAGTCATCATGTGCGTTTAACAGAGGATAGTGTAATTGCTTCCAAGGTTGTGTTTAAAGAGGTCCACTGGCCTCAATTTGTACGTGAACATTGCAGTTAAATTTGTACATAAGACCCTGCCCCTTTTTTTTCTACATTTTAAAATTAGAAATGCGCCTATCCCTCTTGTGGACCTGCATTGAAAAGAGCGGGGGAAGCCCGCTGGGAGCAGGCACATCACGCTCGGCTATTTCAATATTTTAACTGTATTTCAGATACAAAGCTCAATAAAGAACTGTAATATAATAGTTTATAGAAAATAAACAAATTTGTTAACTTTGTTATCTTACCTGTTAGGTTAAAATCATATGCCCCAGCTTGCCCAGCTTCGTCTGCCACTACCTGTTTCTCGGGTTTCCAACCAGGTCAGGGTCTGCATTGTGTACGCCAACGTTTCGTTGGGAGACTTTCCCAATATCCTCGGGGCTGATGATGCCGATGTCGCTGTGTTTTGATGTACCGTATAAGCGTGTGTAAGAGGCGCACCCCTATTTTGAGCATCGAAGCTATTAAGAAAAAAATTTTGCGGCATTTTTTTTAAACTATCGCGCGGTGTTGCAGACGTATGCCTGGAATTTCGACAGTTATCGAAATTTCCTCTTTCAATACTATTTGAAAGAGGAAATTTTGATAACTGCGGCGGTAATAACGGCATTAGAGGGAGGAGAAAGAGTTCCGATCCTCTCTTCGCATATGCGGTTGCTCTACGATGCTTGTCCTATTCACGAATAATTTTGTTTAAATGCTCTCGCAGGAGTATTGCAATAGAATTGCAGCCGTGGAAAATTTTAAGGCAACACACGACAGGCACATAGCATGAACCTTCCCAAGAGATTGGACAACAATCGGGGCAATCTCAGCGCCGTAGGATAATAACCACATCGTAGATTTAACGGAAACACACTCGGCCCTCCATCAGCCAATGCCTCTGCCATTTTTTTTTTCCTTTCAAAGACCCCACAGGAAAATATTAAGTTACAGGGGAACAATGGAAACGTGTTTCATCCCTACCCCATCTCACCAACTGACCTTGATCGATCTCCCAGTTTCTGGAGGCCAAATGCTAGGTGAGTCATCTACTGAGCCCAAAGATATCTCGATAGCTTTCAATAATTGTATGACACGCACGAGGTTCAAAAAAAGATAGAGATCTAACGCGACACATATCTGACAGAATTTAAGTTTTTTAAGCTGTAATTTTTTGACAGAAATATTTATAGTTACAACAAGGCTACTAATATGCAAAATAGTCCAAACAGCACATTTTCGGAAGAAACAAGCTATATGCAGTATAAATGCCGCGGGATGCTCACTCGTGGCAGTAAATTTAGCGCGCGCTCCGGAGCGAATCACCCCTCGCGATCTTTTCCATGCTCACCTCTGAGATACCGACGTGACGGCGTAATGCTTACAAGAAATTCAAACCGGAGCATTTTAATAATACGTCACTAAGGGAGAAACTCTCCGGCCTGCCGCTTGTTTTTGACCTAGGGTTTCACATGACTGAAAACCAAGGCCACTCAGTTCCCCTTGGACTTGCGACCAGCGAAGGGGAGGGGGGGAAGATAAGAAGTTTGTGTGAGAGACACACCCTCATTTTCGGCTGCAATATCTGGGAAAAAAAGGTGCACCTCTTACACGCGCTTATACGGTATACACCCTCCTCCTTCACCTAGGTGGTCTCTGATTGGTCCGGGATTTTTCTTCCTTTCTAGTCCTATTTATTGCCTGGTTCCAAGCGCTACTTATCGGCAGTCCTCAATCTCGGCATCATCAGCCCTGAGGATGTTGGGAAAGTCTCCCAACGAAACGTTGACCTACACAATGCAGACCCTAACCCGGTTGGAAATCCGAGAAGCTTTCATCCATGCTATTCACCGGGAAAAGCTCAGATTCTTCAAATTAAGATTAAATTAATTATTAATTATTAAAAATAAAGAACGCTGAAAACATTGAGTGAGAGTGAAAATCATGCAATGGATAATCCGCAACCGGAATAAACCACAGCCGGCTAATATCGGGATGAGTCTGGTGTATGTAATCTTGACCAAAGGCCTTTCCTTTCCTCTAGGCGGACGTGAGCAGCGATGATGGTCGTTGGAAGGCTGAAGATGAAGATAAGGAGTGGGACCAAGGAGTTGTGTGGCCACTGGTCGTCCCTGTCAAGAAACGTTCGAACGAGGGCGCGTTTGAATGTAGAACTTGCGGGGAGAACTTCGTGTACAAGAATCGCTGGAAGGATCACATGAGGGAGCATGAAAAAGGCTATCCTTACCCATGCACATATTGCGACAGGAGGTGAGTGCAAATGGGCATGATCCCTGTGTCCCAGAATCCCAGTATAGTAAAACATCGAAATGTCTAGCACTGTTGACTCGAGTAAGATTCAAAAATGCGAAGAATAGTGTGGCCGGTGACGTCAACATCTACTTACGAGATCGAAACAACTTCTTGGCGTGCATTGAATAAACTTAAATTGTAAATGGAATGTGTGCTAACTACAGTGGAACCTCGTTAAAGCGAGTACGGGCTATAGCGACACCCCCGCTATTACGAGAGATAGCCGATGCACCGTCAATTGACCCTGTAATAAGGGTGTTAAAAAATTCGTTTTTACGAGACCCTTTCGGCGTTGGCTCGCGCCATAGCGAGGGTTTCACCGCCGGAAGACTTTCATCAAGACTCCTTAACCTCTGTAATTGCTAGCGATCTGTTAGAAATGAAGTTAATGGAGTGCTCAGTCTCAAATTTATGTGGTAAACTGTCGTTCGATAAATATAATGATTGACGAAACAATGCTTTCCATAATTTTTATTCAGTGCGGCGCTTATAAATTGTTTGAATAGTTAGTCGTTATTTGAGTAAGGACATTTAGTGATGCAAAAAAACATCGCCTTTCGTCTTGATTTATGCTTACGTTTATCGGATAGATGTCTATCTGTCGCCGCACCACTCCTGTTCCTGTATATCTGTTCGCAACAGGTATATTGGCTATTATTTGCTCCACCTCCGGTAAAGCGACAATTCGCTATAGCGAGTGTTAATTAGTGCACCGTGGGGTGTCGTTATATCGAGGTTTCACGGTAATCTATTCCTTGTAAATACAACAATTTAATGTAATTTGAAACTACTGAAGTAATTGTAGGGTATTTTTTTTAATTCTTATACATCACAGTCAGGCACGCAGCTAGGAATTAAGTCTAGGGGGGCTTTAGGTGCAACTAATACAAGGGGGGGTATGGAGAACCTCCGGGGTCAGTATAAAAATTTTAATAAAAATGGTTCAAAATGGTGAGTTTTACGACTTCCTTAGGGATAGATTAGTAATCCTTACACTATTCTATAAGTAGTATTTATCCAATTAAGTAAAATGAAAGATTAAATTTTAAAATTTCTCTGAGTTCTAAGTTCTAAGTCTCTTCTTTTATCCCCCAAACCCCCCCCCCCCCCCCCCCCCGTCTCACCACTAATCACAGTATTCACGTAAGATTAACCTGGAATTTTTTCAATTTTCCCTGGAAAACTAAGAATTATGCATGAATTTTTCTGCTTTGATTCGGTTGACATCTTGTATATTAGACTCTAATACTATTACAGTGAAACCTCTATGTAGTGAACCTCTTTACATCGTAAACCTCCATACTTCATACCACCCCCACGGTCCCGTCAGATTTACGTGTAAATTTATGGGAAAACCTCTTTGTATTAAACCTCTTTATCTCATAAAACCTCCATTTATCATACCAAGGAGACAACCCCGAGACATCCTAACTACCTCTGCAAATCGTACCAAGACAACTAGAGACCATTAATGCAGCTGCGATTACGTACATGGAATGACCTTTTCAGCGACAAATGTTTCACCCTTATTTTTCTTATACACCTTTAATATGCTGTAATTTTCACGTTAATCATTAGTTGTGGCCATTTTGTTCAATATGAGAGCATACCTATAAATCGTATAAGATACGTTAATCTACTGATTTTTAATTTCTTAAGAAATTTTTGCAATATTTCCCAACATAAGGTGTCCATGATTGTTTCAATAATAAAATTTCATGCCTTGATTTAAGAATATTAAAGTCACTGTCCCTAAATGACTGACACAAAGCTTTTAAATGTTCATTTCTTTGTTGATATTTCCATTTAATTGCCTCATCCATACTATTAATAAGGGGTTGATTAGTGAAAATAAGACACTAATGTTTCATTTATCACCCAAATGGAATTCAAATCATTAGTATCAGGATAATTAAGTAATCCTTGTTCCTAGTGCCTAAGTTTTCAGTAAAGGGTCTAGCAGGTTAAGATGGTGAAAAGTGCCCCCCCCCAATATTTTGAGAAATAAAAAATATACACTTAAAGTGCATCCAATATTATGTGTTTACCCAAAGTTTCAGGCCTCAGCAATGGAAAATAACCCCAGAAAAAATTGAAACACGATTTCTAGTTTTTTAACCATATCTCCAGTTTTTATTTTTGTAATATCATTTTCTTAATTTTAAATTGTGTATACTGTTATGGTCTACCACCCTGATTTTTTAAAAAAATTTTGAACCGAAAACTAAACTTTTACATAAGTTTGAAAATTTCAAAATTAAATTAAAAATTTTAGAAAACAGAAGACGCGCCGAAAAAAATATATGATGTTACCCCTATCTTAAAGTATAATCTTAATTTTTTTCAGATTTTTAAAATTGGTGGAACAGGGTCAAAAACACGAATAACTGCTAAAAAACCCTAATCATATAGAATTCACATGCTAAAGTACATTACATATAATAATACTTAATAGCCTAAAGAGTAGATTAAATTGCGCCTTGCTGGATCAGTGTGGAGCAGGATGACAGTGTGTATAGGGGTATAAGATATCATTTATGGGTTAGACTACACTAATAATGGTGCTAAGTTCAAAGGTGTATTACAGAGCCGTGATAAGAGTTAATTATGTTATTTTACATCTGTTCCTTTTAGGCACATTGCACCTGAACTCAGCAATTCCAATATTGAAATATGAAGTGAAACACTTTGCACTTTCCACATAAAATATTTTTATTACACACGAGTCATCATGTTTCACTGCACTGCAGCATTTTCAAGACTTTTCAAGTCTTGAAAATGCTGCAGTGCAGTGAAACATGTTGATTCGTGTGTAATAAAAATATTTTATGTGGAAAGTGCAAAGTGTTTCACTTCATATTTCATAATGGATCTCCACAAAGTATCTGCCTCATCCATCCAATTCATCAAATTCCAATATTGTTCCTAACGTAAGATTAAGTTAGTCTTCAAGCTGCGAGAAGTACAAAGTCTGCCAAAAATGATTTTTTAAATATCTCCTGACCCTAATTAACCATGTAGTTATCCACAGCATTTCAGCTGATTCCCTAATAATGCGAGAATATGGCTGAATTTTCTGGGACCAGTTTTCGACGAAGCGATGACACTTAATCATTGTTGATGCCAACAATAGGCATTCTCTGATGCTTAATTTTAATAGATGAATGTAAAACAATACCGACGAGTCAGGTGCAGCACAGAGAGATAAAATTATTCGGAGAAAATTGCTAAATGAGAGGCTGGTTTCCATGAATGTTCCGCTGCATATAAAGGAGCGTGTACGCTATTAGGGTCAGTCAAATTCAGTGGAAATAAGTTATTTTCCATTGTTGAGGCCTGTAACTTTGTGTAAACACATAATTTTGGATGCACTTTAAGTGTGTATTTTTTATTTCTTAAAACATCGGGGGGCACTTTTCACCATCATAACCTGCTAGACCCTTTGGACGGCCGGCATTGCAACTTATAAAGACTCACTTATAGCTGTCACGGATTGTTTGAAAATGCATCCTAATTTTTATCCTCCTGCAATGTCTTCATAAATGGATGTTATTTCTGTTGTGTTTTCAAATTATGTATACTAGTTGAAAAATAGTGGTACTTATGATGAAGAAAACTTAATACTCAACGCGTAAGTGGAAATCTCTGAAACCTCTCGATAGTGAATATGCAGGTATTGACCCATTTCGGAGAGTCATGACCGCTCACCTAAGTAAACTGACTATTGTCTCGCTTTAAAGTGGGATCTAATGAATCAGCTCTACGAGTAAACTACTAATTCACGGAATAACTATAACAATAATTATATGGTAATATTTTTATCAGAATACTTGATCGAGTTTCCTACGAGATTCTACTTTATACCATCTAAGAATTACACAGGTGAATATCCGATTAATTAATATGTTCACGAAGTTTATATTTCCAAACACTACACAGTCGGTACCCAACAGAATTATGCTTGTCTCGTGGTACATTCATTTACCTGCTGACCTTTTTCTAGACGTGAAAAAGGCATGAATTTCGCTATAAAGCCATCTAAATACTCTCAATCTTGATTTTATGATCGTAAAACTACGATTGACAGATCAAAAGATAAATGGATATTTCGGTCATATTTCAAGGTCAGTCACGCGCAGACATGGCCACGGATTTATATGGACACAAGTATATATTAGTAGTAGATGATATATATATTTGAAGTGCAATTATTGGTCCGTGTGCCATAATGACGACACATTGACCTTAAGCCTGTACCAAAGCCGGAAGACCGGTAACCAAAGTGTTCATCAACACTTGCGAAAACTCAGGCAATTCTTAACTTCCCTGGCACCCTGCTCTCTCCATTTTCCCACTCGCAACCTTTAGCTGGAGCTGAATTTTGCAAAAAGTCAGGAGAGATAGCACTTCCATTGCTGCGTTTGCTCTATGTAGTGAACCTCTTTACATCATAAACCTCCTTACATCATACCATCTCTGCGGTCCACTCAGATTTACATGTAAATTTATGGGCAAATCTCTTTGCAGTGAACCTCTTTATACCGTAAAACCTCCACTTATCATACCAAGGAGATGGCCTAACTACCTCTGCAAATCAAACCGAGGCAACTTGATACCATTAATGCAGCCACGATTACGTACATAGAATGGCATTTTCAGCAATAAATGTTTCAACCTTATTTTTCTTATACACCTTTATTATGCTGTAATTTTCACGTTAACCATTAGTTGTGGCCATTTTGTTCAATAAGAGAGCATACCTAACAGTAAATAAGAACAAAAAGGTATCCAACTATCCTAATCATTTTAAGTGACTGTTGAATTGAGAGAGATCACATCGTTTTCTCTCGAATCATGGTAAAAATTAATTTTTCTTTCGGTAATTATTAAATAATAAATATATGTTCACTTATGTAAACATGTTTGTTTAAACACATGAATATTATTAATTTCAAAGGCAGTAGTGCCTTTCATTTCCGAAGGATATGAAAAAATGGTGCCTATCACTGAAACCTCTCTACAGTGAACCTCCATACATCAAACTGCCCAAATTTTGGTCCCCTTCATTACGATGTAAAGAGGTTTTACTGTGTTACTATTATTATTATTGTCTTTTCCGCAGGTACAAGGACCTGCCGTCTTTGAACTCTCACATTGTCACGCATTCGGACTACAAGCCGTTCGAGTGTGAGTTGTGTTCCAAGCGCTTCCGTCGTCCCAAAGATCTCTTGGTCCACAAGAACAAGCACGAAGGCTTGCGGCAGCACCTGTGCGCAGACTGTGGGAAGGCCTTTGTTGACCTTGCGGGCTTGCTTCGGCACGAGAGAATCCACAAGAATCGGCCTGAGTTCATCTGCAACATTTGCAACAGGGAGTTCTCCCATGTAATTATGAACTTGGCTAAAGTTAATCCTTTGGTTACCACTTGGCTGATACATTGGCCCAATCGGGTGCTTTCCTATTGTTTTTTTATTGCCTAAATCGAAAGATTATTACTCCCTGAGTATGCATTTCTCGCTTTTAGATTTCCCAGCATTCATACTTAGCGTGCGAGAACGCGACGGCTAAGTATGAATGCTGGGGAAAGCCCATGTGATGTCAGTCTGATTCCCTGCTGTCGCTGTACGAGGTGACCTTGGTGCAGGGCTATGAGCGCCGCTAGAATGCAGGCAACTAACAGGTAGCTGAGTACCCTGCTAGCTGGAAGCGCATGGCTTAAATAAGGATTATTAATACCCTATAAAACAAAGGAAACTTTCCGACCTTAGCCAGTTTTTATAGGTGATTATTAAGACATGTTTCCCTGAGCTCTGTGCCTCATGCATGCATTGGTAATCTCAGACGATGCATAACTCCTATCTACTCGTATAGAATATATATCCCTCTGACGTCACGTGGAGTGGCATCGCATGGGCGACAATCTGGCCTTTTCCAAATGAGGTTGAAATTGACCATTGCCATTCGTCTAAACCGGTATTTCTAAAATCAAATAATTTGTATATTATGAATACACTAATGGTGGGTAACGAATCGCAAACAATGTCTTTCGTTATCTTTGATGAAGGAGACTACCCTATTGAAATTTGTAATTCTGCTTAATGAACTAATAATTTATTCCTGTGAACATGTATCACTTCCACTATTTATTAATTACTGCCTGCCATTGTCTCCCTTTTTGAAACGTCATGAAGGAGTTCCACCATGTTTCACGTGACCCGATCGAATGTATCACTTTGCTGCATCATGATAAGGATAAACACGTTGAGTGCCACGTCAGTCATAGGTGACGGACACAGAGCTTTCTGTTCAGGCAGTATAGCATCTGGATTAATGTGACGTCACGTGGAGTGGTATCGTATGGCCGCCAATCTGGCCTTTTCCAAATGAGGTTGAAATTGACCATTGCCATTCGTCTAAACTGGGATTTCTAAAACCAAATAATTTGTATATTATGGATACACTTATGGTGGGTAACGAATCGCAATCAATGCCTTTCGTTTTCTTTGGTGAAGGAAACTACCCTATTACAAGTGCTAAGAATTTCACCACCCAATTTATTTACCCACTTTTTGCAGTTGTAACTCGAGGGTCGTTTGATGAGTCCATGACTTTTTGAATTTCCCTCGTCGAATACTCCCGTTAAATATATGAAAACAACAATACTCCTGTTAGTTATCGTCAGTTAATAAACAGCAGTTAAAGTTTGAGCTAGTCCCGTCGTTTAGTTTGCTTTTGAGAGTCATTGAAAGCAGACAACCCTGTGAATTTTAACTAGTGATGTGCGAATAGTATCCGCAAATACTTGAATACTAGAAAGTATTAGATATTCGAGATTTCGAATTATTATGCTAAATGCGATGGTGGTTGGAGTAACATAGTGGAACTCCTTCATGATGCTCAAAGGTTAAGAAAAAGACTTCGCTGTTCCACAAAACAAAATATATTTGCGACCGGTTTCGATACAGCGTATCATCATCTGGCCAGATGATGATACGCTGTATCGAAACTCAACTTTGATCCAGGATAATAGGGTGGTTTCCTATTATTTTTTATTGCCTAAATCGAAAGATTATTACTCCTGGAGTAAGCATTTCACGCTTTCACATTTTTAATGACGATATCTATTTTTCACGATAAAATGAAAAGTGAAAATTTTCAAGTGCGCGAAAACGCAACGGATAAGTATGAATGATGGGAAAAGCACGTGTGATGTCATTCTATTTCCCGCTGCCGCAATTGAGGTGACCTTGGGGCGAGGCTTTGAGCGCTGATACGACACAGGATGTTGGCAGGTTGAGTACCCTGCTGGCTGGTAGCGCTTGGCTTAAATAAGGGTTATTATTCCCCTATCAAACGAAGGAAACTTTCCGACCTCAGCCAGTTTTAATAGATGATTATTAAGAGATGTTTCCCTGAGCTCTGTGCCTCATGCATGCATTGCTAATCTCAGACGATGTAAAACTCCTATCTACTCATACAGAAACTAGGTCCCTGTGACGTCACGTGGAGTGGCATCGCATGGGCGCCAATCTGGCCCTTTTCAAATGATGTTAAAATTTACCATTGCCATTCGTCTAAACTGGGATTTCCAAAACCAAATAATTTGTATATTATGAATACAGTAATGGTGGGTAACAAATCGTAATCAATACCTTTCGTTTTCTTTGATGACGGAAACTACCCTATTGAATGATCTCTTCATCTTTTCGGAGCTCTCCTCATTTTTTTGTCATTGAGTGAAAGCAGTTTTGTCATTGCTTGAAACAGTATTCAAGCTGGCGTCTGCAGATCAAAGTGCCGATATCGGTATTTTGGCTGTGCAAATGTAGCCCTCGTTCCTCACCAATACAATCCTGTGATTGGCTGGATTCTCTCTCTGAAACATCTAATGCATGGTTGATAAAAATCTTGATTTAAAAAAAATCATTTTTGTCGATTTTTTTGATTTAAATTGGATTTTATTGATTTAAATCGGATTTTATTGATTTAAATGAGATTTTTATGATTCTCCATTCATCAAAAATTCAGTTATTTGCAAAACTAACTATTTGGGCAGCATATTGGAGAATGATCATTTGCAGAAACAACAAGAGGCAACATACTCTAAACTTAATACAACATTTAGTCAATCAGGGGAGAGAACTATGGAAATGCGAATGGTATCAAATTAAAAATTGCACCAGCATAATATAAAATTGCCATTGGAAGTATCAAATGTGCTATATTATGCGGTTCTAAAGCATATGAAGTTTAGAGAAATTCTGTAATTGCAACTTTGTATGGTGCCTACGCTTAGAAGTTAAATCAGAAAACAATTTTTTTTCAACGGATACACTGGTATTCTAACCAAAGCAATTTTTTTAAATTCTCATGTTACATGCATTCCTACAGTATCATTTCTATTTAAGAGCCACCATTGTGCTGATAACTGTCGATTCATTGTATTAATTAAGAAATAAAAATCAAAATTATACACTTACAGCTTCCTTTTCTTGACTCTTTAAAAATCAAACATATAGATCACATTATGATTTAAATCACCTGATTTTTAAAAATAATAATCATGTGATTTAAATCGTGATTTAAATCAAAGTGATTTTAATCAATCAACCCCGATGTAATGGTCGGTCTTTGAGTGTTGATTTAAAAAGTGTGGAAATTACCATCTGTGCTTTTATCGGTGTGGTAAGAGAACCTTTGCTGACTCTTGGAGATTGGACTCCTAGAAGCCAAGGATAAGAAACCCTTGATATGTTATCTCGTAGTCTTCCACGGCGTCTTTCATCATGGACAGTTAGGCTTCTACAATTAATGCGGTACAGTGAGTCCTCGTTCTACGTCACCCCGTTTAACATCATTTCGCGATAACGTCACGAAAATTTTGAGACCGTCATTCGTTTGTCGCACCTTCGCTTCACGATAACGTCAAGGCTTTTAAATTTCGCGCGAGAAAGAAATGCGAAGCGGCGGGCGTTGCAGGTTCTTCGCTTTGTCGGCGGTAATGCAGTCAGTCTAAACGAAGTGTAAAACTGAGTGTTTATTGTTAATTGCGATTACGGTTTTAGCAAATTTTCTGAAAAATGAATTCTTAGGTAGGTGCGCAAGGTTTTACTTGACATAATGGTTTTCAGGAACCTAAAAAGTGATTTCAAGGAATTTTTCCGAGTAGAACTCGGGAGTTTTTGTCATCACTTTTTTCACCGTGTTCACAATAATTTTGGTTCTTGTAACTGCGACGATGTTTCAGCAATGATGATGCCCAGGCGACGCTCGCCCAGGCGACCACCATAGCGAAGCCAAAAAGCAAATGCTGGAAGATACAAAAATGGAGAAGGATTAATGTCAGTGCTGCTATTGTCGTCGATGAAGACAGGAACTCGTATTTATGCAATAGTTTGTTATTCCCACCGTAAAAAAAGCCCCATATATGATACGCTAAAATTTTTTCACGTAGGAATTGTGAGGTCTAGGAGCCGATATTCACTTTTTACATTGTTTCTTATGGGATATTATGTTTCGATTAACATCATTTCGTTTATCGTCACAGTTTTCAGGAACGGTAAGTGACGTTAATCGAGGACTCGCTGTATATTAATATCATTGCTTTTTGCTCATTACGGCATAACTCTAATGAGTTAATGTTTTTACTTTTTCCTCCGCAGAGCCACGGTTTGAGGTCTCACATGGAGGTGCATCAGAAGGACGAGATGTTCACGTGCGAGCTTTGCAGCAAACAGTACGCTTCCCGCAGGAAATTGGTGAAGCACCTCAACTACATGCACGGACCGAAGAGAGAATTCCCGTGCGACGTCTGCAACAAAGTGTTTGCGTGCAAGGAAAACCTGTCGTACCACAGGAGGCGACACTTTGGCCTTCCGCCTCGCATTCGGAAACCTCGTGTCCCTGTCAAATAAAAGAATCATCAAAACCAATTTTTGTGAAGGAATTTATTATCCATCTGCATGGTTCCCTTAAAAATTAACCCCTTGCGCTGAAGTGACGTGTTTAGCACATCATGAACTTCCCAAATGCCAAATCGTGAATGACGATTCTAGTTCGTCATCGAATTTCCTTAATTTTGTCACTATTTAGGGGAACAGTTTACATATTTTGAAAGTTAAACGATGTTAAAATATCCATAATGTACATAAAGAACTTGAATTTCATTAAATTCGATGCTTTGGAAGGAATACACCCATGTCTCGTATAGCGCAAGGGATGCGTTCCTTGGGGTCTTTGCGCTATACGAATTTGCGTTATACGAGAGCGTTTTAACATTGGGAAGATAGGGATGCGTTCCTAGTAGCATAGGTCTTGGGTATTGAATTTCCTCTAAAACATATATATTCCCATAAATAGCCTTATAAAACATTATTTATATAAATTTTTATAGTTTAAAACATCTTTAAAGGTAATATGCACGCATTTGAAGACTTTTATTCACGTTAAAAAATATTTTTACGTGCTTTTGAAATTCCCTCCTGTCGTGCGGGTGGGCTAACACCTGCTATCTCAGGGGTTCGTAATGCCTTGCCGGCAGTTGACGATTTTTCAAACCAGTCTAAAAACAACTATTGTGTCACCTAGGCCCTTTTGTCGCTCATCGAAATGACATGCAAATGCTACTTTGAATGCCATTTCATAGCTAGCGGAGTTTATAAAATGATAAATCATTTTAATTTGAAGTCCTGCGAGTCATTATAACAGCTACGTGAAACAGTCTTTAAATGCCTTGAAACCTGACCCAGGTTTTCCTTCCCTGAAAATGAATGAACGAGAATGCATTCTTTTCCAAAAGAATATCGTCTCGTCAACACTAAAAACTAGTTGAGGGGGAAAGGAGCCACTTTCAATCACAGCTTGGAGTTCATCAGAAAATTTTGTGGTGACTGCGCTATCAACACTTGCAGATTCACCTGATATCGCCGCACTGGAAATACTTGCTTGCCGTTAAATTCTGGAACCGACCGGAGCTTTCACTAAATGTCTCGGAGCGATTACCACTCTCGTCTTTTTGTACTGATTCACTATGAACTTTTCGTATGTGTAGACCACATGGTTGAAGTTGGTGCGGCCGAGGTCACTGATGTTTTAACTTAGTCTTTCTTCAGAATAAGGCATCCTGCGTTTAAACTTCCGCGCAATATCGCTTTGACGTTCTCCATTTTCAAAGCAATTGACCTATATCAATTTCTCTTCTAGGTTTATGGTTTTTCTTGATAAATTCTTGAGTTTTTCTACCCGCATTCCTATTTTTGCCATTTTCTCTTGGTTTTTACTCTGCATGGCTCTATCGAAATGACCTTCTACTGCTGAACTGTATTCTTGAGACGCAGAGGGCCTACGACTGCGGGGAGGGAACGAAGCTATTGTGTTTGATACTCAATAGCGGACCCTCTTATATGTTGATGCTATTCATGCGCAACTCGGCTACCGCTCCATTTATCCCCCGTGAATACCGATGACCTTGATCAAGGTTTCTTCAAGGATCAAGGCCTTCGAAGGCTTTAGCGCTGACTCTCTACCTGGAAGTCAACCGCCCGATAACCTATGACGGCAAAAATTACGTCTCAACCAGTATTGCATTAAAAAAACTCATTTCCACTAGCCCCACGCTTAATTAATTATCTAACTTAACTCATTCTGTTAAGGAGACGAGATAAATTACTTCGGTAGGCCGGCTATCTGGACCCAATGGCGAGGAATACTTTTGGCCATTGCACAGCAATGGATTTCGATTAATATATAAACAAAAAAGAAGATTTGAGGCAAGCAATAATATTAATAAGCGTAAAATGATAGAAATTTCGTGTTTACTTAGCGCAAGTTCACGTTTTATCACGAGAGCGTTTAAGATTTTTGATTAGGCTACACTGCGTTGCAATGTTTCCCCGAGGAACGAATTTGCGCTATATCGAAATTGCGCTATACGAGACATGGGTGTAAATGATTTTATGCTAGTCAGAGTTCGGCTAATTTTAATGCCGGTGTCCCTAGTTTTAAAGTATACCGGGGCTAGCCGCGGTGATAACTTTTACGGGAGTCACCCGCAATACACAATCGTGCGAAAGATCCACAGAGGAAAAATCATTCGCCTTGACCAGGATTCGAACCCGGATCCCCCGATTTCCGGTCGAGTGCTTTATCCAGTTAAGCTACCAAGGCGTCATTCCTCCCCGTGGATATTTTCGGACACTACGGGACAAGGTGTTGCTGGACTGGCTCCGGCTATGGCACTGTGCGCACGATTTGGACTGCTTGTGGCATCATATGCTCAGCAGTCCAGCAACATCTTCTCCGGTAGTGTCCGCAAAATATCCACAGGGAAGAATGACGCCTCGGTAGCTTAACTGGCTAAAGCACTCAACCGGAAATCGGGGGATCCGGGTTCGAATCCCAGTCAAGGCGAATGATTTTTTTCTCTGTGGATCTTTCGCCGGTGTCCCTGTTGAAATTGTTCTTTCCTTCTTTGGATATTTGAATGGCTTCTCTGACCAGTCTCTGTTTTAAACCTTTTACTTTAACGGCGATTTTGGCTTCCCTTAGGACGATTGTGTGGCCTAGCATGCGTGGCCTTTGTTGAATGCCCCAGTCGAATCCAGGGTTCCCACTCTACCGTGACAACCTTAAAACCGTGAATAAGCCGTGAATTTCGTCTACCGTGAAAAAACCTGGAAATAGCCGTGAATTTCGTCGTAAAACCTTGAAAACCTCTCAAACTTATAGAAAAAGAACTAAATTGACAGATCAAAAGGAAGAAAAGATATTTAGATCATGTTTCAAGGCCGAGCCACATACAGACACTGTCCACACATTTATCTCCGCACGTATATTCGAAGTGTAATTATTGGTGCCTTGTGCCGTGACGACACATTGATCTTGAGCCTGTGATTGGAAGACTGGCAAACAAAGTGTTCATTAACCATGGCGAAAAATCAGACACTTCTTCTTTACTTCCCTCCCTCACTGCTCCCTCCATTTTGCCACTCACAACCTTAAGCGGTGATTGTTACGTCTGCAAAATTTCTTCCTAAAATGTCTTACATACAAACCGTGAATTTGATGACATTTAGACCATGAAAACCTGGAAAAAACTGTGAATTTTATAATTTAGTTAAGAGTGGGAACCCTGCTAGTGGCGACATCTGCGATATCGATGTATTTAACTAGATACTTTACAATAGGAAATAATAATAATTTTTTATTTCACTGTTATGTGTTGATTACAAACTACAATATATAATTCCATTGCCTACAATCTCATGTAAAAAGAGCCACAGAAGAAATAAATAGAGGATAGGAGCATGACATTCTGGAAATAAATGAGTTGGAAGGGGTCAAAATAATAAAATTCACAGTTTTTTCCAGGTTTTCACGGTCTAAACGTCGTGAAATTATTTTTCGCCGAGGTAACAGAGATAAGAAAACAACCTTTAAAAATTTAAACAATAAAAGCCTTGAAAAATGAAGAAAAAATATACTACGATGGTTGGGATATATTTATTATTTATTAATTGATTATTTGGGATTGCAATTGACACCTTTGCATACGAAGTCAAACACCTTAACCACTGAGTTAAAGCCAATATTTTGAAAACTGCTTTCAACAGAGCTTATCACTTGATTTCTTAAGGCCTGTTTACACGATACATTAACCCGTACGAGTTAATGAACGTTTGCGTGAATGATTTTTGTGGACCGGAACGGAACATGTACGAATGCATGAACCAAATTAGAACACGTACTATTTTCTGTGCATGTATTCGCACAAGTTGGGTGGTTACACGGTGCATTTTGGTGTTCATTCTCGCGTTCTTACATTTAGACATTAACCCGTACGTGTTTTAATGTATCATGTAATCAGGCCTTTAGGATCATTAATTGCTTTTTTTCTCGAAAATTTACAGAAGGTGCGACGTCTCACTTTGGTGTATTGAATTCATGCTTTTCACTCAAAATAAATTGTAAAATTCACAGTTTTTTCCAGGTTTTCACGGTCTAAACGTCATAAAATTCACGTCCTGTAGATGAGTCATTTTAGACAGAAATATTCATCACGTAACAATCGTCAGTCGCATGTTAACTAGGTACAAAATGTATCAAATGCATCCAGAAATCGTGAATACAAACGCAGCAATCAAAGTGCTATCTCTCATGACGTCGCCTATAGATAGCAAAATTCAGGGCTGGCTAAAGGTTGTGAACAGTGGGAAAATGGCAGGAGCAGGGAAGTGAAGTAGTGTCTGATTTTTTTCAATGGTTACAGGTCTTTGGGCTTCGGGCTAAGGGGGTACCCAGGATCAAAACTGGAGGGGGGGGGGAAATTTTATGCATTGCTACTTCTGACCTGAAGACGCCAGCAGGATGGCTGGAGAAACTGTCGTCACTTATATGGACGTCTAAACGTGGGGGAACGCCCTGAAGCCAAGACTCGTATGAAGAAACGCCGCGGAAACCTCAGATCAAAAATGGGTTGACTTACATTAAGGGGTTGAAAAATCAACTTACTTATCGCTTGAACAGACTCCAATAATGGTACAACATTATCTCAATAGTATGCGAGGCAATATTTTAATTTCAGGTACACTAGACAAAGTTTTTCCTGGATGTACACAATTACTAATACCACTTATTTTTTTTATAAGAGCGCGACCTGGATTTCAATGAATTATCATCATCATCAGGCACTAATTGTAAAACTCTTGTCTCATGTTTCCGATGGATTGCAAAGACTGACTCTAATTGATACTGTTATTCCGGTTGTGACTGTGGGTATCTCTGTCAACATTTAAATAATTTGTATAAAATGAAAATAATAATATATTATAAAATTAAAATATATATAATATTATTTAATGAAAATAATAATATAGTATATTAGCGCCTGATGATGATGATAAGTCATTGAAACCCAGGTCACGGTCTTATAAAGAAAATAAGTGGTGTAAGTAATTGTGTATATCCAGGAAAAAACTTATAATGGAATACCACAAAGTAAAGCAAGAGATAGTGAATTTTTTTTTAATACTGGACAAAATGTTTTGGACAAAGGTTCTGAAATACGCAAACGTCACTGTGTTTGCAAACTAATTTTTCACGCTGCGATTTCCCATTATTATTTTAACTTGTGTTCCGCTATACCATCACTTATACTTATCGCTTGAACGGACTCCAATAATGGTACAAAATTATCTCAATAGTATGAAAGGCAATCTTTTTATTTTAGGTACACTGAACAAAATTTTTTGGACAAAGGTTCCGAAATATGCAAACATCTATGTGTTTGCAAACTAATTTTTCATGCTGCGATTGCCCATTATTATTTCATGCGTGTTTAAATATTTAAGATAAACTATGCTACGATAAGAAAAACATAAGAACAAATAAAATACAAAGATATACAATATTTTTACATAAATAAATGTCGCGATAGCATTTTTTACAGTAATATAATAAAATATATATATTTTATATATATATAATATATGTGTATATATATTGTATATATAAAACAAAGATATAGAATATTTTTACATAAATAATGTGATAGCATTTTTTACAATAATATAATTTTTAAATATGTATTATATATTACATTATATTATTGTAAAAAAACATTTTAGCAACATTTATTTAAGTAAAAATATTGTATATCTTTGTATTTTATATTGTTCTTATGTTTTTTCTTTCATAGCTCTGATGATGATTTTAAATAAACAGGAACTTTGGCTATAACTTTTTTGCATAACATACATTGACCTAAACTCCACGAAATATTTTAACATGTATTAAACGAGGTCAAAATAAGGAGAGAAAAAAAATTATTATTGAAGTTTGTGTTTGACTGTAAATGCACTTAGCAATGATTGTTCCCCGAGTTGTCACGGCTGAGGGCTTGCAATTGGGAGTCTGCGTTCAACAAGGCAGAGTTTTGAGTCAGCCAGCCAAGGATGTCTTTGGCAGTCAAATATGTCCCATCTTCTGATGTCAGCCATTCCTCCATATTTTCCTTCAGCATGAGGTAGAAGGTTTTCGGCTCGCGGGTCGGACATATTTCTTCAAGGGTGAGCACGAGATCCGATGATTCAACGAGGGTGTATTCTGCAAATCGAAGTTTCTCTAAGAACTCGTGGATCAAGTCCTTCGATCGAGGATTGTGGTTACGTAACAGTGTACTGCTCCAGACTTCCTCGTCTTTCAGACGCCTAACTTGCAGCCAAGGGAAGACGTCCTCATTTCCTTCAACCTGAAACGACATAATAGGGTGGTTTCCTATCTTCTATATTATTTCTACTGTATAGATACCTTTTTCTCAACTTATACGCAACCAAACTCTACAAATGAGGTACCAAAATGCACAGAATTTATCACAGAACATGCGACGGCATATCTTACTTCCTAAATATTGCTATTGTTTCCTAAAATTGGTTTTTAAATAATGAAAAAAAAAACAAAGAAAAAACCTGTAAATATTCCTGACGTTAATGGCGCACTAACTGATACATTTGTTCATTTGCAACAATATCTCGCATTCTTTAAATAACTTTTATCAAAATGCGGCTGATTCCACATTCAAGTCTACTGTTGATACGTAAGTATGAGTCATCATGTGCGATTAACAGAGGATAGTGTAATTACTTCCAATGTTGTGTTTAAAGAGGTCCTCTGACCTCAATTTGTGCATGAACAATCCAATTAAATTCATACATAAGACCCTGCCATTTTTTTTCTACATTTTAAAATTAGAAACGCGCCTATCCCTCCTGTGGACCTGCATTGAAAAGAGCGGGGGAAGCCCGCTGGGAGCTGGCGTTTTTTTTTTTTTAATTTTTTTTATGCTCGTTTTGTTTTAATTGCCTAAATCGAAAGATTATCACTCCTGGAGTACGCATTTCTCACTTTTAGATATTTAAATGACGATATCTATTTTTTGTGAGTAAATGAAAAGTGAAAATTTTCAAGCACGCGAAAACGTGATGGTTCAGCATGAATGCTAGGGAAAGCCCGTGTGACGTTATTCTGGTTCCCGCTTCCACCGTGTGAGGCCACCTTGGTGCGAGGCAATGAGCGCTGCCACGATGCAGGATGCTAGCAGGTAGCAAGAGTACCCTGCTGGAAGGTACTGCTTGGCTTAAATAAGGACTATTAATACCATATCAAACGAGGAAAACTTTCCGACCTTAGCCAGTTTTAATAGGTGATTATTAAGAGATGTTTCCCTGAGCTCTGTGCCTCATGCATGCATTGGTAACCTCAGATGATGTAAAACTCCTATCTACTCGTATAGAAACTAGGTCCCTGTGACGTCACGTGGAGTGGCATCGCAGGGGCGCCAATCTGGCCTTTTTCAAATGAGGATAAAATTGACCATTAACATTCGTCTAAACTGGATTTTATAAACCCAAATAATTTGTATATTATGAATACACTAATGCTTTTGCAATCAATGGCTTTCATTTTCTCTGATGAAGGAAACTACCCTATTCTACTAACATCCTATCCCTATCAAAAATTTTGGAATTGAAATTTTCAAATTTATAGCGCAATGTGTTCTGCCTGCATGGCGAGGGAGAATGGGTTGTCTTTTTCTGGGGTGCTTTGATGGTTTGCAGCACATATCAGCGCTAATGCAGGAGATATCACAATGACCAGTGATGATGAAGGTGAAGGTATGTATTTAATAACCTCTTCAAGGCATTCCAATGATGACAATGCTTGCCCATCGCCAACTGTCACGAGTTTGAGCCGGTCTACATTCCCGCGGAAATCATCACTCTTCACCATTTTCTCGTATGGGTTCAGGTACTTTTCCAGAGGGTATGGCCCTCACACAGCATGCTCATTACTATTTCCTTAACCCTTAACCAGTGACGTGCAATTCATGTTACACTACCAGTGACGTGCGGTCTGGGAGACCGCAATAAATCAAAAATTCATAAAATATTGCAACGCCATTTTTATTGTTTTGTTTAATTTTTCTTTGAATGCTTAACTATTTTAAAACTTATATTAAAATTTTTACACTCCCAATACGAACCAATCTGTCATAAAAAATTGCGATTTGAAGCAGGATCAAAATACTGATGCCAAAAACACTTGAGTTATAATTATTATATTTTATGTATCAATATTTCGCCTGATTCAAAAAAAGGCCTTAAATGTTAAAGTTGGAAGGCTAAGAAGTAAGTAGCCATGAAATTTATCCCGCTTATTCCTTTTCTTGATGCATTCTTAGTAAGTGACGTGCGGTCTCACAGACCGCTAATCGAGTTCAATTGCAAATTTACAGAAATTGATAAAAGGAACGTTAAATTTTAAGAGTGGGTTGTCCTTGTTATGCAAAAATATGAAGCTAACGAGAACTATAGATATTTTGAAATCTTAATTTTGAAAATATTCATAATTTTAGAAACGCAGCAGTCTCTCAGACGTCACCGGTTAAGGGTTAAATGTCTTTTTTTGTAACTAAACATTGGCGTGCCGTATATCATGGAACATGTATGTACCAAGATCTCCAGGCAAATAAATATTATTGTTATTAATGACCAGTGATGATGGAGGTGAAGGTATGTATTTATTAACCTCTTCAAGGCATTCCAATGATGACAATGCTTGCCCATCACCAACTATCACGACCGTGAGTTGGTCTACATTCCCGCCGAAATCATCACTCTTCACCATTTTCTCGTACGAGTTCAGGTACTTTTCCAGAGCGTATGGTCCTTGCGCAGCAGACAAATCGGTCATTGTCACCTTGTCCTGACCCTCTCCGCAGCCATCACACCCTGTTTCTCCCTCTGGCAGACTTATGATTGATGCCAGGGAATGCACTACGCCCGATCCTGCGTTGGGATCTGGATGTCTGAAGATCAAGTCTCCAAACCACCCAGCTGCCTGGACGTCATGGGCAACGCTGAAGTCGCCGCTACCCTTCAAAGCTCCGAGTACAGACTTCAATGCGAAGTTGAGGATCACGGGTAGATTACATTCAGACCATTCATCTCCATCCTCCGCATCAGAATGGCCATCGTCAGTTGCTTCCACCTTCTTGGCAGTTTCTTTGATCGCTTGATTGGGAGGACTTGGTGCATTGGTGCCTGCACCTATTTTCACTTCGTACTCAAAGCGAGAGACCTTGGCACCAGACTGATCTTTGCATTTTGGAGGCAAACTTTTACTCGAGTCGTCCCTTCCGCTGGCCATGTATGTATTTAGCTGAAGGTTGTCGAAATCTATAAAAGATCAAAATCGATTCGAGAATTAGGGTGGGCACTTCCATGAAAATGTCAACTTTTTCTCTAAAATTAAAATTTACTGTTTCTTACCATATCTGCTAATTGTGCTGGGGTGTTGACTTCTAAAAAATATTGCGGGGCCCACACCTGGCGTCTTGCCCCCGGGAAATTTTTAAAATATATGTGGTGAAATTTCAAGTTTTTTGAAGAATTTCAGAAGAGTCATTTATATAATCAACATTAGAACCCCAAAAACTCGACCCTCGACAACTGGACACTCCGGGGAAAATTGACTAGCCTGACACATTTTTCCTTACCCCCCATGATGAATTTTTGAGGGGGCTCGTGCCCCCTCCAGCCCCATGGAGTCGGCGCCACTGTAATTGCGGAAAGGGATCGGGACACGATGTTGCACTCTGACGGGGAGTTTCATTAGAAATTTATGTTAGCAATGTCTGTGTGATGAATATATACCTACACTAGTCCCAAAAATAAATTATAGGTCATTCACAGTCAAGAATGTGTATCTGGCAAAAATGCTCTTGCAGGATAAAAAGAATTATGTGCCAAGAGGCGTTTGGTGATTACGTTGTTGATTAAGAGGCCACACGTGTACCCTCGTAATAACTCGTCAATTAGTTGTACATGCATCATTAGTTCAGGTTATAACTGAGCCTAAAGGATGTGCCATTTCTACTTTTAATTGTTCTATTTTTATGTTCCCTCAATTCTTATTGCTTAATTTTTATTCAAACTTAGCTCTCTTATCAATATTATAGAAAAGATTTGGACGTCAATGACCTTGATATCAAACAATAAGTTATTCTTACACAAAGTGAGCTCATATTTTAAAGTACTACCTTACCTTTCGGAGAATTCCAATGAAAATATGATGATGATTGGCTGGTAATCAAAAGAAGTTAAAAATTCAAATCATACATAATAATTTGAGTTTGACACAGAAAATTTCCTCTTCATCTTTGTTTACAAAAACAAAGAAATTAATAGGTACCGCGGATTCTATCCAGATGCATTGTTGGTAAACTCTAGGAGGGAGATCATTGGCCTGCGGAAAATAAACATTTTTTTATAACAGCTGTTAGAATTTTACGCTTTGCGATTGTCAATTGCTAGTATATATTGAATTATGGGGGACGGTAGGGTCAGTGAAACCGAGAAGCCGTGAATTTGGATTTCAAAGCCGTTGATTAAAAGTTTTTATTTCGTGTACATATGTATTTTAGGCAGCTTTATGTTTAATCTAGATGTGCCTGTGGTAGGGTTGAATGTGGTAATGCCTATGAGTGCAGCTACAATTATGGCGGTTCTATAATCACCTTGCGTCCATTACCCATTGTGATCAAATTCTTTTGTATCTAATGATGCATTAACGACAGTTCCTCTTGAAGAAAGCTCTCTAACGCGATAAAATGGATGCCCGAAGGAAATTTACGTTTTGTCGGCTTTGTCTCTGTGAAAGTGAAGTTTTAATGGACATTTTTCAAGAAGATGAGAGACTGTACACTGCAGCAGAGGTGATTGTTGATCTCCTGCAGTTACAGGTAATCCCTGTTATTTATATTGAATGGATTCAAAGATTCTATTCGAATGCTTTGCGCAATTTTGCCCATCAAAGAGTTCAATTGCAGCTTTTCGTTTTGACAGTCAGGTGAACGTCTGATTTGTACCATGTTGCAAGGAGATTTAAATTAAAGATTGAGCCATTTAAAAACTATTTCTGGAAGTGATATGTTTACATCTACCCTTGATTTTTCACAAGTATCACATCCTCGTTGCGCGCGGTTTGGTTAAATCATAGCAAACAGTAAAGTCAAGTGTGAAATGGTCTTGTGTTCCTTAGTCCTATCATTACTTATGAAGTGGTTGATTTTATTGAGTTTGCCTTCTTGTCCTGTGTAACTTTATTTGTGATACTTTGGTTCGTTATTCATTTTGTGATAGTAACAGATGCGTCAATTAAAAAAAATATATGTGTAAAACTTATTCAAACATTTCATATAAGACTTTTGAACAAGATAGTATAGTGTGTTGTTTCAGGCTTTATATGAAGGAATTTTTACGTATTAGTAAATGGATTGTTTATTGTGGAAAATGTGCAGTAGATTTAAATTTATTAATTTGAGCATCTCTTACCTGGATGCAGAAATGCACTGTATTATTTTGTTAAATATTGACTTAAAAATAAGTTTTGTCCGAATTTCCTTTTGTGAATGATTGTCAGCTAATATGAATGGGATACAAAGCTACAAAATGGCATTGAGGTAAAACTAGCATTGATTTAACCTAACGTAAGTAAAAGCTGTCTTCTTACTACCGTGATTTATGGTGAACATCCCAAAGATATTTGGGAAAGTTGGAAGTATGATGGAAATATTTGGTGGTCTTCGTGTTTGTAATTTTTTTAATGTATTTAGTTTGTGACGGTGCTCAACCCATGCCTCAGATGTTTTTTTTCCTTTCCGAGACTACAGTCTATTAATCATTATCTTAGAAAGTTAAAATATCAAGTTATACTGGAACAATGGAAACGTGTTTCATCCCTGCCCTGTCTAACTAACTGACCCTTTCTGGCTTACCAGCTTCTATTCTCGCTGTTTCTGAAAGCTAAGTGCCAGGTGAGTCACCTACTTGGCCCGAAGATTTCTCGTTAGCTTTCAGCCATTGGATGACACGCACTAGATTCATAAAAGAATTTGACCAAAGGTGAGTCATTCAATTCAGTTTTTAGGTTTTTCAAGCTCTAATTAATTGACACAAAGCTTTCTAGTTACAACCAGGGATTGTTAGTGAAACGAAATGAAATTCAAAACCAGTAAATTTTCAACAGTTTTGTTCCCGGGAGTGTAATGCAGAAGCGAAATGGATTTAAACCCGGGTAGCTACCCACATAGCAGAAATACGTCTTGGATACGTCTCTGAGACGTCTCGAATATCGCATGTTACGACTCAGAGACATTCTGAGAGCTTCAGAGACTTCTCTGAGATGTCACTATGTCCAAAAAAATGGTCTCTGAGATGTCTCATGGGAGGTCTCATATCCTACATAGCAACGAACCTCTCAGAGACGTCTCACTATGGTCTCGAATGACTCGAATATCACGTATGTCTCACAGATGTCTCGGAGATGTAATCGTGAGACGTTCAGGAATTAAAAAAAAAGAACGTATTTAAACGCCATCAATGCCTTCTATATATATTTTTCAGTGCAAATCTGCAGTTTTGATTATTAAAATCACTACATTTAATATGGGATTCTTATTTTCAAAAGGTGATCCATCACAAAATTTGTTGCTAAAAATGATCGAGAAAAGTAGGCCATAACTGTGTAATTTAAATATAATTATTTTTTTGCCTAAATTTAAAGCATACCATAGTACAAAGTCTAATGTGACATCTCAGAGACTTATGTGAGACGTCTCAAGAGATGTCACATAGACCATTTTTTTGGACATAGTGACATCTCAGAGAAGTCTCAGAGATGTCTCTGAAGCTCTCAGAATGTCTCTGAGACGCAACATGTGATATTCGAGACGTCTCAGAGACGTATCTCTGCTATGTGGGATAAGTCTCATGAGAGTTTGTACTACTGTATGCTTAATAATGAAGGCAAAAAATAATTGAATGCAAATTATACAGTTATGGCCTACTTATCTCGATCATTTTTAGCGACAAATTTTTGATGGATGACCTTTTGAAAATAAGAAACCCGTATTAAATGTCGTGATTTTAATAATCACAACCTCATAATTGCACCGAAAAATATGTATGGAAAGCATTGATGGCGTTTAAATACGTTTTTTTTTTAATTCCTGAACGTCTCACGACTACATCTCTGAGACATCTCTGAAACATTCGAGACCATAGTGAGACGTCTCTGAGGTTCATTGCTATGTGGGTAAACTCAGGGTCAAAATGTCTTTATCCTTGCTTTCTCCGCTGCGGTCATTGTCCATGCCTCACTTCCGTATAGGAGCATACTCCAGATGTAGGTTCTTATAAATTGTTTCTTCACTTCCACATTTAAGTTTCCCGCTGTAAGCAGGTCTCTTTTTTGGTGGAATGCTCTCTTCGCCTGGGCTATTCTGCTGATAATTTCTTTCTTACTTCTCCCGTCACTAGTTATCTTGCTTCCCAAATAACAGAATTTATCCACCTCTATAATTTTTTACTTCCCTATTTTAATGTTAGTCTTGACTTCTTCTCTTCTGCTGCATACTAAGATCTTGGTTTTCTTTGTGCTTAAAAAAAAAAAACCAAGATCTTAGCCATATCTTCCAATAGGGTAGTTTCCTTCATCAAAAAAAATGAAAGGCATTGATTGCGATTCGTTACCCACCATTAGTGTATTCATAATACACAAATTATTTGGCTTTTGAAATACCGGTTTAGACGAATGGTAAGGGTCAAATTTTATCCTCATTTGAAAAAGGCCAGATTGGCGCCCATGCGATTCCTCTCCGCATGACGTCACAGGGACCTAGTTTCTACACGAGAGGATAGGAGTTATACATCGTCTGAGGTTACCAATGCATGCATGAGGCACAGAGCTCAAGGAAACATGTCTTAATAATCACCTATTAAAACTGGCTAAGGTCGGAAAGTTTTCTTCGTTTGATAAGGTATTAATAAACCTTTTTTAAGCCAAGCGCTACCATTCAGCAAGGTACTCAGCTATCCGCTGGCAGCCTGCGACGTATCAGCGCTAAGCCTCGCCTCAAGGTCACCTCACCGGGCGGGAGGGGGAACCAGAAATACGACGTACGGAGATATTTCCCGGCATTCATACTTAAGCGTCGCGTTTTCGCGCGCTTGAAAATTTTCACTTTTCATTTAATCGCGAAAAATAGATGTTGTCATTTAAAAATCTAAAAGCGCGAAATACGTACTCCAGGAGTAATAATCCTTCGATTAAGGCAATAAAAAAATAATAGGAAACCACCCTATTTTTACGTTGTGAATAAACTTCAGCCTTCTCCTTCCCCTTCTTCTGACCCCTTCCACCGTTCCCTCCAAAGCTACTTTCAAAATTCCATTCCCTCTCATTTAATGTCCCAGCCAGTTACCCTTCCTTTGATTTATTTTGTCCATCTCAACGTCCTTTTCTCATCTACCCTATTTATCACTTGTTCATTCCTAACTCTATGCGTCCACCGTATTCCCTCCATCTTCCTCCAAACCCACGCCTCAAATGCCCCAATCCTGTCCCTGTATCTCTTCCCCATCCTCCAAGTCTCACATCCATACATAAACACACTCCACACATAGCATTACACCAATCTCTTCCTCAATTTTAATTCCAGTGCCTTGTTGCACAAGGCTCTTTTCTTCTTCTTGAAAATTTCTTTCACCATTCCTATCCTTCTTTTTAATTCTCCTATACTTTTCCATTCTTCAGTTATCAAAGTTCCCAGGTAGCTGTAAGTTCTCACATTCTGTATTTCACCTTCTTTTGTCTTCACCATCTTTTTCTTTTTTTCATCATTATACAGTGAAACCTCGGTTAGCGAACGCCTCTGTTAACGAACAATTCAGATAGCGACCAAAAATTTCGCCTAAATTAACGGCTAAAAATTTGCCTCGGATAACGAACAGATGTGTAGCGGCCATGTTTGTGTTTGGTGCTGTGCGATCCCAAATTGATACAAAGTAATGCCTCCATCTGCTCACGCTATCACATGGCAGTAAAAATGGTTGGATTTACTGTGTTTCCTTATGTTTAAATGCTTTCTTTAATGTTTTTATTTATACTAAACTCAGTTTGTACTGTATTATAACCATTTTCATTTAAAAAAGCATACCTATATATCCTGTAACTTTCATATAATAGCGAGTCAATAGGAGCTAGGAACAAATTATTCCTATTTCCTTTATTTCTTATAGAGAAAATTATTTCGGATAGCGATCATTTCAAACAACGACCAGATTTCTGGAACGGATTGTGGTCGTTATCCGAGGTTCTACTGTATAAACATTGACTAATGATGATGATGGTTAAATAATCAACTTTTTTATCTCTCCGTCTCCAGGTGACGGAAGACGATGACTACTCCAAGTTTGTGTGCTTGCGCTGCTTCGACAAGCTGTCCGACTTCAAACAGTTTAAGGAGCAGTGCATGGAATCAAAGGACACGTTCGAAAAGGAGTTCCTGCCCCTCTCTCAGCACTTCCCCCTACCCACTCCCGACGAAGACGATGGGCACGAGGCTAACGAATCCGTGAGTGACATTATCCAAGACTGTATATTGATGGCCAAGTTCTAACAACAGGCATCTCATAAATG
Source organism: Ischnura elegans (assembly GCF_921293095.1). Lineage (NCBI taxonomy): Eukaryota > Metazoa > Arthropoda > Insecta > Odonata > Coenagrionidae > Ischnura > Ischnura elegans. The sequence goes on from NC_060258.1 coordinate 8,792,370, forward strand.
GCAACTTTACAGGAGAGCAAATAAATGATTTGCTTTTTTTAATTGTACAGTAGACTCCCGATTATCCTAATGGGCCAATGATGGGGAGAGACAGCGCGAATAATAACGGAAAACACGGATAACCCAAACTTTCACTTTAATGTCTCGTAACGTTAATAATTTACGTAAAACAAGCAATTTATTATCATTTATGCAGTTATTCTGTTATTTTAGAGTGCTTCCTGGACTCATTGAGAGCTTTCTTCGTTAGTTCGCAATCATTTTAGTGGCGATGACATGGTTTTACTCGTATTATTAATGCTCCATGTAAGGCCTGGTTACGAAAACCGCACATCCATGGTTGTGTGATCATGGATACAGAAAAGTGGTTTGCACAAATGCTTCAAAACCACTGCTCGACGTCTTAAACTTCACAGTCAGGTACCACACCACGTAGTCGTGTCTCGCACAAGTTGCAATGCTTGCAACTGCTGCGGGACGTGTTTCCTGCAAGGCTTAGAAAAAAAGAACGCGGTGCTCCTGTGAATGCAGCTAGCACGTGATTGCTTCCGATTTACAAAGAGGAATCTAACGGAATTAATAAGCCTGGTATATCCTAGAATTTGTATTTAGCAATGCTGGGATACACCGGGCTTAATATTTCCATTAGATTCCCCTTTGTTAAATGGAAGCGATCGCACGCTAGCTGCATTCAAAGGAGCACCATGTTCCTGTTTTCCAAGCCTCCCAGTGCGCGACCACGCTCCTTGATCACGGATATAAGTCCCGCAGCAGTTGCAACCCAGGCAACTTGTGCGAGGCGCGACTACGTGGCGTGGTGCCTGACAGTGTGGTTTCCGACGTCGAGCAGAGGTTTTGAAGCATTCGTGCAAACCACTTTTCTGTATCAGTGATCACGCAGCCACGGATGTGTGCTTTTCGAAACCAGGCCTTAAATGGAGCATTAATACCTAATACGAGTAAAACCATGTTATCGCCGCTAAAAAGATAAGGAACTGGTGAAGAAAGCTCTCATTGAGTCAGGGAAGCACTCTTAAATAACAGAATAACTGCATAAATAATAATGTATTGTTTGCATTTTTTTAAATTATTAACATTACAAGACATTTAAGTGAAAGTTTGGGTTATCCGATTATTTGTGCCGTCTCTCCCCATCACTAGCCATTGGGATATTCGGGAGTGTAATGTATTTTGTATCTATGATTTTTATGATACTCTAATCGATTGAATTAGTTTCTGCCAAGATACTGTTTTTAGCACGGTAATTTAAAAAAAGAGACATGATAAAACTTAAACAGTTCTAAATAATGGTACATATAACAAAAAAGTTCCATTGTTCAAAGTAAAAAAAAAATATATTTTAAATAAAATATAATTTTATATTTATTATATTGTATTTTTATATTATGTATTGTATACCATATGATTTTTGTTTGTATCATAGCAGGTGACTGGATGATCTAATTTATAAATTGGATTACGAATCCTTGTATATTTTGTATCCAAGACGAAGTATATGTATAGAACTGACTCTTTATGCTGGTTTTCTGGCCTATAAAACTACCTTTTTTTATTTGAATATTATTAATAACAATGCCGTGGGTAATGACTCGTTTCAGGCCATCAAACCCATGGTCAAGACTGAGCCTCCGGATGGCGAACTGCTGGTCCCTCATGATGCAGATTTGGAGGTGAATTTTGCTCTTAATCTACTACGTATTACACCTCAAGCCGCCTGAATGCAAAGACGTATGGCTGGTGGAGGCGTGGTTGTACACCAACTGTTAACATTCAATATGATTAGAGATACAGTGAGTCCTCGTTTAACGTCACTTACCGTTCCTGAAAAATGTGACGATAAACCAAATGACGTTAATCGAAACATAATATCCCATAAGAAACAATGTAAAAAGTGAATATCGGCTCCTAGACCTCACAATTCCTACGCGAAAAAATTTTAGCGTATCATATTTGGGCCATTTCTTACGATGGGAATGCCAAACTATGGCATAAACACGAGTTCCTGTCTTCATCGACGACAATAGCAGCACTGACGTAAATCCTTCTCCATTTTTGTATCTTCCCACATTTGCTTTTTGGCTTCGCTATGGTGGTCGCCCGGGCGGGCGTCGCCTGGGCATCATCATCGCTGAAACATCGTCGCAGTTACAGGAACCAAAATTATTGTGAACACGGCGAAAAAAGTGACAACAAAAACTCCGAGTTCTACACGGAAAAATGTCTTGAAATCACTTTTTAGGTTCCTGAAAACCATTATGTCAAGTAAAAACTTGCGCACCTACCTAAGAATTCATTTTGCAGAAAATTTGCTAAAACCGTAATCGCAATCAACAATAAACACACCGTTTTATGCTTCGTTTAGACTGACTGTATTACCGCCCACAAAACAAACAACCTACAACGCCCGCTGCTTCGCCTTTTTTTTTCGTGCAATATTTAAAAGACTTGACGTTATCGTGAAGCGTAGGTGCGATAAACGAATGACGGTCTCAAAATTTTCGTGACGTTATCGCGAAATTACGTTAAAATGGGGTGACGTAGAACGAGGACTCACTGTACGTGAAAATCGCACTTTCATTTTTATTTTATTGCGCTTTCATTAACAGTTTATCGCATTTTTTAGCGTCTATTTTTTATTTTCATAATGAGGTAGATGACGATGAAATGTAATGAAACACAGTTATATGACAAAATACAGAATATTTTAAATAATTTTGTTGTAGAACAATTACAAATTGAGGAATATAAGACATATAGTGGCGGAGGTGTAGCTTGCCCGCACCCACTTGTAGTTCGCAGCCACGTAGATTCAGCCAGCCAACTAACAGCAGGCCAATCGCTCACGTGCTTTAAGCAATGAGTGTCGGCGGAGCATTTAAAACTGTGCTCGGCACGAAATGTACAAATTTCGCTGTCGAAAAGGCAAATTTGCGTAAAAATATCATAAAAGTCCGGTTATCGCATCTAAGTCGCATTTTTGTGTGCACATCGCATCTATTTAAGGCATTTATGGCATTTGCGATTTTCTTTGCATCTCTAAATATGATATAAGAAAGATTTACATGTGTGTTGTATGAGATTTAACTGGCTGGATTTGGAATAGTCTTTGGTCGATTTCATTCTTCGATTCTATGCCGAGAATAGGGTAGTTTCCTTCATCAAAGAAAACGAAAGGCATTGATTGCGATTCGTTACCCACCATTAGGGTTTTCATAATATACAAATTATTTGGTTTTAGAAATCCCATTTTAAACGAATGGCAATGGTCAAATTTTAACCTCATTTGGAAAAGGCCAGATTGGCACCCATGCGATGCCACTCCACGTGACGTCACAGGGACATAGTTCCTATAAGAGAAGATAGGAGTAATACATCGTCTGAGATTACCAATGCATGCATGAGGCACAGAGCTCAGGGAAACATGTCTTAATAATCACCTATTAAAATTGCCTATGGTCGGAAAGTTTCCTTCGTTTGATAGGGTATTAATAATCCTTATTTAAGCCAAGCGCTACCTGCTGGCAGCCTGCATCGTATCAGCGCTCAAAGCCTCGCCCCAAGGTCACCTCACACGGCGGCAGCCGGAACCAGAATTATGTCACTCGGGCTTTTCCCAGCATTCAAATATATCTGTCGCGTTCTCACACGCTTGAAAATTTTCACTTTTCATTTAATTCCGAAAAATAGATATTGTCATCTGAAATTCTAAAAGCGTGAAATACGTACTCCAGCGTGAAATACATACTGCTGATATGATAATGATTTAGGCAATAAAAAAGAAATAGGAAAGAACCCTATTGGAATCGAAAATTAGTGTTTTTCAAGGAGAGAAATCGATTCTGATTTCAGTGGTATTGCAACCACAAATTTATTGACGACCATGCTTCCAATAGTCATTTGAATTTTGGCCCCACGTAATCACAATAACAAAACACATTCGAATCACCATAGTGACCAGGGGCACAGTTAACACCTCTTGGTCCGGCACCCTTTAAACTAGACTAGCCATTGGGGCCGGTTACTTTTTGCATTTTTTCTAGGTAGGTAGGTTTTCAATATATGTTCAAACTATTATAACGTCGATAAAAAAGACGTCAATAAGAAAAACTTTCACAAAAACAAACAGTAAAGCTACCTGAAGACGCACAAACCAGAAGTAGGTCGAAATAGTTCCAAATAAATACGTAGAGGTCAGCAGGAGACTACACTGCATGAAAACGTAAAAACGCGTGATCGGCACATAAGCGCTGGCAGCGGAAACACGTAAAAACACGTGTGCGGACCATAATGTGTTAAGCATTAAGGCTACGGAGTGGTTTCAGGTACAACTAATACTGCGGGAGGGGAGGGGGGGTATGGTATACCTGCCAGTGTAAGTGAGAGGTGCGGGGGCCCTACCCCAGAAAAATTTTAAGTATAATGGTTCAAAATGGTGAGTTTTATGGCTTTCTGGGGGATATTTCATTGATCCATACACTATTATATTAGTAATGCCAGCCCCAGTCGTGGTGGAGTAAAGTTTTTGCCTGCCAAGCAAGAGGTCGCAAGTTCGGGTCCCGTCGGAGTAGATTTCCTCTATCCAGGGCACGGTTGCTCATGAACGTGTCATTGTTAAATTTGTTGAATACCCCGATTGTAAAATGGCCAATATGAGCTGTATTTGGTGGTTTGGGAATAAAATGAATAATATGAATCCAATTAAGTATGTACATACAGTGAGTCCTCGTTTAACGTCACTTACCGTTCCTGAAAAATGTGACGATAAACGAAATGACGTTAATCGAAGCATAATATCCCATAAGAAACAATGTTAAAAGTGAATATCGGCTCCTAGACCTCACAATTCCTACGCAAAAAAACTGTTAGCGTATTATATCTGGGGCATTTTTTACGATGGGAATGCCAAACTATGGCATAAATACGAGTTCCTGTCTTCATCGACGACAACAGCAGCAGTGACGTAAATCCTTCTCTATTTTTGTATCTTCCCGCGTTTGCTTTTCGGCTTTGCTATGGTGGTCGCCCGGATGAGCGTCGCCTGGGCATCATCATCGCTGAAACATCGTCGCAGTTACGGGAACCAAAATTATTGTGAACACGGTGAAAAAAGTGACGACAAAAACTCCGAGTTCCACACGGAAAAATTGCCTTGAAATCACTTTTTAGGTTCCTGAAAACCATTATGTCAAGTAAAACCTTGCGCACCTACCTAAGAATTCATTTTGCAGAAAATTTGCTAAAACCGTAATCGCAATTATCAATAAACACCACTGTTTTACACTTTGTATAGACTGACTATATTACCGCCCACAAAACGAACAACCTACAACGCCCGCTGCTTCGCCTTTTTTTCTTGCGCGAAATTTAAAAGACTTGACGTTATCGCGAAGTGAAGGTGCGATAAATGAATGACGACCTCAAAATTGTCGTGACGTTATCGCGGAATGACGTTAAACGGGGTGACGTAGAACGAGGACTCACTGTATATGATTCTGATTATTATTTGAGAGATACGATTAGGGGGGCATTGTGTATAGGTTTATGGATCCAAGGGGGTGGTGGCTCAAAAAAGTTTGGGAAACACTGGATTAAACTTAAAAATTTCTCTGAGCTCAGGAGAGGGAGTTAAACAGGGTTCCCACTCAACCGCGAAAACCTTAAAACCGTGAATTAGCCGTGAATTTCCTCTACCGTGAAAAAACCGGGAAATAGCCGTGAATTTCGTCTTAAAACCTTAAAAATCTCTCAATCTTGATAATAATACCTTCCCAGAAATTTTCATCTTCGTTCGTAGCTAGCGCACTTCTATTCATTGTGGCGAGCATCGTCGCATACGGTCGCATGGGTCAGAAAAGCGTGGGAACGAATGTTGCCTGAAGAAAAAAACATCTTTCCCCAGCGCAGGCCTTTTCTCTCCCCCTCCTGAAATATGACATCACTTCTCATCAGCTTGTTTACTTTCCTCAAATGGCTTGGTTTCCCCTCCCTCGGTCACTGCTTAGTCCCCCTTCCACCCAATTAGCCTTCCCACTGACTGCTGCGACCACTTTCGAAACTAAATCTAGATGGCCATTGTGTCGAAAAATTTGAACGTTTATTCAACACCCTCAATCCTATGACTGGAAGACCGCTAGCCTTGACAACCTGCCATGCGCTGTGGACACTACGCTCCCTGCGTTTGAACAGGGTGACAGCGAGCTTTCGGCGTGACGTTACTAATTCTCGCGCATTGCGGCCCTGAAAACGAGAGAAGATTTCCGCTTATGGCAACACAGCATTACACGATTGTCGCATGCGTCGACCTGGAACTTGCCAGTTTTACGTCGCAACCGGAAAGTTTGTGTGGAGTTATTTACTGTCGGTGGTGATCCAGTTCCTCCGCTTTGTGCTATCTAAGGTAATGCTGTTTGTTTGTGTCGTTAAAGCCTCAATGCCGTCGCAATATAAACTGCTACATAGTCTCACGAATACAAGGATCAAGAACTTTGCTATTTCCTTGATCCTTGTATTCGTGATATTATGGATTTCCTCCAAGTTACGCCCTCTACGATTAATTATGCTACATAGTCGTTCCATTTTTCCCAGAGCAACGGTAAGAAGGGAACATGATTTGCCTCTGATTAGAGAGATCGATTCAGTTTTGGTTTCAGAGTATTACAATAGCAGAGAAAAGAAGTCATTACACTGCCGCTTGCAAAAGAAAGTTATACGGTGGAACCTCGATCTATCGTTCCCGCATTGATCGTTCGCCGTTTCTGGTCCCAAATAAAGTTCCTTATAGACAATTTAATTTTTTCCCGCATCTTATCGTTCCCCGAAGGGTGCGGTCCGTTGAACGCTACCAATGCTTCGGAGCGCCACCAAGCGGTCCGTTATTCGCTACGGAGCGCTACAGGCTAGGCTGTGACGTCACGGCAAACGTCATACACCCGTTTCCCGCCTCGCTCCGGACCAGCTCCAAACGCTCCCCTGAAAACTTGGGTCAGCGGAGGAGCGAGTCAATTTTTGGCGGAAATTCGAAGGGAATGCACTGAGGCAATGGAGAGTTTACTCACGTTGCAGATGATGGACGCTGAATGTGGACGCCTTTCTCCTATATAAGTGACTACAAAGTAACGGAGTAGACGCAATTAGTAAATAGATGTAAATTTAATTGTGATTTAAATAAATATATAGCAAGAACTAACTATCCGCAAACATTCTCGTATCTCCCCCAAAATGAACTCAAATGTCTTTGGAAGCAGCCTTTACATACAAAAGGAAACAAAAATTATTAAAAGGGGCATTTAATATAAAGAAAGGATTGTAAGAACATATATCGACAAATTTACTCATTCCATAAATTAAAATCTGAAGAAAAATAGGATATACATGAAATAGATTAATGTTTTTTAATAGTCGTTAGCCATTATAAGTTAATATATTTCAACTGGGAAAACGGTAGAGTACCTACTTTTTCCTTTACTAGGGTAATGAGTTGCATTGAGAAGGGTAGGCGAGGGTTGGTCTGAGAAATACGGTCCAAAGTTTCTTCCTTTACTTTGTGGAGCATCGATATTGAAAAATAAAATTCATTTTAATGATATTCAAACATATTTATTAATATTCAATTACCATTATCACCTCAATTCGCAATTAAAACCATATATTCGATTTCATAATCCCAGTTTACCAACCCTCGTTAATTTCCGCCATCTTGACTTCGCTCCTGACCGGTCCGAAAAGAAATTCTAGTAGCGAACGTAGCGCCTATGGACCGGTGCTCCGGAGCACTTCCGTCTGTAGCGTCTGGGAGCGAAAGTAGCATTCATTGGACCGCACCCGAAGTATCGTTTCTCGCATTGATCGTTTGAAGATCGCGGTTCCGACGCAGAATTTTCCCGCATCCATCGTTTGACGAAAATGAGACGAAATAAATACAATGTGTCATTTATGGCTAATAACGACAAGCACGTAGTTGGAATCCTCTCCAAGAGATGGAACTACCATTGGGAGAAGCTCAGTGCCGTGGGAAAGTAACATTAGAGCATTTCCAAAGAACCTTTATCCCCCTCCATTCACCATTCGCCTCCCCCCTTCTGACGCTTTCCTCTTCTTCAAAATAAAAACAGGTCCCAGCTCGCGCAGGGATCTTATTACGAAGACCTTAGCTTCGAAAAAAATATCGAGTTACACGAGAACAATAGAAACGTGTTTCGCGCTCCCCCCTCTTCTCACCAACTGACCTTTTTCAGCCTAACTGCTTCGAAGATCCCTGTTTATGGAGGTCAACTGCTGCATGAATCACCTATTAGCCCAAAAGGTATCTAACAATGATAGTCAGTAATTGCTATTATGCTTTTATTATATTGAAATGTTAGTAATTTGCACGTTAAAAAAAACGAGACCACACATGTTGTATTTTAAGCAAGGAAATAGATGGAAAAATACGATGGTGATTTTTGGCGAAACGCGATATCCTCGTAGCTGAGCTTACGGCAGTTAATTCGGCATTTTGTTCCGAAAACATGATACAAGGTTGTTATCAGTTATCAATTTACGAGCTATACTACTACTAGTAGTCTCACTTGTCAGAGTTACTGACGAAGGGATATCTTCTCAGGATTTTTGTTTCTCCCTACTAACAATCCGAATTCATCTGATCACCTGGCGCTACGCTAATTAGAAAAGAATGGGCATCTTTAGGGTAAAAAATTTCATGGCTCAGTCATATGGTCACGCTTCGCCCTCTGCAGTGTGCTCTGCGTACCCCCGTACGCGATAGCATCAGTTCCGAACTTCACCTCGTACGAGTGGTTCCCTACTTTCCGGGGTGGCTGGACTTCGAACCACCAAGTGTTTTCCACGTGGGTTTAATAAAATCATTTCACTAGTTTAATTTTAGTCTTCCGACCATGGCCCCTCCGAAGAAACTATTGAGAACTTTAAGAGATGGACTGAAAATAATTGAACATGAAGAAAAGAATCCGGGCTAGATGCGCGTGAATATTGCAGAGCGCCTTGGGTTGTCCGCTAGCACATGACGGTAGGGGTGAGGGTAGAGTGAGCTACCTGGAGAAAACAAGTAGAGATATGAAGGCGAAGATCCAGGTGGGCGTGCCGCTGACGATTAACGCAACATTGTTCACGCTTTACACACTACCTCAATTGTATTGAAAATATATTCATTAGACAGGAACAATTCAAGTAATTGACTATTTTTGGCCTTCGTGATCCATCTCACAACCAGTCACTGCACCGGCGAATGCGGTTGTTTTAGGCACAACATGCACATTGCTCTCGTGAATACGTGTACTGGAAATGGTGTTTGATGGATAAGAATTTTTACATCTGACTGAAATCCATAATAGCAGTGTAAATGCCGAGTGGAGAGCAAACATTCAGAATTTTGAAAGAGATATGGGTCAAATCAACAATATGACGTATGTGTCTTGATAAAGTACTACTATTCCTGTTATTATCTAAAATATTGTTTTGAAACCTTTAATGAATTTCTTAATTACTCGCCAAAATCCTGCGTTTCCTGGGACATAGGCAATCTAGCAAAAAAAATTGAGCATTGATCGTTTTTCCGCATTCATTTTATAATCGTATCGTTATTAATAAAGAAAAATTGTCCCCTAGTGGAGTTCCAAAAAAGGAGGGTAGTCTTAGAATCGTGTTCGTCTTAGATTCGTGCTAATACGGTGTATGAAATTGTTTTTCGATTTATTGTTCTATTAACAATTTTCATAAAATATTTTCCGCTGAATAAGAAAGAATCAATTTATTATATTCTATAAACAAATAAAATAAAATATTTTCCGTTAAATAAGAAATATTGGGGTGGGGGAAATTCGGTTACTGTGCAGTAATAACAACGTGCGCAAAAAACAATCTCTCAGCGAGGAATTAAAAAAGGACCTCGAGTGTCCGGACGGAAGTAGGTCCGAAGGGTATTTGGCGTCCGGGCAAGAGCGCGGTTGGGCTGGTCCTTTAGTCGGCCCTGAATTTTGCAAACGATAGATCACGTCATAACAGATATCACTTTTCATTGCGGCGTTAAGATTCACGGCCGTTTGTCGCATACGTTAATTTTCTGTTGATATACGGCCAGTGATTCTCTTATTGTTGGCTTATTAACGGACCGTGAATTTAGCAAAATTGAGAGCGTGAAAACCTTTAAAAAACCGTGAAAACGTGAAAAATAACCGTGAAAACCTGGAAAAAGCCGTGAATTTCATTGTTCAGGTAGAGTGGGAACCCTGTTAAATCTCCCAAAACCCGTCTCCCTCGCTGTGCCAATGTTTCTTCCCTGCCGTACTCACCTTCTCTTCCCCCCCCATTCCCCTGAGGTCTGCATAAAGGAATCCAAGTCTATAGCCAGAAAATATTTTCAGGGGGGTTTATGGAATAGTAGACAAACATAAAATTATTTTTACTAGATAAATAAAATAGCGTTTACGGTTAAACATACATATTTATTGTAAACCCTTAAAGGAAAATATAAAATATTATTATAAAATTGAATTTAGCCTTCTAGCTTTTTTTTGCAGCGACCAAATGAATTAACTCCTCGGTGTCGATGTCAATTCTGCGGTCCCTCAGGAGGCTCATAAGTCACTCACCTCTCTACTAATTCAAAGCACTATTACTACACACACTGCACCTACAACTACACTCACTGCACCTGCAAATTCGCTTAGATAATTATTGACTTAAGTCGCATTGGACTATTTAATGTCACTGCACCGCTATATAATATCGTCGTGTGAGCACCAAGCGAGCATAAAGTATGTATTTAATTCTTTTCATTTCGGGGGGGGCGGGATCAATCCCCCTTGATCCCCCCCCCTGGCTACGGCCTTGAAGGAGTCAGTTGTATATTGTGGTGGTGCCATGAATCCTGTACGATTTGCTCTTGCTTTTCAGATGCCCATGGAGACAATCAAGCAGGAAGAGGATAGGGAGGACATTGTCGTGGAGGTTGACGTCTACCCACAGGTGAGGAGTTATTATTATTCTTTAATAATAACAATAATAAAATTTATGGTTCCGCTGGTCATGTGACATAGAACTCGTCAAATTGGAAACATACATATTGTATACAATACTAATACAATATACAAATTTACAATATATGCAATACACAAAAAATCAATTAGAGAATATCTTCCAGGTATTCAGTCAAGTTGTAATACCGTTTGTTATAAAGAATTTTACATACAGGCGGTCCTCGACTTTCGTACACTCGACTTTCGTACAATTCGCACTTTCGTACGTTCAAAATTGACACCTTTTACTTGAGTTTCGTACGCTAAATTCGGACTTTCGGACGTTGGTCTGTAATTTTTTTTAAATTCCCACGATGTTTATTGCGCATCCCAACATTCAATTGTTTCAAATGGCAGTACATATATGCGAACAATACGAACGTATATAATGAAGGGAATTGTTGGTAGTTGACTCTAATCTAGGTGATTTATTTGGGAGAGAGACAGCCTGCTATAGGCTCCTTCATCAAGAGAAGAAGAAAGCCTTCATTGGAGAGATTTTTCAATAAAGTTGACTAGACATCATCAAATAGCTTTCAGCAAAACTAGTAAGATCTTCTTTCTAATTGTGTTTTTTCGTTTGAGTGCTGTTTAATTCATGTACACCTTCAGCAACGATATTGCACGAAATATCACCCGAATTCCGTTTGTCTTTTGTCTTTTTTGAATAACATGCGAAATATACGCGATCACGAATGTCACCTACCAAATGTCGAATTTTGGTGTACAAATTAAAAGGTATCCAGAGTGCGGGTTCAACAACTACATTTTGTTATGCTTCTTGATATGTCTTTTTATTTATAGTGGACGTAATAAGTGGAATGTCAACTTAAATGCCAAGAGGAAGTTTCACTCGATAACAAGTTCTTGTTTTTTAAACTTTTATTTGCATTTTCTGTGTATTTTCGAAAGAAATTAGATGATTTGAGGAGTTTTATTAATATATTATTAAAATTAAGTCAATTGAAATGAATTCCGTGAAAAAAAGGTTTTAGTACGTATATTCCGCTCTTTTGGAACGTAACCCCTAATTAGTATGGAAGTCAATGGTTCGACTTTCGTACATTCAACTTTCATACAAGTTTTTGGGAACGCATTGTGTACAAAAGTCGGGGACCGCCTGTAATCTGCTTTTGAAAATGGCCGGAGAAGAGACAGATTTTAAAGAACTTGGAAGCTTATTGTATATTTGTGAAGCTGGGTGGAAAGGACCTCGCCTAAAATACTCTAAATTGTGCCCAAATGCATGTGTATTGCCTCTACCACGTGTATTGTATGAATGGTAGTCACTCTTTGGTGGGAGTAGAGAAGGATTGTTTTTAACCAACATAGAGCATTGCAGAATATGTATACAAGGGAGTGTAAGAATGCCAAGAGCTTCAAATATTGGCCTACCTGGAGTCCTAACGGACACACCTAGAATGGCCTGGAACATGTTACTACATGTATGGGACAAGTTAAACAACAAAAGATAATATACAAACGCAACTTGTGCATCAAAATCCTGTATTTTTTAAACAAGTATTAAACGGTTTTGACTGATGATGGACATTAATGTTAACCCTAGGAAGACTGAAAAAAAATTATCGCGTAGTAGCCTGACTGGGTCCAATGGACCCTGAAACATTTTTTCCACAATATTACCAGTTTCTGATGAATTTAGACTGAGTTAAGTGATGGTTTCCATCTTATTTACATCCTCAACATATTTGTTCGTCTTTATTATAATTAAATTATTTTCTTTTAAGCTATTACTGCAGCGGAGAATAGTATTATCCCCTCTACCAGAAATATCACTCCACCTTTCCCATTTTTATGAATGTTCATTAGCACAATAGCATTAACACAAATTACAAAATGGATTTTTTGTCAATGATAAATTAGATACATAACAAATTTAATGAAACAAAAGGATGATGAATTTACTAAAGTTATTAAAAACTGTTATGCTACTACAGGCACTGATTGCAAAAAATTTCTAAATGATCTTTGCATATAATTTGTGCACATTGTGAAGAGGATGTTCGTGTCTTTCTATCCTTTTTGTTGTTGCACTTACGACACTTATTTTCCTAGGTTGCTAAGGTTGTCAAGGAGTGTGCCACATTTTCTTTTTCGCGATGTAAATTCTTCCGATAGTTGATTTTCTCTTAGATTCCACGAGATTAATGAGATACCACTTTGTTAGGAAATCCTGTAGCCTGTATGGCATTTACAGACGTGAGCTCGGGTGGAATCCCTCGTTTGTTTTACCTCATGATCTCTACAATCGCTAAACCTTTGGAAAGTATTGGGCTACCTACTTATGTTCCTGGCTGATTGATCCCTGAACCATACGTGTAACTAATCTTTTCCCTTGATTGACCTCTCGACTTTTATGAGATTCTCTACCTGCGTATACTTGGGCATTCCACTTGTATGAATCACTACTACGACTTGCAGCCAAAATTTTAATTCCATACTTTCCTCGTTTTGATGATACAAACTCTCTATAGGTACAGCGCCCACGGAACATCAATAACTGTTCGTCAACTGTCATGCAGGATCCTGGCTCGATTGCATATTTCAAATATTCATTCCGCCCATCAAATATCTCTCTAATAGTCTGCAACTTGTCTTCGCCTCTGCTTTTCCTCATTTCTGTCGCATTATCAAATCAAATAACCTGCAGTATTACTTTTGACTCCATAAACTGTTGCATATTGGTCGCCCGTCTGGTTTACTCCAAAGTTGTGAAAAATTTTCATTTTTGACTAGTAAAAATGATATGTATTAGCAATGCCAGAACCTTATTTATTTCAGTCATCTTCTTCATTCTACAAAGTTTGAAAAACTATATGCCTTTCAATGTTGGTCCATTTTCTAACAACATCAAAGATGTTAGGACGCAAAATTAGCAAAAAAGCAGAAGACAGAATAAAAATTCCGCACGGCGCACGGGATATGACGCAAAATATTACGCCTTCGCATTCTACCCTTTTTAGTGGCATGAGGTTTTGTTTTCCACTCCTCTTTCAGATTGCGTGAAATAAAAATTTCTCCCGATAGGAATTCCCTATTTTCGCATTTCTATCATCTTCTCAGAAAGATGAAGAAAAATCGGCCAAGGTTCAGTTCTTTTCCATCCTTATTCAACATTTTAGGCTTCATCTCCACCGGAGTGACTACTACCCTCCTCCTGTTAGCGCTGTATATTTAGATGCTGAACACGTCGTTCTGCAATCTTTAGATGAATGCACTCCAAATGTGTGTCACTATTAGCAAGCCTGAGAATAAAGTGGCAATGAAATTTATCAATTTTTCATTCCAAACTTTACTTAGATATAAATGGAAGATAACGTTTTGCGTGCTACTCCTTAGTTGTAAATTCAGGTAAAAATTAGAAACGCACTGTCTCGTATTATGTTTCTGATGTCATCAAGCAATTCAAAGAGTTCAATAGTTTTGCTAGAACAGCTAATTTTTTCAATAATTATAAACAATCCTTTTTTCTTATTACCTAAAAAATTTTTTTGATGGTTATTTCGACTGTAATATCCAAATGGCGACGCCGACTTCTTAGCTCCTCAACTACACAGTCTATCAATAGCCACTCTATGAATTCAGTCACATCAATATCTCACTACACAAAATTTGGTACCACCAAGCATCCTGTAAAGATAGGAATAATGACATTGCTGTGTATCATAGTAGTTGAAAATCAATACACCACTTCATCTAACTAATCCATCTGAGGAGTAAACGATTTGGTAAATGAGGTAAATACTGAAGAAGTGCATTAGATTGAAGGAATATAGTCTTTTATATAATCCCTAAAGTTTTGTACCTACCATGCATGGTATCAAAATGTAATGATGGAATTCAAATTCTTCGAGGTATTCAGTTAGATAGTTGGAATAACAGCAAATGTCGGCAGGCAGCGAGACCACTCCAGCTTGCACCTCTGACTGTCCACCACATAAGCACCGCAGACGCTATATGAACAGTCTCACATATAAAACTAACAGATTATGGGACTGAATGTAGATAATTCACACTGTGTGCGCGTCCAACCAGAGAAAGTTGCAAAAACTACCCATTACGAAACGATGAGGATACATGTTTCTGACTGTGTCACTCTAAATGTGACATTAGAAGAGTATATGAAAGGCTTCAAGCCAATCCATAAAAAATGCCCACTAATTGGTAATAACTATCGCCTACGACTTTGTTTATATCTCCATAAACATTGAATCTCCCAAAAATACTAAGTAAATAAGAAAATTGCTGATAAGTTGAAATGAATTACCCATAGCATTGAAAATAGTCGACTGGGTCCAATGGACCCAGTCCGTCCACTATGTAACATTGTAGTATACAATAAAATGTAATGAGCCCATTCTCGTTATTTCTTGCTATGTTTTAGAGGACATATATTTAGGAAAAGCCACGGCATCAAAATCAGTTTCGTGCATTCTTGACATAATTATAAACTTTCAAAACTACCAACTGGGTCCATTGGACCCAGCCCGTCGTTCTAGGGTTAAAAAGAGAAAATTTATTACTCTTAGCAAGAACCTAGGTACATCTGGGAGAGACTACTCATATTCAGGCATGGCAATTCCTGAAAGTGGGCAGTGTAAATATTAGGTGCACATTTAAGTAAATAAAAGATCCACAAAATTTTGTGGAAAAGTGCTACGATCTTTTATTTATTTAAATGTCTAATTTCCAACAATTGAAGCCTGATTCTGTTGAACTTATTACAGTACAACCTCGATAAAACGAGACCCCACGGTGATCCAATAAACACTTGCTATAGTGAATTGTTGCTTTACCGGAGGTGGAGCAAATAACAGCCAATATACCTGTTGCGAGCAGTTATATAGGAACAGGAGTGGTGCGGCGACAGATAAATTTATATCCGATAAACGTAAGCATAAATCCAGACGAAAGGCGATGTTTTTTTTGCATCACTAAATTTCCTTACTCAAACAACGACTAACTATTCAAAAAATTTATAAGCGCCGCACTAAATAAAAATCATGCAAAGCATTGTTTTTTGGCCATGGTGTCTGCCATCAAATGCTTTCTATTCACACAACTCACGGACGTGCAGGTATGCTGCCGTCTGCTTTCTGCCGCCCTAGGAACAAAAGAAGATCAAGCATTCGCGAATGTTAATGCCACAATATTTTCACCAAAATGAACTACTTATTAATATCAAACAACAGTTTACTACATGAATTTGAGACTGAGCACTCCATGTTAACTTCATTTCTAACAGGTCTCAAGAAATTACAGAGATAAGGGACTCTTGGTGAAGGTTTTCCAGCGATCTCTCCGGCGAAACTCTCGCTATGGCGAGTGGCAACACCAAAAGGGCCTTGTAAAAACGAATTTTTTTACAGGCTTATTATAGCGTTAATTGACGGTGCATCGGCTATCTTTCGTAATGGCGGGGGTCTCGCAGTAGCCCGTACTCGCTTTAACGAGGTTCCACGGTAGGTGCTCTACTTCCCGCAGTTTGTCAACAGATGGCTATAGCAGTGATTGCAGGACGATTTCAACTTATCGGAAACTTGATGAAGCAAGCTTATACATTTGGTAAACAAACTGCTTCACGACAATAGTGAGTTTGTTATGTAGGCTCCATTTTCCGGGTCTCACCGCGTCGTGGTTGCGTTGGTGACAACAGTTTCTCCTGCATTCCAGCAGGCGTCTTCCGGTCGAAGTGATTATGCCGTGTTTTGGCCGCTGTTATATAATAATAAATAATAATAATAAATTCGTTTATTTCGTGGGCCTTGTGGCCCATGAAAAAATTATTTTACAACTTTTCCAAGTTCAGCGTGACATTACATTCATAGAGAAAAGAAAAAATGAAAAGAAATACAGAAGATTCACTCGTTGCAGACGGCTGTTAACTTACAGACAATAGGGTGGTTTCCTATTATTTTTTTATTGCCTAAATCGAAAGATTATTACTCCTGGAGTACGTATTTCACGCTTTTAGATTTTTAAATGACGATATCTATTTTTCGCGATTAAATGAAAAGTGAAAATTTTCAAGCGCGCGAAAACGCGACGCTTAAGTATGAATGTCGGGAAGTCTCTCCGCGTGACGTATTTCTGGTTCCCCCTCCCGCCCTGCGAGGTGACCTTGAGGCGAGGCTTAGCTCTGATACGACGCAGGCTGCTAGCGGCTAGCCTAGTACCCTGCTGGCTGGTAGCGCTTGGCTTAAATAAGGATTATTAATACCCTGTCAAACGAAGAAAACTTTCCGACCTTAGCCAGTTTTAATAGGTGATTAATAAGACATGTTTCCCTGAGCCCTGTGCCTCATACATGCATTGGTAACCTCAGAGGATGTATAACTCCTATCCTCTCGTGTAGAAACTAGGTCCCTGTGACGTCACGTGGAGTGGAATCGCATGGGCGCCAATCTGGCCCTTTTCAAATGAGGATAAAAATGGACCATTGCCATTCGTCTAACCCGGTATTTCTAAAACAAAATAATTTGTATATTATGAATACACTAATGGTGGGTAACGAATCGCAATCAATGCCTTTCGTTTTCTTTGATGAAGGAAACCACCCTATTAGGCAAAACAATGCTAATGAAAGGTAAAATATCATACTGCGATATAACTGACTAATTATTACAAGAAATTAAGGCGACAATTTATTATGACAATAGTGTCACACAAACAATATTTTCTGAAAAGATAAATGACAGATTGGTATAACACTCTAATTTAACACAATTTTAAACTCAATTTTCTGCAACAATATGTTTGAGCCAAGAATATGTTTGAGAAGATTATTGTGCAACTTATACAAGTTCAGCGTGACATTACATTCATAAAAGAAAAGAAAAAATGAAGAGAAATACAAAAGATTCACTCGTTGCAGACCGCCGTTAACATACAGACAATTCGGCAAAACAATATTAACGCAAGGAAAAATATCATACTGCGGAATATCTGACTAATTGTTACAAGAAATTAACGCGACAATTTATTATGACAAAAGTGTCAAACAAACAGTATTTTTCAAAAAAAAATTAATAAATAACAAATTAATATAACACTCTAATTTAACACAATTTTAAACTCAATTTTCTGCAACCATATGTTTGAGGCATTCGATTTAACAGCGTTTTAATTTTACTTCAATCAATTTTAAACAGACTTATACAGACAATTATATAGGCAGCCCAGTGGTGTAGGCTCTCCCTGATTGGTCGCCTTGCGGCCAATAGCGTAGGGGTATAGGGCGAAGAGTCTCTTCCACGTACTGTGGAGTTGGTAGCTATCCTCTCGATTGAAATTATGAATGATTTATTCCTCGGAATTGTTTCAACGTACGAAAATTCCTAGATAGCCAAAAAATCAACCAAGAAATCCTACACCTTATATTTCAAGGAATTTGTCGTACGATTATTGCAAGCTGGTCAAAAAAAACCCTTAAGTTTTCCCATAAGAAAAGCATTGAAAGCGTTCAAAAAATAATAAAAAATACTAAATATATTAATTCTTCTCAATGGCAACCGTACCAAAAAATCGACCAAAAAATATACTTTATGCTCACTGTATATCATGTAAATCAAACGTTTAAAAGTACAAAATAAAAGAGAAAAAGTTTTAGTCCCATAAGGCTCCCATGTTAATTCAAGTCGATATATCTCGAAATATAATCGACTTTTTCAAGTTTTACGATTTTTCCTCCCGATGAATTTTTTTTTACTTTAACGTCCAATAAGCCAAATACCCTCACCTATCACAGTTTATTAAATGTTTAGAAATTTCAATCGCCTCTCGGATGATCCTCGGAAAATATATCGGGATTCTCTGGCGATGACTTTTGTTTCTTCCGAGTTGATGTCATGTCCAGGTTCACTGAGAGTGTGCTCAGCCACAGCTGACAGATGGAATTGTTTATTTTTCACCGCTCTTCTGTCTTCTTGAATGCGGCACTTCACAGCTCTCTTAGTCTGTCCGATGTATGACATACCGCAACTGCATTCAATTTGATAAACTCCCTCGTAGGCGTGAGAAGAGATACGGTCCTTAGGAGTCGGAAGAAGTTCTCCAGTCTTCTTTACACAGTTGAAGCGTGTTGTTACGTCGAATTTTTTGAGGAGTCTCACGATTTTTTCACTGGTGCCTGCCACATAGGGGATTGTCGCATAACCCGCTGCCTTGGGTTTCTCCGTTTTTGGACTTGGTGTCTTATTCTTGAGTTTTCTTTCTACCTTTGCGGTCCTTTTTAAGGACCATGTCACTGTGATATCCATTGCTGGCCAGGGCCGTCACCAAATGTCGTTTTTCGGAGGGAAGTGAAAGTTGGTCAGAGATGGAGTATGCTCTGTGCACTAATGTCGAGATTAGAGCTGCCTTCCGAGTAGGGTGGTGGTGTGAGGAGGCGTGCAGGTATCGGTCCGTATGTGTCGCCCTACGGTAGACTCCATGGCCGAGTTTTCCATTGCGTTTCTTCGTCACCAGTACGTCAAGAAAGGGTAGGCAGCCGTCCTTTTCCACTTCCATGGTGAACTTGATTGAATCATGTTGGTTGTTGAGGTGTCGTAGTATTTTCTAAGGCCCCAAGGCAGCTGTCAAATAAACAAAAATTGTCCTTCCTACATCGATAGGGGGATAGAGGAATGGAATGGCTTGCGGGAGGAAATTTTTTTTGAGCCCATTCCAACTCACGCCACTATATTTATCTATAGGATGAATATAATTGAGTTTTGAGGGCTTTAAAATCGTATATTTTTTAAATTTGCTGTTTCTTGTCTTTTTTACTTTGGTCTTAGTTTATTATTTGTGTAAAAATGGATTTTGAGGGGAGTGTAAATGTAGACTTGTACAGTGAGTCCTCGTTTAACGTCACTTACCGTTCCTGAAAAATGTGACGAAAAACGAAATGACGTTGATCGAAACTTAATATCCCATAAGAAACATTGTAAAAAGTGAACATCGGCTCCTAGACCTCGCAATTCCTACGCGATAAAATTTTAGCGTATCATATCTGGGGCATTTTTTACGATAGGAATGCCAAACTATGGCATAAATACGAGTTCCTGTCTTCATCGACGACAATAGCAGCACTGACGTAAATCCTTCTCTATTTTAGTATCTTCCCGCATTTGCTTTTCGGCTTTGCTATGGTGGTCGCCTGGGCGAGCGTCGCCTGGGCATCATTGCTGAAATATCGTCGCAGTTACAGGAACCAAAATTATTGTGAACACGGCTAAAGAAGTGACGACAAAAACTCAGAGTTCTATACGGAAAAATTCCTTGAAATCACTTTGTAGGTTCCTGAAAACCATTATGTCAAGTAAAGCCTTGCGCACCTTCCTAAGAATTCATTTTGCAGAAAATTTGCTAAAACCGTAATCGCAATTAACAATAAACACACCGTTTTACACATTAGTTTCGTTTAGACTGACTGTATTACCGCCCACAAAACGAACAACCTGCAACGCCAGCCGCTTCGTGTTTTTTCTCGCGCGAAATTTAAAAGACTTGACGTTATCGCGAAGCGCAGGTGCGATGAACGAATGACGGTTTCAAAATTTTCGTGACGTTATCGCGAAATGATGTTAAACGGGGTGACGTAGATCGAGGACTTACTGTAACTGTATTAAAATTATTTAAATAAGTCATGGTTTGACAATCCTGGCAGTCCAATTATGTCGTGTATGCATAATAATTTTTTTTCCACAAATATAAATGTGTTGAGTGTGTAAACATTTTGGATTTTTTTCTCACATTCTTGCAGATACCTTTGAGTCCAGCCAATCCTGAGGATGGTTCAAAAGTTAGCGAGAAAGAAGACTCGATGCTCCAGGTAAGTTTTCCTTCATGACAATTGGATACAATGCATCAGCATTTAATGCTATGACCATCCCTTATAATAATAACTTTACTTCGATCCCATTTCTTCCTACAACAATAGTCCTTCTAACATGAGTGGATTTAGGGGGGTGCAGAGGCTCCTTCCCCCTCTATTTCACTACCATAATCAACTACAGGCGGTCCTCGACTTTTGCACGTTCCAATAGCGATTTTTGAAGACTAATTTAACTGAGCGGTGGGTAAATCTAATCTACTGGGCGACTGGAAAATCCTCCATATTAATAATAATAATACTCCACCATATTACAAATACCATCCACCCTTCTTACTAGAGACAGATACACACATTTTTTACTGGGATAGACCGATACTTACAGATAAAACCATAGATTACAATAGGCCTGATGTTTTATTGATCCACAAATTACAGCGAAGACCAAACATAGTCGATGTAGCAGTGCCACTAAATCACAATGTTGAGTCTACGGAAAGAGAGAAAACACAAAAATATCAGAATTTGGCCGGTGAAATAAAAAATATTTGGAAGTTGAAAGACTTCAACATACACCCACTGATAATCTCTGCCGAGGGAGTCTTGTCTAAAATATTCAAAAAAGAAGTCGAAGACCTGGGAATTAAAAAACAACTGATTAACTTCGGGCAAAAAGCTGTTTTACTACAGACCTGCCAGATCGTGAGACGATTCCTGGGTCGGGCATGATCGGACAGTTTAGGATAGGGTGAATTCTCTTGACGAATTTAAGTATACTGGGACTAGCCACGGTGATAACTTTACGGGAGTCACCCGCAATGCACAAATTGTGCGAAAAATCCACAGAGAAAAAAAAATCATTCGCCTTGACCGGGATTCGAACTCGAATCCCTCGATTTCCGGCCGAGTGCTTTAGCCAGTTAAGCTACCGAGGCGTCATTCTTCCACAGGGAAAATTTCCACAGGGAAGAATGACGCCTCGGTAGCTTAACTGGCTAAAGCACTCGGCCGGAAATCGAGGGATCCGGGTTCGAATCCCGGTCAAGGCGAATGATTTTTTCTCTGTGAATTCTCTTCCTTAGCATCCGAGCCTAATCCTAAATTGATCTTGGGATAGGTGAATATTTCCAGCTGGTTTTAATCAGCTGAGAGAGTGCATAAACTCAAATAATAATAATAATTTTAATCATCCCAGGACACTTTAACATGTATAGGACAAGTCTAAGAAATAGAATAAAGAAGAGAATAAAATGAAACACATTACATTGAAAGAAATTCGTTTACAGAATAAAAGGCATTAGATATCGAATACCTTTTCAACTTTACTTTAAAATCCAGGAGGCAGTTAACAACTTTAATATTCGAAGGCAGGTGGTTGAAGAATTTGCAACCAACGTAGGAAGGACCTTTTGCATATAATTAAAGATTGTGTGACACGGTTCTAAAGTCTTTGCTCCTCCTGGTGCTGTACAGGTGCACGTCGCTATTTAAAACCAAACCCAAAGTAAGGTGCTGCTCTTCGACATATATTGAAACATAATAAATGTAAATACAAGGAAGAGTCAAGATATTGAGCACAACTAGCAGATTTATTAACACCCATCAATATCCTGATGGCCCATTTTTGAAGTTTGAATAGCCTAGTCACAGAGTATACAGAGAGGACAGAGGGCGCCCTAAGCTGTGATCGCGAAATGCGCTTCCGGCGATGTTCTAAGCGCGTTAATGATCCCAAGCATCGAGTCTTTTAGCGCGGTTTGAAGGCGTGAAATCCAGGATCTTATTCGTGTTTCAAAGTGCGAATCGCATACACATTTCATTATTTGGTGAGCACTAAATGCGATGGCGGATATTGAAAGGCGAGGAATGTTCTGTCTGAATGTCACTTGTTGTTCTGCAATTGATTGCAAGAATAACTCAGGAATGCCCAAAAGCGACCTAAGTTTTTTTCCGTTTCCCGAAAGATCTCGCAAGGTAAGTTATTTATGATATTAATATTATTTATGTTCCCATAATTGGACAACATCATGAGGTTCGATGCCATTGCTTATATTTCAGTGCATCATCTAATGCTGCCTTGGAAAAGATTGGTATCGTTGAGATATTAACTAACCTATGCTGAGGGATAAGGAGCAGAGTATTAATTTCTTGATGTTTTACATTGGATTTCTACATTATAACTGAATTATTGGTTATGGATTTCATCATTAGAAGCCAATGTTAAGTATAGTAGAAAAATGGCAGACTTGGGAAATACAGGCTCTACTCAACTTCAAGCCTTATTAGTTTCTTTGTAGCATAATTCTGTGTAAAAAATGTGCTTTGCTTCAAGTCTTCTGCTTACATAAGATTTTAAAGTCTGATAAATACTCGCAAGACGCAAGAAAAGCTATTGACGCGTTTGAACCCCTGCCACTTGTGCGAAGGGAAAGGTGTATTAATAATGGGGGAATAACTTTCCGCAATCGGGTTCAACTCCGAAGGATAGAAGGGCGTGGGAATAACGATTATAATCGGGAAATAAAGCAAAGACTTACTCACTTTATAATCAGGGAATCGGCCGTGGACGTGATGGTTGCGAATCAGTGAATGGTATATTTGAACATGCGCCGTCTTTTGACGTGCTTAGAGCATGGCCGATGCGCGCATTCCGCGTTACAAATTTTAAAGGGAGAAAATAGCTTTTGTCCTCTCTGTATACTCTGTGGCCTAGTGGTACAACTAGCATGACCCCAGGCAACCACCCTGTATTTAAGACTACTAAAAACATATGCATAACAAACAGATAAGGCCACATTGAGGTTGGTGATTGGAAGGATAAACCGCAGCTGGATAATCGGGAGCCTGCTGTATTTCACTGGCCAGAATTAAGGCGTACACTCAATATTCATGAAGGATATTTAGTGCAATAGGGTAGTTTCCTTCATCAAAGAAAACAAAAGGCAATAATTGCGATTCGTTACCCACCATTAGTGTATTCATAATATACAAATTATTTCGTTTTATAAATGCCGGTTTAGACGAATGGCAATGGTCCATTTTTATCCTCATTTGAAAAGGGCCAGATTGGCGCCCATGCGATGCCACTCCACGTGACGCCACAGGGACCTAGTTTCTACAGGAGAGGATAGGAGTTATGCATCATCTGAGGTTACCAATGCATGCATGAGGCGCAGAGCTCAGGGAAACATGTCTTAATAATCACTATTAAAACTGGCTAAGGTCGGAAAGTTTTCCTCGTTTTATAAGGTATTAATAATCTTTATTTTAGCCAAGCGCTACCAGTCAGCAGGGTACTAGGCTACCCGCTGGCAGCCTGCGACGTATCAGCGCTAAGCCTCGCCTCAAGGTCACCTCACCGGGCGGAGGGGGAACCAGAAATACGACGTACGGAGAGATTTCCCATCATTCCTACTTACGCGTCGTGTTTTCACGCGCTTGAAAATTTTCACTTTTCATTTAATCGCGAAAAATAGGTATCGTCATTTAAAAATCTAAAAGCGTGAAATACGTACTCCAGGAGTAATAATCTTTCGATTAAGGCAATAAAAAAATAATAGGAAACCACCCTACATTTTTCTCAGACGGTACCTGTACTCAGTTACTTGCGCTCTCTGTTTCTAGGTTAGGGATCTGTCGCTGCCGAAGAACGCTCTGCCGAACCCATACCTCAGCCTGAAGGCGCGCAAGGAGAAGAGGAAAGTGGGGAGGGGAGGGTCTTCGTCATCGCCAACGCACAAGAGGGCGGCGACGAGGGCGCCGCCACTCCGACCGGATGAGGACAACGAGGACTCCGGTGAGGCCAATGTCAACTCAAGGTCAGTGAGTGAGTGAGTGAGTCGTCGTCTCATTGTCAGGTTTAATTTAGATCTCCATTGTAACATTACTCACCTTCCAATTTTTAGATTCAAAACACCCACAAACTCTTGAATAATGTGAAATACATAATAAATCACAGTTGCAATACCATTAGCATGTTTAAAAATTTGTGTCCATGCTATTGGAAAGTATTTACTGGTTTTCAAACTTGTTAAGTGTGCATTTATTTGTTCCTCATTGAGATTTCAACTATTCATAATTAATGTTTTATAACATTAACCTCAGGTCTGTTTGAAATCAAATGCCATATTTGTTGGAGTAAATGATTTATCATTATTCATGTTCTACTTATTTAGTTTTTTTCATGTTCTACCCTAAATGTTGTGCTGGGTATATGTGCATACTTAGGTTTTCTTGCTACGATTGTTTGAGTTAACTTCAAGGTTTCATTTTGTAAACAAGCTGCCATGCTGTTTATTTAAATGAATTAAATTAACAATAGGAGTGAGGAAGCAATAATGGTAGTGGGGGACGCAAAAAGAAAAAGGGGGGAGTCGGATTGTGATAGTTATGGCTCCCGAGTTTGTATCATATAAAGTGCAATAAAATATTTGTAAGTGAAGTGAAACTAAGAGAAATTAATTAAAACGTTACAATTTCTATGCCTTGATGTGTTAGTTGTGCTGAATTCCATTCGGAAATATCTGATATATTTTGAACAAGTGTATTTTGTGATCCCTTTTGTATGTAATATTCATATTATGTTTTAATGGACATTTGTCCAAGAACAATAAATATTATTACTTTTAGATACTTATCTAAAAAAGTACACGAAAAAATTATGACTCACTAATGATCTGGGGATAATAATAATAATTTTGTTTGCCAGCAGACACAATACACTGATAAGAACAGGGCATGTGTATAACGCACGTCAAATAAACTAAAAGTACAAACCCCATCATCGATATTTACTCAATTAGTTGTAAAACACAGATATTCGTCTATGCTATAGAAACATTGTTCGATTAGAAGTGAGAATACTGCTTTTTTAAATTTGGGCAGTCTCCTTTCATTCTTAATAGTCAAGGGTAAGTTATTATAGATTTTTGTACACATTGCCCTGGGTCCACTTAGTGTCAGAGATAAGTTAGATGGTCGGACATGCACATCATTACATCTCCTAGTTTTGTACGAGTGATATTTATCATTTAATTAAAAGTCAACCATTTGCTTTTTAACGTACACTACACAATAATATAAATACGCACGTGGGATTGGAAGTATCTTAGAGTAGATAAGATGGTCCTTCCCAGAAATAGTGAGTACAGTGAGTCCTCGTTCTATGTCACCCCATTTAACGTCATTTTGCGATAACGTCACGAAAATTTTGAGACGGTCATTCGTTTATCGCACCTTCGCTTCGCGATAACGTCAGGGCTTTTAAATTTCGCGCGAGAAAAAAATGCGAAGCGGCGGGCGTTGCAGGTTGTTCGTTTTGTGGGCGGTAATACAGTCAGTCTAAATAAAGTGTAAAACGGTGTGTTTTTTGTTAATTTAGATTACGGTTTTAGCAAAATTTCTGAAAAATGAATTCTGAAAAATTTCTGAAAAAAAAATGAATGAATTTAGGTAGGTGCACAAAGTTTTACTTGACATAATGGTTTTCAGGAACCTAAAAAGTGATTTCAAGGAATTTTTCCGTGCAGAACTCAGAGTTTTTGTCGTCACTTTTTTCGCCGTGTTCACAATAATTTTGGTTCCCTTAACTGCGACGATGTTTCAGCGATGATGATGCCCAGGCGACGCTCGCCCGGGTGACCACCATAGCGAAGCCGAAAAGCAAATGCGGGAAGATACAAAAATGGAGAAGGATTTACGTCAGTGCTGCTATTGTCGTCGATGAAGACAGGATCTCGTATTTATGCCATAGCTTGGCATTCCCATCGTTTAAAATGCCCCAGATACGATACGCTAAATTTTTTTCGCATAGGAATTGTGAGGTCTAGGAGCCGATATTCACTTTTTACATTGTTTCTTATGGGATATTATGTTTCGATTAACGTCATTTCGTTTATCGTCACATTTTTTAGGAACGGTAAGTGAAGTTAAACGAGGACTCACTGTATATTGCAAAGGTTAAGTTCGTCCATGACGCGCTAAAGGGAGAACGAATAGGTACATTCAAAGCGGCCTACCAGGTGATTTTACCACAGGGTTCCCCCTCAACCGTGAAAACCTTGAAACCGTGAATAAGCCGTGAATTTCGTCTACCGCGAAAAAACCTGGAAATAGCCGTGAATTTCATCATAAAAACCTTAAAAATCTCTCAAACTTATAGAATAGAATAGATTTATTTGCCTATAAGATACAATACTAAAGGTAGACCAAAGTAAGTACATAAGGCACGTCTTGGAAAATATATATACATAACTACAATCTAATGTGTATGTTCCGTAAACACAGGTATATTTAGTTCTTGTAACTGCCACCGGAGGGCGTAGTTGTATTACGATGTTCAATTTTGTGTGTGTGTGTGCTTACGACGAGTCGTCGTAATTCTCGAAGTTCAGTTGAGTCAGTGAGGCAGTCAGCGAGTGGAACTCATGGTGAAAGTGTGTGGTGCCATCAGCTGCCCTGACCACTCCCCCAACCCCCCCCCCACCCCCAGTGCGCGCACATGTTGGCCAAACGACAGACAGGAGGATTTGCTGACTGACTGACGGGTGAAGTTGCCCCCACTATTGTACTGATTAGTGAAAGTCATTATTATCCATTACTTTCTTGATATTGTTAAGTTGAGAATATATGTATTTTTTTGAATGTTTAAAAACTGTTTCTCTGGTCTTTCGGGTGATAGTTGAAGGAACATCGTTCCTTTTTGTCCCGCGACAGTGTAGATGCAAGATAGTCATTTACAGAGTAAAAACATTTATCAAGAAGATAAGAGCCATCTTGTTTTTTGAACACCAAAAATCTTTTTTCCTTTTTAATCTTTAGTGGCAAATTATTATACAACTTTACACACATTGCATGGGGCCCTTTCAAAGTCGTACTTAGGTTTGACATTAAAACATGCACATCATCACAACTTCTTGTCTTATACAAATGATAAAATTTATTTGTTTTAAAATCAGTAAGGTGTTTCCTAATATACAGCACAGCATTATAAATATACACAGAATGAAAAGTTAGAAATCCCAGTCTCTGAAAAAGAGGTTTACAATGTGCCCGATAAGACTCATTACACATGGACCTAATTAACTTTTTTTGAATTAAAAATATACTCTTTGCTCTAGAGGAATTTTCCCCAGAGTATGACACCATAGGAGATCTGGGAATAGAAGATACCGTAATACAGAGTTTTGAGTACATTTAGGCTGAGGGTATGCTTCAAAACAGATACAAGATAAAACACTGAGTTCAACGTTTCGGACTATTTCGTGACATGTGTATCCCACTTCAGATGCTTATCCACAAAAATTCCACACTTCCAGATCCACATTTCCTCAAAAGATCCACACTTCAGATGCTGATAGAAAAAGAGCTACAATTGACAGATCAAAAGAAAAAAAAAACATATTTAAATCATGTTTCAAGGCCGAGCCACGTACAGACACATTTATCTCGACACGTATATTCGAAATGCAATAATTGGTGCCTTGTGCAATGACGACACACATTGATCTTGAGGCTGTGATTGGAAGACCCGCAAACAAAGTGTTCATTAAATATGGCAAAAAATCAGTCACTTCCTTACTTCCCTACCTCACCGCTCCCTCCATTTTGCCACTCACGACCTTAAGCTAAGTTTTGATATCGATAGGTGACGTCAGGGATGCCGACTTACAAAAAATATTGGGGGGGCCCAAACTGGGGATCTTGCCCCGGGAAATTTTATAAGTAGAGAGTTTTAAGTTTTTTAAGCATTTTAAAAGAGTCATATGATCCGAATTAGAACCCTGATAAATCGAATCTCGATATCTGGACACTCAAGAGAAAATCGACAAGCGTGACACATTTTTTCCTCACACCCATAACGAATTTTTGAGGGGGCTTGGGCCCCCTCAGGCCCCATGGAGTCAGCGCCACTGGGTGACGTCTTGAGAAATAGCATTCTCATTGCTACGTTTGAATTCACGGCGCCTGTCGCGGTTGATAATTTTGTAGTTAACGTGTGGGCGGTGATTTTTACGTCATCAATATTTCTGTCTAAAATGGCTTATCAACAGACCGTGAATTTGACGATATTTAGACCATAAAAACATCACATATCATCGCAAACAAAATAGATGTAAGGACAACTCCAGGCCTGTTGGGTTTACGCCGGGAGATATTTTGCTACTCCATGGCTCAGTCGACACAGTCACTCATTCAAAATGAGTTATCTTACGATGAATTCGTGTCAACATTACAAGACAAATGAGGTCTGCCGCAAAGAAGATTTTAAGTTATGGCGTTGCAGTTCCCAGAAAAGGCACCACTGATGGACCAAGAATTAGAGACCAAAATGATCACTCATGAATTGTCCTTGAGTGAATCATTTTTCATATTGTTCACAAACAAACTCTAGCACTACTCACTCACCTTCCATTTGTTTTTGTTTCGTGTTACCTTAGGGTATAGAAACACACTTAAATATGAAATAACATGCACTAAATCACTTTTACACTTTTGTATTCAAAACATTATAAAGGAAGACTTATTGGTCCCAATTTACTATCAGACATTATAAGAAATAGATTGCTTAACTTTCCTAATTCTATACCAATGGGCTTTTAGCTCTTCCCCTTTTCCTCATGTGTTTATAGTAATGATTTTAGTTCCACTTATCGGGTTTACTGCTCCACGGCTTCACTCAAACACTGCTGGATGGTTCAATGCTCCACAACTCCACTCACTGCCGGATATCTCCCTCCGCAATCCCTCTCTCAAACCCTCTCCACCATTTTTATTCATGCATCCTTTCAAGGAAAGAGTTGTAAAATTATAAACACACCATAGCAACGGGTAATAGGCAAGCTTCTCCGATGTCCAAGACCTGAAAGACAGTAATGTAAAAGAAAACTGGTACATTTTCAAGAGCTTAGCTTAAGAAGGAATTGTATTTGCGCATCCTTCCCTCTGTCGGTTCTTTCTTGTGGGCGCCTCCTTTTCCTTTCCATCCTCTACTTTCTTTTTCTGCCCGTCTTTGAAAACACGTCTTTTTCGTAGCTCTCTCAACACACGACTCCTGTTAGTTTTTCCTCGTATCCCTCGCTACTATTGTTACCTCCTCACTACAATTGTTAATTTATTTATGGTAACAAACAACATGGCGGTTTGTTTACATGGTTCTGCTTTCTGATAACCTTTTCATAGTGACTTATTGACTAGGGTGGGCCGAAAAAAAAGGTTATTTTTCCTGATCGAATTAGCAGTGTGCGGGAAAGTTATGAAATGATATCAGGTTCCTGCACACGAAATTTTTTTCAAATCGAATGATATTAACCACTGCCGCCTGAGCTCTTAAAGTTTAAAATTTTGTGAAAAATCAGGCTGATTTCAGAATCAAACAGTTATGAAGACAAATTTTGTGCGTTTATTTGAAATAAATCTAGTGCTGAAACAAAGTCTATGAATAAATATCCAAATTGGAACGAACACAACAAATTTTTACCTAGGTAGAGCAATGTTTCGAAAATTCAATTTTGGGGCTAAATTGCATGTAAAATAACATTTATTGTGAGTGAATTTCATTTTTTAGTTAAAAAGTCATCATATGGTGGTAAATAATCCCACAAAGTGTAAAGATAAGGTAAATTATTTTAAATTAACATCAATCATAATGACAAATAACGTACCTGTGGAGGTACTTTCAACAGGAAATTCAGCCAAGGCTGAGAAAGAGCAGAACCTGAAAGCCAAGCATTTCACTAAGTAGCTCACTGGTAGTTTCGCGAAGAAACTACCAAGAACTCACCTTGAGGAAGTGGCTACCATCGAGTTCCTCCTGGGTACTCCACTTTTTTGGCCCACCCTAATATTGACACAAACATTTACATCCTTTATAATTTATTCTATGTAACTCTTTTGGGGTAGTCCCTTGCCCTTCTTCCCTCCCACTTGTCCTTCTATGATTGTTTTCGAACCGGGCCTACAGAACGGCCCTTGAAAAGTTTGATGTAATCGTGTATGACAGTTGAGTGAGGATGCATGAGCCGTATTGAAGTAGAATGCCTTGCATTTTGTATTTTTATTGCCGTTTGTATTTAGAATTGGTGGAAAAATGTACGTTCAGTAAATCAGTATTCGATGTTTGAGTGAGGTATTCGGGATAAGATTCATCATCATCATCATCATCATCATCATCATTAGTCGACAATCCTAAGATTGAATTATTACGGAGGCTTCCGCGGTTAGTTGATTGGTGATGGTTTTCCGGGTTTACACCGTGTAAAAACAACGCATCAACGCGGTGTAAACCCGGAAAACCATCACCAATCCTAAGATTGGTTTGAGGCAGCTCTCCATTTCTCTCTCCTGTCCACTAGCCTTTTCATAGTGACATATTTCTTCTCTTTTACATTCTTTATAACTTATACTATGTGACTCATTCAGGGCCGTCCCTTGCCGTTTATCCCTTCCACTTGTCCTTCAACAATTATCTTCATCAGACCATCGGATAAGATTAGGCATTCGTATTCAATATTGGAATTCGAGGAAAATGCTATTCAACCCATCCATCCATTTTTTAGGTTTGACAGCTGGCAGGAGCTGCTGAGCCGGACGGGTGTTGACGTGGTCAGCTGCGCGGACGTCGATGGAACGCAACGACAGAGCCCCATCCCGAGGCACGCGGCGGAGAGCGACAGCAGCATCGAATATTGGCGGCGGCAGATGCAGGACGGGGCGACCAATCCCGGGCGTGGTGGCACGACGGGGGATGATCGGCCGGCGTCGGAGGGGGAGGGGGAGTGCACGGGAGCGAGGGGCGTTGCCGTGGCGACCAGGGCGGGGAGCGAGAACGGGATGACGGCGAGCGACGAGGAGAGTTCGAGGACGCCCCCTCCTGGCGGGAAGGTGCACCGCTGCGACGAGTGCGGCAAGACGTTTACGCGGAGTTCGTCTCTTTACCGTCACAAGAGGATTCACACAGGTATGGATGGAGAAATTATTACATTACTCTACCGAATAAGGTAGACTTCCAGGGAGTACTAAAGAAGTGATCTGGGAGCCTCCCTTTCCTTCCAGTGCTGCCTTCTTCTAATAGGGTAGTTTCCTTCATCAAAGAAAACGAAAGGCATTTATTGCGATTCGTTACCCACCATTAGTGTATTCATAATATACAAATTTTTTGGTGTTTGAAATACCTTTTTAGATGAATGGCAAGGGTCAAATTTTATCCTCATTTGAAAAAGGCCAGATTGGCACCTATGCGATTCCACTCCACGTGACGTCACAGGGACCTAGTTTCTACACGAGAGGATAGGAGTTATACATCACCTGAGGTTACCAATGCATGTATGAGGCACAGGGCTTAGGGAAACATGTCTTAATAATCACCTATTAAAACTGGCTAAGGTCGGAAAGTTTTCTTCGTTTGACAGGGTATTAATAATCCTTATTTAAGCCAAGTGCTACCAGTTAGCAAGGTACTCAGCTACCCTCTAGCGTCCTGTGTCCTATCAGCGCTCAGAGCCTCGATCAAGGTCACATCACAAGGCGGGAGGGGGAACCAGAAATGCGTCGCACGGACGTTTTCCCTTCATCCCTACTTACGCGTCACGTTTTCGGGCGCTTGAAATTTTTCACTTTTCATTTAATCGCGAAAAATAGATATCCACATTTAAAAATCTAAAATCATGAAATACGTACTCCAGGAGTAATAATCTTTCGATTTAGGCAATAAAAAAATAATAGGAAACCACCCTACCTGTATTCACTGTAATGCCTACTCCCTTTCAATCTATCTAAAAATCCTATTCTTCTCCTTCCCCTCCCTCGTCTCCCTAACATTCTACCCTCTAGCACCACTTTCAACATCCCCTCCCCGCTAAGTACTCGCTTCATCCATACCTTCTGCCTCCTCCGTATCTCATCTAAAAGCTGCCTCTCCTCGCCAACCATATCCAGCACTTTGTCGTTCCTTTTCCTCTCCGTCCATTTCACCCTCTCCATTCTTCTCCATACCCACATCTCGAATGCCTCCAATCTTCTCTCGTCTTCTTTCCTCAGTGTCCACGTTTCCGCACCGTAGAGCACTACACTCCGGATAAAACTCTTCACCAACCTTTTCTTCAAACTCTTACATTACGATCCTCTCAGAAGCTATGGCAGTCGAAATTGATATTTCGAGCAAAAGGCTTTTTAACCTTTTCCCTGCTAACAAGGAGACATCGCCAAAGTGATGTTTGGTATCTGGATACGGATGTTATTTTCTGAAAGTACAATACTACTGTAGGCTGCATTGTCCGGGTTTCACCGCGTCGTGGTTGCGTTGTGGTCAACAGTTTCTCCTGCATTCCAGCAGGCGTCTTCAGGTCGAAGTGATTATGCCGTGTTTTGGCCGCTGTTATATAGGCAGTCCAGTGGTGTAGGTTCTCCCTGATTGGTCTCCTAGCAGCCTTGCTCTCGTCCTCGTCATCCGCCGGAGTGTAAGTCGTGCAGAAAAGGGGGAAGTCACATTGTGGGAGAAATCACACTTTATTCCACCTTCGTTTGCATACACCCATCTACTGCCCAGCGAACTGTCGTCTCTCTCTGGTAAGCGTTTTTCTGTTATTCTCTCGGTGCGTCGCAAGCTCACGTTCTTAAGAAAGATGTCTTACCTTACGTGGCCATGCAAGCACTTCCTGTCGGGGTTGGGGGGTGGGGGAATTGTGGGAACCGAAAGGAAAGGAGTTATCGCTGAGTTTGGCTGGGAAAGGAAATGAGGTAAGGAAGACGACAGCCGCTGCTTACAGGGTTTAAAAAAAAAGGGTGAAACATTTATTGCTGAAAGTGTCATTCCATGTACGTAATCGCAGCTGCATTAATGGTCTCTTTGTCTCGGTACGATTTGCAGAGGTAGTTAGGCAGTCTTGGGGGTGTCTCCTTGGTATGATAAGAGGAGGTTTTACGATGTAAAGAGGTTCACTACATAGAGGTTTGCCTATAAATTTACATGTAAATCTGATGGGACCGTAGGGGTGGTATGAAGTATGGAGGTTTATGATGCAAAGAAGTTCACTACGTGGAGGTTTTACTGTATTTTGTAATTTTCTGCATGTCAATCCAACTTACTTTCACCTAGGTGTCAATAGAAACGATGTGATCTCTCTTAATTCAACAGTCACCTAAGGTATTATGGTAGTTGAATACCTTTTTTTATTTACTGTCAGGTATGCTCTCATATGGAACAAAATGGCCACAACTAATGATTAACGTGACAATTACAGCAGGTGTATAAGAAATAAAAAGCGTGAAACATTTATCGCTGAAAGTGTCATTCCATGTACGTAATCGCGGCTGCATTAATGGTCTCTAGTTGTCTCGGTACAATTTGCGCAGGTAGTTAGGTAGTCCCAGGGGTATCTCCTTGGTACGATTAGTGGAGGTTTTACGAGATAGAGAGGTTCACTACATAGAGGTTTGCGTATAAATTTACATGTGAATCTGACGGGACCGTAGGTGTGGTATGAAGTATGGAGATTTACGATGTAATTAAGTTCACTACATATGTAGAGGTTTTGCTTTAGCAGAAAGGTTGGGTTGGGAAATTTCCGGGAGCTGTTGGTTAGCGGGAGGTAGGGGTTGGGTTTGGATCTGGGTGAGGCGTCACCGTTGGTGGGGGAGGGTTGGGTGAGTAAGGGGGAGTAGGTGGAGGAGCAGGTAGGGTAAAGGTGGTCGTTAAAGAGGTATGAGTCCCTGTGGCTCAAAATTTCCAGCTCTTCCAAGGCATTGAATCTCCGTCCTTTCTTCTCAAAGTGAAGAATAGTTGGGCCGAAGATTGTGCCCCGTTGTGCCACGTCACAATGAATTACCATGTGGAAATAGCCTAGTTTTTCTTTCTTCTATTCCTACTAATTATCACTTATTATTTCACTGTTCTACGTTGATGAAAGACTTACGATGTCGATTACAGATTGCTATATAGCCTTTTATTACCTACCTTTTCATTTGAAAAGAACCACAGAAAAAATAAATACAGGATAGGAGCATGATATTCAGGGATTGAATTAAAGTGTAAGGGGTTAATCGAAATGAAAAACTCAATTAATTCAGCAAAAGTCAAAATGTGAAGCAACAGATTGATTAATGGAAAAAATGGATGGTTCTCTTTTGTAAAACAATATTGTTTGCATTTGTATTAGGTGCACAACTAAGTTCTTTCTGTTTTTTTACATGAAAATTCAACTTAATTGTGAAAAAATGATCATAAATGAATCATTCAACGTATTTTGCATTGCTAGCTACAACTTTTGCCTATCATTGTGGCAGAGCTCAAATAGAGTAACAGTAAAATTGTTCGTCTTTTGAGGCTATCCTCAAATCATGTCATTTTTTGACGCCCTCTTATTATTGCAACTGCTGATCAGGCTTACTATGAGCTATCGAAAAGAAAAAGTCATAATCAGGCCACGCAATATTTGGGGAGTGTCGCGGGTGGGTACGCACTTCTCATTTGAGCATTTCGAGGCAGGTTTTAACGAATTTGGCGGCATGAGGTCAAACGTTATCATGCTGTATGTTTAATATTCAAAAGGTGAAAAGTGGACTGTATTAGATTGTATTGCCGCCGAATGGTACTTGCAAAAATTCGGAGGCATTCATGTCATGGTGAGCTGGGACGCTGGGGGTCTCTGAAGCAGATGTTCTCCCAGATGTCCGAAGCACACGCGTTCCGTAGAAACTTGCCAACAATTGAGAACCTTTTGCACTCTTATGGCGAACACACAACAAAAAAAAAGAAAAAGAAAATGCACCACTCGGCGGCAAATACGAAAAGGAAGTTTACCGAACATAACCCTCCCACCAAAATTGGATGCCAATTTTAATAATAATAATAAACGAGTAACGTCGTGAGTGCTTCGGGAAATATGAAGAAACTAAACAAGGAGTGTGCTAACTGAACCTCAACTGAACACTGTAAAATCACTTTGTCGAATCATAAGGAACTAAAGTTCCTTGCTACTGCATAAAATGACTTGGTGCGTAACTCCTAATGCCCAAGCAAGCTTTCCTTGAGTTTGACATGGATCTTCATTGATTAATGTCTCTAGCAATTCTGCATCTTTGAGGATTTTTGGTCTTCCTTCTGACGGATGGGCGAAATGACTGTCTTTAAAGCGACAGAACCAATCACAGCACGTTGTCTCACTTAAAGCACCACCTTCGTAAATTTTTTGGAGCTCTAGATGCACTTCAGTCACCATTTTCTTCAAGTAAAAGAAGAAAATAAATACTTCCCACGAATGACGGTTACCTGGCTCAAACTCAGACATGTTCATGCAACAATTAGGATATGACGCCATGACAAACTCACCATTGTTGTATTGCGGTTTGTTTGCCAAAGGTCTAAGCTTGGTTCACGATGTTTCCAGTATGTCAAAAAAGGGTAGTTTCCTTCATCAAAGAAAACGAAAAGCATTGGTTGCGATTCGTTACCCACCATGGAAAAAATGGATGATTCTCCTTTGAAAAAAAAAGTATACTTGTTGTTACAAATACTGCTCTCCGTTTGCATGCAATGATGTTTTCACTTGGCTGTTGTTCTTAATGCAATGTGTGGAGAAGAGTGTCTGAGCATGGAACTGGAGTAGTAATTACTTAGTTCATGTTAAAATAGTTCTTGGAGTGTAGGTCAACGTATGTTATGCAAAAAAGTTTAAGCAAACATTTCTGTTTATTTTAAACCATCATCCAGGCATTGAAAGAAAACATAAGAACAATATAAAGTACAAAGATAACAAAGATATACAATATTTTTACATAAATAAATTTTACGATGGCATTTTTTTACAATAATACAGGGTGATTCAAAAAGAATACCACACAACAAATTTAAAAATGTGTATTTAATGAAAGAAACATAATATAACCTTCTGTTATACATCATTACAAAGAGTATTTAAAAAGGTTTTTTTTTCATTGAAAAACAAGTTCAGAGATGTTCAATATGGCCCCCTCCAGACACTCGAGCAATATCAACCCGATACTCCAACTCGTTCCACACTCACTGTAGCATATCAGGTGTAACAGTTTGGATAGCTGCTGTTATTTCTCGTTTCAAATCATCAATGGTGGCTGGGAGAGGTGGCCGAAACACCATATCCTTAACATAAGAAAAAATCGCAGGGGGTAAGATCAGGGCTTCTTGGAGGCCAGTGATGAAGTGCTCTGTCACGGGCTGCCTGGCGGCCGATCCATCGCCTCGGGTAGTAGATGTTCAGGTAGTTACGGACAGATAAGTGCCAATGTGGTGGCGCTCCATCCTGCTGAAATATTTAATTCGCCGACAGATAGTGCTTAGCTCTGCCTTTTGTCGTTGCAGAGTTTTAAATTCCTAAAGTTGTGGTATTCTTTTTGAATCACCCTGTATAATAAAAATATATATATATATATATATACACATCGGCTTATCCACCACCCCCCTTTGCATCCGAATGAACGGGCATCGCTCCTCGTGCAATAGCGTTTCTTCTGTTTCTGCTTCCCTTCCAGTCGCCGTTCATGCTTCCTCCTTTAAAGCATTTTATGTGTATAAGAACAGAATACACAAAAATTTTGACATTCTATGTCAAAATTTTCTTAGCAGAAGTCATAAATCACCACATTTGCAAACCTGAAGTCTGTTTCTCTGCTGGGAAATAGGCTGAGTGACTGCAGTAAAACCACGTTCCACCAAATGAGAAGTCGGAAATCCAAGAAGCAGTTTTTAACTACCATCCATAATGCAGGATAACGATTGGAAATCTCCTTCCGTAGCCAAAACTCTTGATAATTTATCGTAAACTTTGGTTTCAATTCAATGTCATATTGTAGTCCAATTAATTTCTCCTCTAATACCCCAACTTCCTCAATATCTTCAAACGGTCTGGAATCATCACCCAGTCTGGAATTTCCAACAAAAGAAAATCATCAAATCTTTGCGTCATATTTGTATGTAAGGTAGCTAAATGGTCGCAAAATATACTCAAATCATCATCACATTAACGCAGCTTGCTCATCTACCTCAAGCAGGGAAGGAAATTGATAAAGCTGGCGGCGACCTATGTTTCGTTTCCCTTGTGCAAGAGAGGCATGGAAATATTTTTCAACCATTCTTACTTGAAAATGTAAGAAAACGCATGATTTAAATTACCGTATTTCTCCTAATATAGTCCCCCCCCCTAATTTTGAGGTTTATGAATAAATAATATTATATATATATATATTATATAACTCTGAGTTCACCTTCAGCACTGAGGATAGCGGATCAATCCGCTGAAACGTCTGAACGTTTTTTTGTGAGTGTCCCTTTTTTTACGTGTGTCTATGTTTTTAGTGGTACAATTTTTGTTCGTTCGCCTCGTTCGGCCACATACTTATATTTTCGCTTAGTGCGCATTCATCAAGATTTTATATATATATATATACATATATAATATAATATTTATTATATAATATATTATAATATAATATATAATAAATAATAATATGAAAAAAGGTATCCAACTATCCTAATCATTTTAAGTGACCGTTGAATTAAGAGAGATCACATTGTTTTCTCTTGAATCATTGTAAAAATCACGTGATAGAGTTCACTTTGTGTTATCGTTAAATAATAAATATATGTTCACTGATGCATTCATCTTTATATAAACGCAGTAATATAAGGGTTTAAAAGATAGCAGTGATGTCATTTCAAAAGGATATGAAAACATGAAAAAACGGTGCCTATCACTGAAACCTCTCTATGGTGAACCTCCATACATCAAATTGCCCAAATTTTGTGTCCCCTCCGTTACGGTGTAAAGAGGGTTTACTGTATAATCCAGTGCAATCCATGAATTTCTTGATCATTTGAAGGCTAATAATAATAATTATTATTATTATTTATTCATTGAAGGCAATACAATTGCATAGTTTTGTCAATTGGAATACATAAAGCATAAAAATACAAACAAATGATGGCAATAGAACACACTATGTACACAAATGACAATTAAAGATGTATCAGGACAATATTTAAATCAGTGGTAAAGGCATAATACACATAAATAATATACAGTGAGTCCTCGTTTAACGTCACCTACCGTTCCTGAAAAATGTGACGATAAACGAAATGACGTTAATCGAAGCACAATATCCCATAAAAACAATGTAAAAAGTGAATATCGGTTCCTAGACCTCACAATTCCTATGCGAAAAAATTTTTGCGTATCATATCTGGGGCATTTTTTACGATGGGAATGCCAAGCTATGGCATAAATACGAGTTCCTGTCTTCATCGACGACAATAGCAGCACTGACGTAAATCCTTCTCCATTTTTGTATCTTCCCGCATTTGCTTTTCGGCTTCGCTATAGTGCGGTCCAATGAATGCTACCAGACACTACAGACCGGGGATCCGGTGCTCCGGTCCATAGGCCCTACCCTCGCTACGAGAATTTCTTTTCAGACCGGTCAGGAGCGAAATCAAAATGGCGGAAATGAGCGAGGGCGGGCAAACTGGTATTATGAAATCGAAGAGATGGCTTTAATTGCGAATTGAGGCGGGCGGGCGTCGCCTGGGCATCATCATCGCTGAAACATCGTCGCAGTAACAGGAACCAAAATTATTGTGAACGTTGTTCTCTTGGACATTGTCGTGGAAATGTCTCTGATCCTAAAATTTGCCAAAACCGTAATCGCAATTAACAATATACACACCGTTTTACACTTTGAATAGACTGACCGTATTACCGCCCATGAAACAAACAACCTGTAACGCCTGCCACTTCACCTTTTTTCTCGCGCGAAATTTAAAATACGTGACATTATCGCGAAGCGAAGGGACGATAAACGAATCACGGTTGTAAAATTTTCGTGACGTTATCGCGAAATGACGTTAAATGGGGTGACGTAGAACGAGGACTCACTGTAGTTACACTTACTCATTTAAGTTTTTCCTTACATAGAGCATAAAATTCATCTATAGAATACAAAGTTTTTTTATTAAAAATTTTTTGAGCTCAATTTTGAATTTATACAAATTGCTAATGTTTCCATTTGGGAATAGATTTATAAAAAGTCATGAAAATTATATTTCTTATCTGTGATTACTTTTATAGCTTTTGTTATGTAAATTAAGTATGGAAGTATTTTTTAAGGTAAATCGCATGACTGGTGTATACATTGGTCTTTAATTATACCTTTTCATAATGGGAAACAAGCATGAAATTTGTTCATCATGTTAGTTAATCTCATTGAATAGAAAATTTTCTCACGAGTCCAAATATGTAAACCAAAACTCTCCTAGTACTCCGCAAATGTCAAATAAATGCTCATTAAAAGTGCTCGAATATCGCTTGAAGTCACGTGACCTGAAAAGCCTCCTGACGTCACATGAAGTAAAAATAGCAATCATTTTCGCCAAATTTGCATTTGATCCCCTGATTAGATCGATTTTCTATCCACTTCCTCAGTCTGTCATCAGTGGATACCGTATCGTGACGTCACGCGCCGATGACGTCACGTTTTCAAGCAGCCAATGAAGATTAATTTTCAAAGACTCATATCTCAGCTATAAAAAAAGATTTAATGTAACTCAATTATTTTTCTTTTATATAGAGAGTCTTAATCTATATTCTATAAAAATTATTATTCTTTTTTATAAGTTTTCTGTTAGTTCAAGAGGGAAACTGAACGCAACGAAGGAATAAACGAAAATTAACATGCTAAGTTCTCAGTTATTGGATTTCTCCATTTCTCGGGTTATCGCCGCGTTTCGTGGTCAGAGGTGACAACAGTTTCGCCAGGATTCCACCAGGCGTCTTCAGGTCGAAGTGGTGAACTTCTTCACACTTCGACCTGAAGACGCCTGGTGGAATCTTGGTGAAACTGACCTCTGACCACGAAACGCAGCGATAACCCGAAAATGGAGAAATCCAATAATTCTGTACGCCACGGAAGACTCCGAGACAACATTAGTACTTAGTGCTCAAAAAGGCTAAAAGATTATTCCCTCGGCATTAGAGTAAAGAAAGTATGTTAGGATATAAAAGTATGGCATAAGAAAGTATGTCCGATGCTGTGGTTCACTCCGATTACTCCGAACACGCCGCTGAGGCTCTCCGTAGACTGTAGACTGTCGGATGCCGCGGCTGATGAAAAGGTATTCGGCACCTGCGGCGACTACTATAGTTGTTGACTGCCACGTATGTAAAAGCTGAAACTTCTAGGCTAAGGCATTAGAATGACTTTATAAACGATATCACTACACGAGTTTCATGATAGCGCCTTCTGTCGGCAGATTTCTGAACTCACTGGCCTTAACGGCTTTGTAACTGAAAACTCGACTCGACATTCGTATCACTACTTGAAACACTCGAGTCGAGTACCAACCACTCGATTCGACTCAAATTTTCGAGTACACGCACATCCCTAGAATAATAATACAAGGAGAGGTTTGGCAACAGTGGAAACGAAACCCTAGGTCGGGCTCGCCGGGATACACTCGTGGGGCAGGGACTGTAAGCGCTAGCTTTTCTCCTCTGCATCCAGAAGGAGGCGCCGCCGCAATAGGAGCCTGACGATGCTTCCGGGGAGGGGATAGGGAAGGAAGGGAAGGAACGAAGAATCCCGCACCGTCACAGAGGCGGGCGGGCCCTACTAACAGCGAAACCAAGCGAAACGCAATTAATATTCTACCAATCCTAGTGGATTTTCCTATGAGGAAGAAAAATCCATCAATCAAGTCGGTAGATGATAGGTTTGGCAACACTGCTCCATGAGCAGATTCGCGATGTTCACTCGGCGTAGGTCTGAGAGCGACTCACTGAGGCCACGCCTGCTGTCTGATGATTGGCCAAGGCATATCCCTTAGCGAAAAAACTGTTGGTTTTTAACAGGTACTGTTGGGTTTCATCAGTTACTGTTGGATTTTAACAGTTACTGTTGAATTTTCTACAGTTACTGTTGGATTTCAACAATTACTGTTGGGTTTCATCAGTTACTGTTGAAATTTCTTCAGTTACTGTTGGATTTTAACAGTTACTGTTGGATCTTCTACAGTTACTGTTGAATTTTCTACAGTTACTGTTGGATTTCAACAATTACTGTTGGGTTTCATCAGTTACTGTTGAAATTTCTACAGTTACTGTTGGATTTTAACAGTTACTGTTGGATTCAACAGTTGTCCCAATTAACTGTTGAAATTTTCAACAGTTTTTTAAGTTTTTTCGCTAAGGGTATAGTCACGTGATGAGAAACTTTCCCTCCCCTCACCTCCACTTGCCCCATAGCCACACCAGCTCACATGCAAAAATATAAAATGAACATATGTCTCACTCACTCTCTTGTATTTTTTTTCCGCCAGGTGAGAAGCCTTTTGTTTGCGCGGAGTGCGGCAAGACCTTCACGCAGAGCGGCTACCTCATGCAGCATATGCGTGTCCACAGCGGAGACCGTCGCTTCACGTGCACCGAGTGCGGGAAATCGTTCACGGACAGCGGTAACCTCATACAACACCGCCGCGTCCACACGGGAGAGAAGCCCTACGGCTGCCACCTCTGCGGGATGTCCTTCACGCAAAACGGACACCTCGCGCGACACCTCAAAGTCCACACCGGCGAGAAACCTTTCCACTGTCAGCAGTGCGACAAGTCCTTCACGAATTGCGGGAACCTCGGTAGACATTGGAAACGGCACCACGAAGGAAGGTAGAGGGGACGTGTGTTGTTAGGCTTGCGTTGAGTTTTCTGTTGTTCCCAAATGGTGTCTATTTATGAGGAGCTCTGTGGAGTATTGAAGATCCTATCGAAGCGTATTGTCCTTTCCATAGGCAACCCAAAACGTTCAGCACATACTCTACTTATGAAAAGGAATTTCTGTTGTTCCGACATGGTGTCTATTTATACTGCAGGAACAAGTGACTTTGTACGCAGTCACGCGCACGGGTGCAAAGTTAAATACACCAAAGGATGAAGTTCGCCATGAAAAAATATATGACTTAGCCGGGATTCGAACCTTCAGTGCTTTGTTCCTGCAGTGCTTTGAAATTCGTCATCGCAGACCAGCAGCAAAATAAGGATTTTTCACCCCGACAGTGGGTAGTAAGCACGACCCTCGCCACATGTGCCACAGTGTGGCCTTGTGACGTCAACATCCTGTTTGGTAAAACCCATCCCGAAGTTCGCTCTGAGAAAATGGCTTGGTGGTAAAACTGGCTAACACACCTGACCGGCAATCGGGAGATCCTGGTTTGAATCCCGGCTAAGTCAAACATTATTTCAAGGCGAACTTCATCCGTTGGTGCATTTATTTATAAGGAGCTCCGTGGAGTATAAGATCCTATTGAAGCATATTGTCCTTTCCATAGGCAACCCCAAACGTTTAGCACATACTCTACTCATGAATGAACCTTGACTTGCACTATCGAGCAAGATTTTTGCCGGCTGAAAATTGCCTGCTTGGTCTCGCACTCGACCTATTGCAGTGGAGAGTAACACAACATG
Source organism: Ischnura elegans (assembly GCF_921293095.1). Classification (NCBI taxonomy): domain Eukaryota; kingdom Metazoa; phylum Arthropoda; class Insecta; order Odonata; family Coenagrionidae; genus Ischnura; species Ischnura elegans. The sequence goes on from NC_060258.1 coordinate 8,835,737, forward strand.
GTTCAAATTCACCCCGATAGACTCGGATGAATCAACAAACGAATCCACAGGCGTAGTTAAGGTCACCGATAGCCCATTTCCATGCTTTTCCCGATGGGTTTCTTACAATCGTTCTGACAAACATCCAGAATAATTACAAAATGGAGGCATAACTTTCACTGACTCCCTACATATTGTTATTACTGCAACTTTTGATAGAATTCATTAATGTATCTTTGGTAAAGAGAAATATTTTCATTCATGGCTATTCCACATCCCTTAGTGAAAAAACTGTTAAAAAAAACTGTTGAAACTCGACAGTAACCGTCGAAAATCCAACAGTGACTGATGAAACCCAACAATAACTGCTGGAGTCCAACAGTAATTGTTAAAATCCAACGGTAACTGTTAAAATCCAATAGTTTTTTCGCTAAGGGATATTAAGGAGGAATGACATTATGAGACATAGCATGTGGGAAATAACATAATTAGAGCTCCTTGGAGTATAATATCCTATTTAAGCGGGAATATTTCCCTTTTAAATCAGGAATATCTGATCGACTGTTAATCAAGAAGACTTTTTTAAAAGTTTAACGCATAGGTCAGCCAGGAATCTCACCGGAAATGTTGAAATGATGAAGGCATTGTTACATTTTGCCCAGCTGGGAGGTTTTTTTTTTTTGAGAAGGCAAATTTAACTGCTGTCATTACAATATCCCCAGTACCATAACGGCCAGCTTGTGTACGTATGAGAAAGACTGCTGTTGGTTGTCAATAGTGTGGCAAGTTCTGTATAAATTGCGGGAATTTGGGTAGACACTGTAAATGGTACCAGAAATGGAGGTAGAGGTGTGTTGTTAGGCTTGTGTTGCGTTGTCTGTTACATCTGATTTGATCAGTCTGGAATACATAAGCAATACCTCCGTGGAATACAGTAAGTCTTCAACCGAGATTCATTTCGAGACCTTGTTTGCAAGTCGAAAGACTACGAAAAGTGCCTGGTTATCTTGTAGAATGGAAGCTTGCGTTACAATTTTGCATGAATTCACGTTGGTGACGAACTGATCTCGCTGCTTCTGCAATGTGGTTGGGGCAGAAAAAACTTTGCTGCCAGCGGTAATGAAAAACATGTGTGGCACCGAACAGTTACCGACTTCACAACAGCTTAAATTGATACTTTGTTTAGACTGAGCCCTAAAAGCAAGTTTCTCTTTGTGACACCGTATTGCATCGGCCAATTTCAGGGGCACCAAATTTTGAAATTTCGGACACAATTTTTTGAATGTTCATGTCTCAGGCACTTCATGATTAGAGAACTCATTGTTTCGGAGTTTTTTGCAAGCAGGAAAATTTTGCTTTTGAATCTGGAATTTCTTACTCTCGATTTAATAATTTTCCACCCATGGTTAATCGTGGTTAAACAATTTTTGAAGTGAATCCACTCCAGTGTTGTGCAGTCTATAACCAGGAATTTCGACAAATTTTTGTTGGATTGCGTTAAATCCTGGAATTCTTCTTAAATCTGAAATTTCTACTGAAGATATCATATACTCAAAGGATTCTAATTATCTTCTCGATTCACACCTTTTTGCTGGGTTATGCGTTCACAGGAAATTTTTAGTTAACACATTGCGTACCGGGGTAAGCTAATGTTTAGAATATAACTTTTCCCAATCAAACGTTATGATGCATCAATTCATTATGAATAATGAACAACAACTAAAAATGTACTAACGAATACGTATTGTACGTTTTAAAATTGTTTAGGCTGACGCACCTAAATGACGAGAATCTTCGTCATCCGTCCGCAACGTTCGGGAAAAAAATGACGAGAATTCTCGCCATGCGTACGCAATGTGTTAACGCTTGTACGGGCATAAATAAAGATCATTGTTGTGGATCGGGGAATAAGCCGATCCCATGTGCGGTGTACAGAAATTGTTTTTTTCCATTGTTTGCTGTTATATTAAGAGGGTTGTTCAATAAGTAATGCCCTTTATTTTTTTTTTCTCAGAACATATATTTTATTGTAAGAGTCGGAATTTGGTGTCAATATGCATCAAAATGTCCTGTCCATGCCCTATTTTTCTAAAGAGTATCCATTACGTTCTAAGGCCTAACGACAACATTTCGGGGGAGCGTGTATTCCCTTGTGGTGAAAGCTCCTGTCTTGCAGGCAAAGCGATGCCAAGCGTGGCTGGTCATGGTTCTCCTTAATCTGTAACTGTCTTTACCTGAGGCTGAAATACGTTCGAAGTGTTGTGTGACATTAGGTTATGGTCTGGGGAAAACTCCCATGGTATAATAGCTGATGGATGAAAGTGTGGTTGAACGGGTGGAGCATTACACTCCAAATATGAAATATTCCGTGAAAAAAATACCGCTGAAATACGTTCGTTAAACTGAAATTTTGTTGTACGGGAATTACATTCTACGGGAAATATCGTTATACGGTTTCTGGCGTTAGTTGCAAAGACATTTCACTGTTTAGGATGTCCTGAGGCTGTAACATTCTTTGCCCTTCCCCCAACTTCACTCCTACAAACTGCAGAATTGCCTTACACTGCACACAAACGTTTATGGATGATCACCAAGGTTTCTTTTTCTGTACACAAAAATTCAATATCAGCATGCTGCTTTTAACCCTTTTGACGCTGTGCTACGGTTCTGCTGTCCGCTAAAACGTTGTAAAACTTCATCAGTGCCGAGAATAATCATGAATTGTGAAGCACTGACAAGGGCATTGATATATATGTCAATCAATGGCTTTTTAAAAAGGGCATTACTTATTGAACGAACCATCATCATACCTACTTTGTTCCTATAACTATAAATCCTCCCGCGTGACCATGAATTTCCCACTTTTCTGCATACTATCCTTCCCTGGCAAGGCTGTGTGTCCTGCTAGTGCATTATACATGAAATACTGAAAAATCAGATTTCATACTGGTTAGGGAAGCTTGCGTACTTGTGAGCTTAAGCTTGGAAAAGTGTGTGTGACATCAGGTTATGGACTGGGGAAAACTCCCGTGGTATAATAGCTGACGGATGAAAGTCTGGTTAAACACGTGGAGCATTATACTCCAAGGATAAAATTTGCTGTGAAAATATTATTTTGCTTGTATGGGATTCGAACTCAGATCTCCCGATTGCTGGCTCTGTGTGCTACCAATTTTCCCCACCAACTAGCTATTTTGTTCCTAGGGGAACGTCAGACTGGGTTTTACAGGACAAGGTGTAGATGCCAAAATAATTACCTTAATTACACAAATCAAATGAACACAATTTTCCGTTACAATTGATCGGATCCTCATATGATAGCATTAGATGTTGAAACCCGGGTTTGTGCTATTTAAAATAAAGTGTGGAATACAACAAAGTAATTTTATTTTATTCTATGATGAAGCAATTCCACAAAGTAATGCCTGAGACCGTGTACTACTATTTCAGTTTGTTTATTTTCGTGTCGTCAACGACAAGTGTAGTTTACCATTATTTGTGTTCCTGTCTTGTCTCCTGTCGTCAAGGAGACTTGTTATAACGTCTCAAATTCACAGTGTTACACAGGAGACAAAGATCGCGCTTTACTAAGTCTATGTCGGCAGAAGAAACCCTATTTTGTTGCTATTCCGTGATGGACATACGGCAGAGTTTAAAAAAATTTTTTTTAAACACACATTTGAAAGTGAAAAGTTAAGTGTGAATGTGTCATATCATCATCTGGTGCTGTTTTTTGTGTGATATTGTAGGAAATGAGCAGTAAACGCATGACAATCTGGTCGGCGAGATTTGTCCAATGACAGAGCACAAGGAAGGGCGGAGAATGCTGTGTCATCACGGCTCACAGCCAATCGCTGGCCCCCAAAGTACACCACACAACCTTGCCTAGTCTAATTACGTTGTCACATTCATGAAGCACTGAAATTAGCCTGAACCAACAAAACAAGCATGTCTCCACGGAACCCTTTCGTTTACAAGTGAGGTGTGCGCTTACCTTTCTGACCTGGCTACCTTGCACCCTACTCTACATGAGCAGACTCTTCTACCTGTCATCGGACAAGTCTCGGCGGCCAAACTGTAGCTATAATGCTATGCAAATCAGGTTCGTGAGAACATAGAATTTCCTGGTGAGATGTGATCCTAGCATTCAAAACTATTGCGGTTCATTTTGCGAGTGAAACACTTCGTTTAATTCTCTTGACGTGCCACTTTGACAGCCTTCGTGTCTTTGTCAGTTTGTGCCCAGTTCAAACCAAACTATATTTTGCTAACAGAAGGTGTAAAAATGTGATCAAATGGTTATCTCGTGGATTGAGAAACAAAAAAAGTGATTTGATTGTTAAACAATGACCTGATCGATTGTTGAATAATGTGTGGTTGACTGATGGTGTTTATTTTTAAAAGGTAACGGATAGAATTTCACTCACACTATTTTGCTGAGAATGAGTGACAATGGTTGGACTGTGCCACGTGATTGCTACATTGTGGTCAATTGTTGCAAGGTTGAAGTTGTGCGTTTCTCATGGCTTGAACGAGAGTATGGTTGAACATTTAAAATGTCAGAAAGTGTTCTCAAGAAGCCAGAGAATGATATTATATATATATACATATGTAGTGGTGTCAAATGTGTATAATATATAAAATTCATATACATGAAGTCAAGAGTTCAGGAAATGTCTCAATTGAAGTACCGTATTTACTCGTGTAAGCCGCACCCTCGTGTACCCAGCACACCCTCATTTTTTGGCCGGCTGGTGAGGAAAAAATCTTCCTAACGCTTTTTGTTCGCGGTCTAATACAGTGAAATGTCTTTGTAATGAATTCCTACGGACCGCTGAAATACGTTAGTTAAACTGAAATTTCGTTGTACTGGAAATTTCGTTATACGGGACGGCAAATAATTTCGTTATACCGAATGTTTCATTATTCTGGCGTTCGTTATAAAGACATTTCACTGTTTAGGAAGTCGTGTTTCGTTGCCAAATCGATAAATTTACGTTTTCATGATTAATAAGGTTAAATAATGTTAGAAATGTGATTCCTGCGAAGGTGTCCTAGTTTCAATGCTAAACTCTGGAGAAATAAACGATAAGAATTTTAGGGAAAATGGAACGCGGCTTACATTAAAATATGGAGGATTCGTGTAAGCCGCGCACCCCCTTATTATCACCGGCATTTCCGGAAAATAGGTGCGCGTCTACTACGGGTAAATACGGTATGTTCCCATGCTTTCTCTGTGTACCGTGTCATCAAAAACTGTTAGGGAGTCCAATCAGGTAAGTTCGCTGATTACAGTGGAGTCCAACTGCAGTGAAATGTCTTTGTGACGAAATCCTACTGACCTCCGAAATACGTTCGTTAAACTGAAATTTTCTAATACTGGATGGAGTATAATTTCGTTTTTCATTTGAATATTTTGTTCCGCTGGCGTTCGTTATAAAGACATTTCACTGTAATTGGAATACTTTCATTCCATTCGCATCCGCAAGCATGGTGGTACACAGCCTGGATCTTGCCGTAAACATCACAAGCGTAGCAGTACGCAGAAGGCATAGCGATATCTATCAGTTGATCCTGCTGCCATCTTACGATTTTTTTTTTAAGTTTTTTTCCTGATGGTGTACCTGATAGTAGCTGCCACCTGGTGGCTATTTACAATTTTTTCCATTGTAAATCGTTTCAGAAAATATTTATACTTTGACTAAATGTAAGAGCAGCTAAACTCATTACAACAAATCAAATTTTGGTCAAAATCAGTCGACAAATACACCATTAAATGGCGTATTTCAACCAATGCTATGAATGTGCTCCTATTCTTTAAAATCCAGCGGTGATTTAAACCCCAAGAGGTGGATACGAATGGATTTATTCAAATATCAGCTAACATCTGAACAACTCCAAGATGAAATATTTTGCACACTATAAAGGCTGTTTCACGCGGGGCCTCTAATTTTGCAAGGTAAAACCATTAATTTATCATAATGGCTGGCAGGTTTGTGAATGCAGGAACGAAGTTGGAACAGGGGCTATTTTTCTCCGATGTCATTGCGCGAAAGGGCTAGGAATACTTGTCTCCCTCCATACCTCTGCCTTACTGCTAGAATAAACTGAAATTTCGTTGTACTGGAAATTTCGTTATACGGGACGGCAAATAATTTCGTTATACCGAATGTTTCATTATTCTGGCGTTCGTTATAAAGACATTTCACTGTTTAGGTTTAGGTATTTTTCCTCCGTAAAAGAAAACGAAAGGCATTGATTGCGATTCGTTACCCACCATTACAGTGTATTCATAATATACAAATTATTTGGTTTTAGAAATACCGGTTTAGACGAATGGCAATGGTCCATTTTTATCCTCATTTGAAAAAGGCCAGATTGGCACCCATGCTATTCCACTCCACGTGACGTCAAAGGGACCTAGATTCTATTCGAGTAGATAGGAGTTTTACATCGTCATATGCATGTTTTTTTCTGTTTTTCCAATTTTATGAGATTTAAATCTATATTGTGTAGCCCAGGCCTGGCCCCTCCCCAGTGGAGTTCCGTGTGGTCCGGACCCCCCACCCCCAGCAATATACAAACACAGTTTATTTCCATCAAAAAAGAAAAAAAAACATTGAAAATTCATGAATTTACGAAGAATTCTTTAACGAATGAAGTTTTTTCAATAGGGTAGATTCCTTCATCATGGAAAACGAAAGGCATTGATTGCGATTCGTTACCCACCATTAGTGTATTCATAATATAGGTACAAATTATTAGGTTTTATAAATCCCACTTTATATGAATGTTAATGGTCAATTTTAACCTCATTTGAAAACGGCCAGATTGGCGCCCATGCGATGCCACTCCACGTGACGCCACAGGGACCTAGTTTCCATAAGAGTAGATGGGAGTTTTACATCGTCTGTTTATTTTTACCAGCTTTGAGAAAAACAACGTCTACTTAAAAATGATTTTTTTCATCTGCTGACTCTAATTAAGCATGGGGTTATCGCTAGAAAATTTTTTTAATGCGGTTAATTTCAATTGTTAAGGCCTGAAACTTGGGAGAAATACATAATTTTTTATACACTTTAAGTGTATTTTTTTATTTTTCAATATATCTGAGAGCTTTTTTTACCATTTTAAACGGCTAGACCATTTAGTATACATGGGTGTAACTATAATTCCCAAACCCCGTAGAGTAAACAATTTTGGTTGCGTCCTTCGCGACGTAATCATATTACCATTTGTTACGTCACATCATGCAACTTCGTTCATTATATATCCTGTAACATAGGCACACCTCACGGCAAACTTTAAAGAGATAACATAACTCCAAGGATAATATACTCGCACATTATAATCTTCTAGGTCTACAAACATTTAAAAGTAAGGGCCACATCATATAATCCCCTCACTTATACGGACCGAAGGAATAAAAAAAAAACAAATCAGTGCCAATGATTTTCTCCTAAAAAATTATTAACATGTAAAAATTAATTAATATCTTGCTGTAAAAAATCAGGGTAAACTAAATAGATTACTTTACGCAACCATAATAGGATGACCAGTGGCGTAGCCAGGGGGAAGGGGTACGGAACCCCCCCAAACCCCCACCCCCGAAATGTAAAAACAATTATTTTCCTTCGTAAAAGAAAATTATATATAGAAAAATCATGAATAAAAAAAAACGTTTCTTTAATAAATGAATTTTTTATCATTAAAAGTGTTTAAATTAGTTTAAAAACCATTACTTTGTGCCCTGTTTTTCAAACATTTTCCCCCATGGTTTTGGACCGCCCCCCTGAACGAAATTCCTGGCTACGCCACCAGCAGACGTGTTCCATTGTACACTACAGATTCATCCCCCCGCAGGAATTGTGAAGAACACTGGCCACTCACGATCAGTTTTGCGAGGCCCGTTTGATGGCACAGGCCTCGGTATTTTCGGCGGAGTCCATATAAGCAAGAAAGAAAGAATATATTTAAACATAATAGGGTAGTTTCATTCATCAAAGGAAACGAAAAGGCATTGATTGCGATTCGTAACCATTAGTGTATTCATAATATGCAAATTATTTGGTTTTAGAAATCACAGTTTAGACGAATGGCAATGGTAAATTTTAACCTCATTTGAAAAAGGCCAGTTTGGCGCCCATGCGATGCCACTCCACGTGACGTCACAGGGACCTAGTTTCTATACGAGTAGATAGGAGTTATACATCGTCTGAGATTACCAATGCATGCATGAGGCGCAGAGCTCAGGGAAACATGTCTTAATAATCACTTATTAAAACTGGCTAAGGTCGAAAAGTTTTCTTCGTTTGATAAGGTATTAATAATCCTTATTTAAGCCAAGCGCTACCTGCTAGCAGCCTGCATCGGAGCGGCACTCAAAAGTAGCCTCACACAGCGGCAGCCGGAACCAGAACGACGTCGCACGGGTTTTTCCCAGCATTCATACTTAGCCGTCGCGTTTTCGCGCGCTTGAAAATTTTCACTTTTCATTTAATCGCGAAAAATAGATATCGTCACTTAAAAATCTAAAACGTGAAATGCATACTCCAGGAGTAATAATCTTTCGATTTAGGCAATGAAAAAATAGGAAACAACCCTATTTGGGTGACACAGACTATTAACATTTTTACGTTCGAGGTATGTTCGAAAAGTAACGAGACTGACTTTGTACTAATTAAAGTTTCTGATTTTTTCAATCAATAATGTTAATACCTTCAAACTTGTTCCCTTAGGGAACTATATACCGGCGGAGTCGTTGCTCATTTCTGATAGCAGCGCTGGAAGTCTTGAAATGGCATGTCTTTTAACTGGTCGGTCACAGTCTTTTTAATGTTCTACTGAGTTCCAAAATGATGTCCTTTGAGGACACGATTCAATTTCGGAAAAGAAAGAAGTCACAAGGACTCAAATCAGGTGAATTGGGGGGGTTTAGGAACAACAGCAATGCATTTCGAGGTCGAAAATTCACCAATGGGAATTAGCCTAGTGACACGGGACATTGTCTTTTCGTATGAAGATTTTCAAAGCTTCTTTTATCAATGTTGGTGGTGGTTTTCGGGAATTGTTGCATAGGCAACATTTTTACACTCAACGTTTCACTCCTACTGGGAGCGTTATCAAGAGAATTAGTGATGGGTCGATCATGAACGATTCGATCAAAAAGATTGAATCACTAGGTGAATCAAATGACTCATGATTCATTTCGTTAAACAAGTCGATCATCAATCACTCCGACTTCCGGTTTCATATCAATCATCTCGGTTTCCGGTTTGATTCAAAATTTGGAACGACCGATGCTTAATCTCTTTTCGTCAGGGCAGAAATAGTTGTGATAAAATTAAATACTATGTTATGAAGAACTGAATACTTCTGTAATCTTTTTCTTATATGTTTTCCAGCAGTTATCAGTATTAATAACACCAATACACGTAAAAGGAAAATATTAAGATGACTCCTGTAGGAGAACGTTAAGAAGTAGAAGTTAAAGCTGGTTATATTTTATTGTGCCGTTCATAAAATTATCCTGCAGATCAGATTCATGCATAGTGTGTGGTGTATTTTGTGTTATATTTTGATCAACTATAGTTAGAAATTATTTTATTAGTGTTAAGAAACTGTGGCAGTTTCGCCTTCCCAAATATTTTCATGACACTGCTTCCTTCATTTTTGCAATCTAATTTACTCATCTAGGAATACACAATTAAAATAGTATATGAAATGATAATATGGATAGCAATCAGCGTTACCAATGCTCTTCGCAGATGAGGCAGTATTTATTCGATTATTCAAAGTGATTTATTACATCCATTGATTGAGTCTTTTCGATCTTGATTCCTTTTGAGTCTTTTCGATCATGATTCCTTTTGAGTCTTTTCAATCATGACTCCTTTGAGTCTTTTCGATCATAGTGATTGAATCTTGATTTGAGTCTTTTCGATCATAGTGATTGAATCAATTGATTGAATCACTTATGTGACTCGAGTCAAAATGATTGAATCACTAAAATGATCGACTTTGCCCATCACTAAAGAGAATGGGAGGAAACCGTTCTAATCCCGAGCTTATATATGTTCCGTTAATCCATTGTTGACCCGATTTTGAATTTTCGCGGAAGGCGATAGCCGTTGGTCATTATATTGGGCCAGGAACAACTACATCAGAGGGACGCATCAGCGGTCGCTGAACATTATGCCTCCAGCCCTGGGCATAAAATAATGTTTAACGCTACACGGGCATTGGCGAAGACGGAAGAATATCATCCGCGTCTTAAGGCCTGATTACACGGTACATGAACAAGTTCATGTACGTTTGCGTGAATGATTTTGGTGGACCGGAACGGAACACGTACGAATGCATGAACCAAATTAGAACAGGTTCTATTTTCCGTTCATGCATTCACACAAGTTGGGTGGTTATGGCCGTATCACACTAGCGACTGCGGCCGGCGCTGCGGCTGCGACCGCGACTGCGACTGGCCCGTCGACCAATCAGATCGAGGCCGTCGACGCTGCGACTGCGACTCCGAAGAATAGCCGACCGGCTATTCATCTGAGTCGCAGTCGCAGCCAATCAGAGAGCTCCATTTCAATCTCGCGCGCTAGCGGCAGACGTGTTTGTTTGTTTTGGTTACCGTAGCGAGGGAAGTTCAAGGTTATAAGATAACGCTGAGATAATTTCGGATTTTTAAAGTGAAGATGGAAGCCCAGTATATTGGATATTGCACCCGAGTACACAGGCGAATGAAAATGAAGTACGTTTTAACATATTTTAGGAACATTTTCAACAATTGCTGCTTTCTATCTATTCTTCGGGCTTTCGTAAACAAACAAGCCACAAGCAGAAATGCTCATACGTGCGCATGCGCGACCGTGGCGTCGGCCGCAATGTGTGATGGGGTGCAGTCGCAGCCGCAGCTGAAATCGCGGTCGCAGCGGCGGTCGCAGTCGCTAGTGTGATACGGCCTTTACACGGTGCATTTTGGCGTTCATTCTCGCGTTCATACATTTAGACATTAACCCGTGCGTGTTAATGAATCGTGTAATCAGGCCTTTATACGTGATTCCGTCGAGATAGCGAAAAGGCCAAACAACTTCAATAGGGAGGGTGAATATAACCTCTGCAGCATATGGAGAGGGTTCCTGCCCCAGTATAATGACCAACGGCTATCGCCTTTCGCGAAAATTTAAAATCGGGTCAACAATGGGTAACTAAACATATATAAGCTCGGGACGAGAACTGTTTTCCTCCAATTCTCTTGATAACGCTCCCAGTAGGAGGAGTGAAACGTCGAGTAAGAAAATGTCACCTACGCAGCAATAGGGTGGTTTCCTATTATACTTTTTATTGCCTAAATCGAAAGATTATTACTCCTGGAGTACGTATTTCACGCTTTTAGATTTTAAAGTGACGATATCTATTTTTCGCGATTAAATGAAAAGTGAAAATTTTCAAGCGCGCGAAAACGCGACGGCTAAAGTATGAATGCTGGGAAATCTCCGTGTGACGTCGTTCTGGTTCCCGCTGCCGCATGTGAGGTGATCTTGGGGCGAGGCTCTGAGCGCTGATACGACGCAGGATGCTAGCGGGTAGCGCTTGACTTAAATAAGGACCTTTAATACCCAATCAAACGAAGGAAACTTTCCGACCTTAGGCAGTTTTAAGACATGTTTCCCTGAGCTCTGTGCCTCATGCATGCACTGGTAATCTCGGACCATGTATAACTCCTATCTACTCGTATAGAAACTAGGTCCCTGTGACGTCACGTGGAGTGGCATCGCATGGGCGCCAATCTGGCCTTTTTTAAATGAGGATAAAATTTACCATTGCCATTCGTCTAAACCGGTATTTCAAAAACCAAATAATTTGTATATTATGAATGCACTAATGGTGGGTAACGAATCGCAATCAATGCCTTTCGTTTTCTTTGATGGAGGGAACTAACCTCATTCCGAAAACAACCACCAACACGGGACATTGTCATTGTGAAGCCAGTGCTGTAGTTGGAAAAAAATTAGGCGGCACTTAACAAATATTCCAACATCTGAACATGTATTGTATATCCGGCCGCGAAGGTATTTAAACCGGTGTGCTTATAGCGAGTTTGGATTTAAGGGGTTACGCCGTACCGGCCCAACTACGGCACTGTGTGAAGCATACACTTGTCTGCACACGAATGATTCTTGGCATTAATTTTTCGCATGTTCTAATCGTACGTCAAAATTTGATGCGCGGTCAAAAGAGTTAAAATTTAACTGTTCACTCGTCATTCTAAATGTCAAACGACGGTATAAGATCACAATAAGCGTCAAAACATTCAACGATTTCGTTATTTTTCGAAATTGAAGGTCTATGTGAGCGAGGATTATCTTCAACGTGTTGTCGGCCCTGTGAAAATGATTTGTGCCAGCGGAAAACTTGTGCTCTTGATAAAGTTTGAATCACACTATCATTTTTTTTCGTCGCGAAAAGCGATCGCTCTAGTGATAATTTTTCTGAATCACGCGGTCACTCCCGCCGTCGCTTTTCGCATCATTTCCAATATCACAGCTCGTTGTCATAGGACCCACATCACGAAATTACATAGCGTGTTTGTTTATTAATGTCGTTCCCACAATTGTCAAACGTTGCGCTGCAATCGCTCCATACGGGCATGCGTTCCGATTGGCTGATATGGGGTTTTAGTGGCGGTTTTAGCGACGGAAAAAGCGACCGGACTAGTGATGAAAAATAGCGATGGGAATCCTCATCGAGATCGCGAAAAACAATTGCCGTCGACGATCATTTCGCCGAGTGATCGCGATAGTGATCACTTTCGCGACGAAAAAAAAAATGATCGTGTGATTCAGGCTTAAGCTATGTTCCCCATAGGGCAGTTTCAACTTTTTAAAAAGTCTCACTCGCGGATTCACCAAGTTTAACGAAATACTAAATCCCACAGCGTTGCTCTAAATTTCGATGATTCATTTTTGTTTCACACAAGAAAAACACGGCTTCACTGACGGCGCTGTCAAAAATAATTTGTTAGCTCCATGGAGTTAATAATTTATTTAAGCGTGACGTACGTACGCACTCCAGGAGTAATATTATTTCGATTTAGGCATTTAAAACAAATAGGGAACCATCCTATTGATCATGAAATTCATATTTCGGCCGTCGTTCGCACTCATAACTCTCGTTTTCTCTACGCTAATTTTAATTTCATAGTTATTCTGCCAATTTTTGTATCTTTCCTTGGATATTACGGTTGTTATCTCCCGTGACCACAATGTCAACGGTCAACTTGATGCCTTTTGTAGAGTAAATAGTGAAATATTTATATAAATGACTTATTTTTTTCCCGATCGACCTGTCATCACGCACGGGAATCAAATCAAATAGCCAAATACTGAACTCAACCTTTTTTTTCGAATTTGTTTTACAAAGTATCGCATTAACCGATGAAATGCCTCTGTTTTGTAAGGTCAATGTATGAGAATGTTTAGCTTTCATGACGATTACATTAGCATTGTAGATTTTTTCCGTCGGTTTAAATCGAAATCCTAACGTTAACACTGGCCTTCTTCGAATGAGGTTAAAATTTACCATTAACATTTGTCTAAACTGGGATTTCTAAATCAAAATAATTTGTTTACTATGAATACACTAATGGTGGGTAACGAATCGCAATTAATTCCTTTCGTTTTCTTTGATGAAGGAAACTACCCTATTCTTCAGTAGCAATCCGATATTCCGTGGCTATATTTCCAGGAAATTATGGGTAGAGCGAAGACTGAACCACTTTTTCCCGAGAAGTTGATCCCTCTTACCTTGCAATGGCGTGAAAACGAACTGCAGTCGGACGTGGATATTTCGCGAATTCACAAAGATGACGATTTTTGGAAAAAAAAAAATTCATGGCGGATAAATTAGCAAGGTTTTTGCAGTGAGCCTTTTTCGCCGCTCATCGTCCTGTATTTGAAATGGGCGCTACAAATTGCGCTGAAATCGAAAAAAAAACTGGTCAAGAATTAAAAAAATCGAATTTTTTCATTCCGCACCCAAAATAGTGTATCATTTTATAATGACCAGGGCATATGAAAATGATGTTGGATATTTTTCAAAACAAATTTGCTTAGTTTTTATAGCTCGCCAAAAATCAATAAAAATCTATGACATCTTGAGTGCGCCAATTTTACGAAAGCGGAAAAGTTCAATATATGGGCGTAGAAGCAAAAATCGCTTAAGTCGGTAAGGAAAATCAGACTGGATTGAATCGAAAGATTTCAACGTATTTTCTTTAATAATAGTTTAAAACATGTAACTAAAATGGTTTTTTAAGCAAATAATTTTAAAAACTAATGAAGCGCTGCCGTAATTGACTTAAAGTGTTGGTTACATTCACTTTTTCAATGCTAATAGGTAAAATATTACAGCTTGAACTACAATGCCTTGCCCCCCCATCTCTTGATTTGATCTTGGTTACGCTCTTGGTTCAATGTTTGTTTCCATAGCAATGGATTATTATCAATAATTCGGAATTTATGAGAATATTTATGGAGAATAATATTCTTGTAATTAATTACAAGCGAACTTTTATCACAGTCACTTGTTTATTTATTGACTTTATTATTTGTTTAAAATATCACCGCTTTTCGTTAATTTTTTTTATCTAATATTAGGATGAAAGTAGTTTTTGCCGCTTGTCTCTCTGGAATTATTTACGTTAGGAGATAGACTGAAGTCCATATTATTAGACGGAAAAGAAAAATCTTGCTCTAACTTGCACCCGTCTGATTTTTTTTAGACAAAGCAAAACGATTTCGCGCATTGGGCGCCCCATGACCCGCAACACAAGGGGTAGGCACTCGGGAAATTAGCGTGACTTGCGCAGCCTTCCGTTTGAGTGACTAGATTTTCTCTAAATATGGAGTGCATTGAATTGAAGTTATTATTATTATTTGAGGTGCCTTTATGGTATTCACCCTCTTCTGACGGTTTTACCCTAGGATCTTCATGCGATAGCCGCCTGCGGACAGCAATAAGCCCATAAGGGAAGTTTCCTTCATCAAAGAAAACGAAAGGCATTGATTGCGATTCGTTACCCACCATTAGTGCATTCATAATATACAAATTAATTGGTTTTAGAAATCCCAATTTAGACGAATGGCAACGGTCAATTTTAACCTCATTTGAAAAAGGCCAGATTGGCGCCCATGCGATGCCACTCTACGTGACATCACAGGGACCTAGTTTATACACGAGAGGATAGGAGTGTTACATCGTCTGAGATTACCAATGCATGCACGAGGCACAGAGCTCAGGGAAATATGTCTTAATAATTTTTTATTGAAACTGGCTAAGGTTGGAAAGTTTTCTTCGTTTGATAGGGAAATAATAATCCTTATTTAAGCCAAGCGCTACCTGCTATCAGGGTACTCTGCTACCTGCTAGCACCCTGCGTCGTATCAACGCTCAAAGCTTCGCCCCAAGGTCACCTTACTTGCGGCAGCGGGAACCAGAGCGACGTCACATGGAGTTTTTCCAGCATTCATACTTACCCGTCGCGTTTTCGCGCTCTTGAATATTTTCACTTTTCATTTAATCGCGAAAAATAGATATCGTCATTTAAAAATTTAAAGGCGTGAATTACGCACTCAAGGAGTAATAATCTTTCGATTTAGGCAATAAAAAATAATAGGAAACCACCTTATTCGCGTCTCCCGGGAAACTAAACATTAATTTTTAGTTAAGGAAAACCCAATGAATTAATTACTTTAAGTTTCCCCTACACAACATGCAAGCAGGGATCGGATAGTCTCTAAAAATTATCTGCCACCGCCAGGATTTGAACCTGACCTCACATGGTGGGAAGCCAATACTTCAGCCACCACATCAACCCGATCCTCTCGAAGCGTATTTAAGTCTGCTTTTAGCGAGAGAGGTACTCATTAGTAACCTTGTGAAAAAATGCAAAAGTCGTTTATGCGCCCATGTTTAACTGTATTTATGGGGAAAATGTTTTTCTGTCTTCTAATAATTCACTGAGCCAAAATTCTAAAATTGATTTTTTGTCTACAAATAAATTTGCGAACTCCCTCATGGACACTAAATTGCATAAAATCGTTGGCCTTAAACGACATAAACATATCCCCATCAGTTATACACCCATATTATTAGTAAACAGCATATTCCTATCACTCGAAATTCAACAATCTCATTCAACAACAGACCATATCTGCACTAAATTATATGCTCTCATGCACACTAAACAACATACCTATCATTGTAAATAAATACCCTCATTCACCTTAAACAATCCCACACAGAAAATAAACATCTATTAGATATCTAATAGATATCTACAGATAGATAAATAGTTATCTAATAGACATCTATCATAGATATCTATTAGATATATTATTGTCAAAATAGCAGCAGTTCTAATAGATATCTACGGTAGATGTCTATTAGACATCTACTGTAGATGTCTATTAGATGTCTACTGTAGTTGTCTATTACATATTTAATTATCTGTTTAATACTTATCTATATCTATAAAAAATTTTCTCATGCCTATGCTTGATGCAATTAACATTAATGAAAAAATTGTCGCCGTATGATCAAAATGAAAACTACAAAAAAAATACCGCGACATGGCATTGAACTTGTGTTCCCCACTCCGTAGCCTAACGCGCTCACCACTGCACCAGCAGATCTTGTTGAGGGAATTGTGCTTTTTTGTAACATTATAACAATTGTTAAAATAACACTCGGAAATAAATTAATTACAGCCAAACTAAGGCCCATTCAATGGAATCATACATCTATTCATAGATGAAAATAGACAATATATAGGTAGATACAGTTGGCATAGTCGCCACGCATCGTTCTACGCGTCGCAAAATTTTTTAAGTCCGCCATCACTCCAGTAAGGAACCAAAAAATTTGTCCCTAAATCAAATGTTATATCGCTTCCATAGCTCATGAATCGCGTTTAAAAACACACTTTCGGAGATGTATCCAAAATCGCCCCTTGTCACCTGCACATCTAATAGATGTCTAATAGATATCTATTAGATATACGTCTATTCATAGATGAAAATAGACAATATCTAGATATCTATAGATATCTATTTTCCGTGTGGGAGATGTCTAATAGGCAACTATTATATATACATCTACCCGTAGATAAAAATAGACAAAATATAGATACAGTTGGCATAGTCGCCAGGCATGGTTCTACGCGTCGCGAAATTTTTTAAGTCCGTAATCAATCGAGTAAGGGACCAAAAAAAATGTCCCTTAATCAAATGTTAAATCGCTTCCATAGCTCAAGAATCGCGTTTTAAAACACACTTTCGGAGATGGATCCAAAACCAGCCATTGTCACCTGCACATCTAATAGATGTCTAATAGGCAACTATTAGATATACATCTATCCGTAGATGAAAATAGACAAAATATAGATACAGTTGGCATAGTCGCCAGGCATGGTTCTACGCGTCGCAAAATTTTTTAAGTCCGTAATCACTCGAGTAAGGGACCAAAAAAAATGTCCCTTAATCAAATGTTTAATCGCTTCCATAGCTCAAGAATCGCGTTTTAAAACACACTTTCGGAGATGGATCCAAAACCAGCCATTGTCACCTGCACATCTAATAGATGTCTAATAGGCATCTATTAGATATACATCTATCCGTAGATGAAAATAGACAAAATATAGATATCTATAGATATCTATTTTCCGTGTGGGATATAATCTTACTGGCACAAATTAAGCCCTATTTCAACAAAATTAAATACGTACAATTAATCACATTAAATAAATTCCATTATTCACACTAATTTGTGTAATATTTCTTAATTATTGGAAGAAAAATTAAAGGATGTCTTTATTTGAAAGTAGATCCTAACAAACAATCTAAGGTAATTCACAAGAATCATAGCCATACACATGGAAACATACATAGAAACATCCATAACAACATGGATGCATATTCATAACAAATTAGATAACCTCATTTTCACTATTCAAAATGCTCACATCATTCTCAATAAATTAGGTAAACCACCGCTCAAAAATATACCCACAACTAGCTATCAAAAATAAGTATAACTTTCTACAATTGTGGGTTAACTCAGTACATTTTTAGAGGTTAAGTTGTGAAATTTTTCTTTATTAAAAATACCAAGGGAGAATCTTAACTTGAAATGGAAACTATTGGTTTTAGCAGTTCCATATAATAAAACCAAATTTCAAGTTTTCACTTCTCACAGTAAAATATAAACAGAATAGACAGTAAGAGTTAAATACGTTGAATGAAACAATATTTACAATTCAAAAATGAAAAAAAAATGATTTTTTCAAAGCGCCAATTACAAAAACAGGCATTTTTAATTATTTATTACACTAGCAAATGAGATCAGCAGTTATTAAGGGTAACACATGTGTGTACTCAAGATTTTATAGAAATTAACAAGGACCACACTTGAAAAGAAAAATGAAAATTTCATTTGCAGACAGTAAAAATTGGTTATTTGAATATTATAAATAATGATTAGACAAACTCTTTAATTGAAATGAACAAAGTATTGGTTTTTGCAGTGGAAGGTAAAAGAAGGAATCCTTTTTAAATTATTTATTTATCATATTAGAACATAAATTAAGTGGATGAGTTGGTCATTTAATTATGGCTGAATGAATAAATTTTGTTGGAAATAGCAATATGCACACTTATATACAAAATGAAAATGCAATATTCGTACAAGTGATAAATAATGTAAATAAGTGTTTTAAATTTTAATTTCTCACAATAGCAGATGGCATAAGATGTGTACCACGTGTAAAATTGGCGAATCATACAATTTAACAACAGAAATATCAAGGCGCTCATAGTAATATAAATATAATTTATTGCAGATAAAATTGGCAAATTAAGTAATACAGATGGTGTTTAAAACAAGAATTACAAATGTATGAATAAAAATAGAAATTACTTGAGATTAAAACTGAGGCAATTAGAACTCTGACACACAGAAATAATTTCATGTACACTACGATAAATACACTATTGCATCACCAACTGCATTAGCCAGGGGAAAGTCATGCGTGTAAACTAAGTCGTCAGTTTTACACTTTGAAATAATTAATGCGTTTGCATTCGCTCGAAGTAGTCCGCGAATACCGTGAAAAGTATTAGCAAGAATAACGCTTAATAAAACGCGGCAGTTTTGAATAGAACATCTTCACAACCTCTGTGAAACATGAGATACAAACATATCCTCTGTTACACTCAAATTCACAAACACACGTCACCAACTGCATTAGCCAGCGGAAAGTCATGAATGAGAATTCAGCAGTTTTGAATTTTGAAAAAAATCTACAATGTTTGGATTAACTCGAACTAGTTCGCTAATGCTGTGAAAAAATTAGTGAGAAAACTGCCGAACGGAATGATTGAAACGAACGGATTGTTTGGTAACAATGCATCTCCGTGGCAACTTAGTTAAAACATGACTGTCCGCTGTTACACCCCCTCTCCACGTTGAGGACGCAGTTGGATTTGAGGGGGACATGCACTACTCTACACTACCAAAAGTCTAGGATAAAATCAAGCACTACAACTACAGTTAAACGATTGCAATTTAAGAAAACTCATACGGTAAATATTCCCACCGTGTAAAATACCCCAGATCACAGTTATATTTAATCTAAATAAAAACCCTCATTCACGCTAAATAGCATACTCATTCACGCACAATTCCATACCAATGTTCACACTAAATCAAATTCACTCAATCATATTTAACCTATATAAAAATTCACACTAAATGAACCAGCATTCACATTAAATAACACACGCACATTCATGCTAACTTACATAGTCTTACATAGTCATAGAGCGTAAGTATACCAATTTTAACACTAAAAAATTCATCTATTCACACTAAATCATATTCACTCATTTACACTAACTGAATACCCTAATTCACGCTAAATATCACGCTTACATTCATACTTATTTAATAACCTGATTATTAACACTACATTAATACCCTCATTCACACCAAATAATATAACTTATTGTACACTAACTCGTACAAATATTCACACTAAATAACATTCATTCATTCGCAATAAATAACGCACTACCATTCATACTAAACTAATACTTTCATTCTCTATATTTAAAACACCTAATCTCATTCACACTAAATCACTGTACCAATATTCATGCTATATAAAATGTCCTCATTCATACTAACTAGTAACGCAGTTTCATTCACACAATATAACATACGTAATCTCATTCATACTTAAGTATTCACATAATTCACACTAAATAACATATCCTCATTCATACTAAATAACACACCTATTCACACATTATAACATACGTAATCTCATTCATACTAAAGTATTAACCTAATACACACCAAAGATCATACAATCATTCACACTAAATTACATATGCTCTCATTCATAATAAATTAAAACATTAATTCGCAATATGTAAAATACCTGATCTCATTCACACTAAATCAGTGTACCTATATTCACGATAAATAACATGTCCTCATACATACTAAATAACACTCTCTCATTCACACCATATACATACGTAATCTCATTCATACTAAAGTATTAACCTAATTCACACTAAATAAGTCCTCATTCATACCAATCAACTCACTCATTCACACTACATAACATACCTTATATCATTCATACTAAATTATTAATCTAATTCACACCAAAGAACGTAACCTCATTCACACTAAATCACGTACCAATATACACACTAAAACACACGTCCTCATTCATACTAATTAGTAACGCAGTTTCATTCACACAATAATACAATAACACACGATAAGATATGTAGTGTCATTCATACTAAATTAATACATTCATTCGCAATATGTAAAATACCTAATCTCATTCACACTAAATCACATAATACCGTAATATTCATACTAAATAACAAGTCCTCATACACACTAAATAACACACTCATTCACACAATATACATACGTAATCGCATTCATACTAAAGTATTAACCTAATTCACGCCAAAAATCATACAGTCATTCACACTACATAACATACGTAATATCATTCATACTAAATTAATACATTAATTCGCAATATGTAAAATACCTAATCTCATTCACACTAAATCACATAATACCGTAATATTCATACTAAATAACAAGTCCTCATACACACTAAATAACACACTCATTCACACAATATACATACGTAATCGCATTCATACTAAAGTATTAACCTAATTTACACCAAATATCATACAGTCATTCACACTACATAACATACGTAATATCATTCATACTAAATCATTAGCCTAATTCACACCAAAGAACACAACCTCATTCATACTTAATCACGTGCCAATATTCACACCAAATAACATGTCCTCAATCACGCTAAATAACACTGTCATTCACACCTTATGATATCTCATTCACACCAATTGACATAGATCATTCACTCCATGTAATACACCCTTAAATAAACAATATCAATCCAACCATATCACATTATCACATTTACACCTAACACATTCTCTCATTCACAGCAAAACATAGTTATAAAAAAATCAAAAAGGCAAATACATTTCAAACAGGTACAAAAAACATCCAAAAATACAAAAGCAACGTCTTCATAAGGCCTTTCTTCATCCATATTGAGTCTTCAAGCTCTGAGTGTTCCTCTTGTATCTTCAACTCTTGAGGCTTCATATCTTCAAGTGTCCCTCGTTGTAATCCATTCCATTCTTCATTTTGCTGAGATCTTGTTTCACTTTACTGAGTCCAAATAAGGCATTTCTTCATTCGGAAAGCTGCCAGTCCAGGTCCCATGAATGAAGGCTACCGTCCTCCTCCTATTGTAGAAAAAACATCAAATATACTCAACAATAAGATAAAAAGATAATGAAAAACGGACATGAAAAATACCGCCCTCTTGGAAATGAATAATATAATTTTTTATCCAAATCATTTGAGCATTTTTCACCTTAGAAAGTAGAAAAAACTACATAGGGTTGTTATTTGACCCGGAGAGTTGAATAGGGTCGTTTCGTTCACAAAGAAAACGAAAAGCATTGATTGCGATTCGTTACCCACCATTAGTGTACTCATAATATACAAATTAATTATTTTTAGAAGTCCCAGTTTAGACGAATGGCAATGGTCAATTTTGTACTGCATTTGAAAAAGGCCAGATTGGCGCCCATGCGATTTCACTCCACGTGACGTCACAGGGACCTAGATTCTATACGGGTAGTCAGGAATTTTACATCGTCTGAGGTAACAAATGAATGCATGAGGTACACAGCTCAGGGAAACATCTCTTAAAACTGCCTATGGTCGGAAAGTTTCCTTCATCTGATAGGGTAATAATAATCCTTATTTAAGCGAAGCGCTACCTTCTAGCAGGGTACTCTGCTATCTGCTAACAGCCTGCATCGTATCGGCGCTCATATCCTCGCCCAAAAGTTACCTCACACGGCGGCAGCCGGAACCAGCATGACGTCACACGGGTTTTTCCCAGCATTCACACTTAGCGGTCGCGTTTTCGCGCGCTTGAAAATGTTCACTTTTCATTTAATCGCAAATAAATAGATATCGTCAGTTAAAAATCTAAAAGCGTGAAATACGTACTCCAGGAGTAATAATCTCTCGATTTATGCAATAAAAGAATTGGAAACCGCCCTATTCCACGGATTTCGGATTTGAAAACCTTTCTATAGTTTCTTTGTGTAGATTCTTTACTACAGTTACTTTTTGGATTGGACCCTTAACGTTCCAAAATTAGATTTCACATTGTGTTGGGGAAGTTGTTTGGGTGTAGCCTCGTTCGACTCCACGGCGCAACAAATACTCATCATTTAAAATATTAAAGTCGATGATGGCATTGCTAATATTTAAAAAAATAAAGAGCGTGCAAACTCAGGGGCGCAGCTAGGAATTAAGGATAAGGGGGTTTCAGGCGAAACTAATACTGGGGGGGGGGGGGTTAACAAGAGCGAGCGTAGCCAGGATCAAAACTATGGGGGAGGGGGAGGAAACCCATAATCCCATTGTTGTCCAAGTTATAGGAAAGATTTAAGCATGGAGAAGGTGAAAGAAATCAACAATTTTAGGGGAACTTTAACAGCTCTATATTAGTTTTAAAATTTTTTTGCTTGAGTAAATATTTTTTTCCTTAACACTATGAGGTCCTACTATGAGTCTAGTGCTACAAGCACTAGGCTTGTCGTAGCATCAGGTCTAACTTTGAGTATCGGGTAATCCCTTGAAACATTACCATTGTACAAATCGCATCGCCTTGTGATGTCGAGCTCAAATCGAAGTTAGACCTGATGCTACAGGAAACATAATGAAGATACACTTTTGTATGTTCCAAAAGAGTTTTAATTACCGACCCAGGTTTCGACAGTACACTATGTCATTATCAAGGTGAATATACATAAATTTGCGAGCTTATATATACCTAAGAGGGGGGGGGGGGTTAGGCAGGGTGGAGGTCATTTGATGGTGGGAGGGGGAAGAGCTTACGAGGAAATAGTTTCCTCAAGGTCAGTGGGTTTACTTGCCGAGTCCAGGAGAACTGATAATAAAGGAGAGGAGTGGTATGGGTACAAAAGTTCGTTAACCACCCGTACATTTTTGTTGCGACATGCTCTTAAAATTTCTAACTGCTCAAGAAAGTCCAACTTTTTACCTTTACAAAGATTGCGGAGAACCTTGACATTGAAATCACTGCCATGGTTGCAGTCTAACAAATGTTTAGCAAAACTAGAGGTTGAATCGCCTCTTACCCAACACTTCATACGTTCATTTTCCCTAGTTTTTATGGCACCTGACCAATATACGTAGACTTACAATCGGGCATATTGCAATACAATTTATACACACACCGCTTTGGTCTTCGTCAATAAATTTTGGTTTTGAATTAAATAAAAAATTGCCAACAGTTGTCTTATTATAAAATTATAATCTTACTTTATCTTTCGGGAACATACCAGTCACCCGACAAGATAGGGGGCCAAGGAATGGTATTTTCCCCCAAGATGTTACTGGTCTATCACTATTAGGAGATGTTGAGGGCAAGGTTGTGACGGTCTTCCTCAAGGTCAGTGGGTTTACTTGCCGAGTCCAGGAGAACTGATAATAAAGGAGAGGAGTGGTATGGGTACAAAAGGTCGTTTACCACCCGTACATTTTGACCTTGAGGGACACATTTCCTCGTTAGCTCTTCCCCCTACCACCATCATAACGACCTCCACCCTGTCTTAACCCCCCCCTCCCCCCACTCCCATCCCTAAGGTATATATAAGCTCACAAATTTATGTATATTCACCGTGATAATGACATAGTGTACTGTCGAAACATGGGTCGGTAATTAAAACTCTTGTGGAACATATAAAAGTGTATCTTCATTATTTTTCCTGTCAACAAGTTCCACCAAGTATTGCCTTCCAACCTTAAGTTGACCTGATGCTACGACAAGCATAGTGTCCGTAGCACTAGACTTGTCGAGCCAGTCTCTACATTGGACCGCAAAAGGTTGAAGGCATTTGCTATTTTTGCTTCTAAGGGGGGAGGGAGGGGGCAACTGCCCCCATCCTGCCCCTCGCTGGGTACGTCCATGGGGTCTGAGGGTATAGAATACCCGCTAGGGTAGTCAGGAGGTGCGGGGGCCCTCCCCCAGAAAAAAATTGAGATAAAAAGTCCAAATCGGTGAGTTTTACGGCCTTCTGAGGGTTTTTTAATTAATCCTCACACTATTCCATAAGTAATATTAATACAATTAAGCAGAATAGATTTAACTTAAAAATTTCTCTGAGCTCTGGAGGAGGTTGGGGGGTTTTAATCTCTCCCATGACCCCCCCCCTTTCACTGCACCACTGTAATAATTATGTAACGATATTTTCCTCTAAATAATTTATATAAATATTGAATTAATTTATGCAAATATTGATTATAGTTTGCAAAACTTGGGAAAGAAAGGTGTCACATGGAAAATACCCCGAACACACTTTCAAATGTTTGTAAAATCGAAACTATCAATTGTTTTTGGTTATTGATTCCATATATATTTTTTTAGACAAATGAAATCAAAGCGATCAATGAAATTTGGGGTTTTTTCAGCAATTTAAACGTTTCAGCAACGTGCCACTGCAACCCACTGGGAGTGGCTGCTAGGCGTAATGACAACGTCTTTAAAGACTGAGTTAATGTTTACGAGATGACCGTCTGAAGTATTAACTACCTTCCAGCTAGTTTGCTTAAAACCGTTTTGAAACTGTTTTCGTTCGAAACTTGCCGTTTCAAATTAAAAAAAAATATTTGAAACGGCACAATTATGAGTGTTACTCATCAAAGGTTGCAGGAGTGTTGCAATAATGCAGTGTGTCACGTTACAGTAACGCTGTCAAGACGTTTCCAAAATGCGATCGGGACGACGTTTGGAGGCTTTTTAAGCAGGGCTGGCAAGTAATACGAAACGAAAGTCGAAACCGGGTAAAATTTCAATTATAGTTTCGTTCCAGGGGGCGAAATGAAGAGAACTAAACGAAATGTGGAGCTACACTCAGGGTTGAAATGAAATCGGAGTCGGTCGATGCAGGTCAAAGACTTCCATCCTCGTTACGTTCTCGTGGAAAAGAAGACGGATGGAACATTCGGGCATAAAGTGTATCGAAAACCAACAACAAAAAATCCGTCCATATATATCTCACCATCAACCAGCCCAAATAAATGGAGTGGTCAACGCCTTAATTGATTCACCGCTCCTACACGATAAGTGACCAGAACGAAGAGAGACGGAAGCTAGAGGCCATTCTACGGGGAAATGGATTCGACGACAGAGCTATCTCTCGCACTTTTAATGAAGTCATCAAAAAGAAGAACGAAATGAAAAACAACACCGCAGAAGCCGCGAACACATCCACAAATGACCTCAGCGACCAGAAGAAAGCCTTCCTGCCATACATTAACGGGGACGACTGACGCAATAGGAAATATCCTACGAAAATTCCAGATTAGGACAATCTTCTCGCCTCACACCCAGATAAAGCATCTCGCAAACACCGTCAAGGATAGAATTCCACTACAAGTGGAAGGGGTCTACCAAATTCCTTGCCAGACGTGCGGGAATAAATACATCGGCTATTTCAATAGCTTCTTTGGATATTTCAATATCCAAAAAAGAAAAGAACAATTTTAACGGTGATACCGGCATTAAAATTGGCCGCACTTGGCAACCCGTAGTGAGAATAAACAAGCAGCAACCCACTCCTCCAACCTCCCGCTCCCTTCCCCCCACCACCTGACCACAGATACCTATATAAAAGAATTTAAATTCTCAACTCTTCATAATCAATTTGAAAAAGCGATCAGCATCGGTCGGGAAACGTTGGGGCCACCCAAAGAATTGACGCGGCGACATAGCCAAAACGTTTTTAATCATAATCACATATTTCCAGTGGCGGTTTGCCCATAAGGACTCTCGGACGCCGCCCCTCCCAAATATTTGAAAAAGTAAAAAAAATAAATATCCATTAATTTATAATTATACATCTGATTAATCAAAGCGTTTTTTCAGTCCCATGCATCGAATGTGTTGGAAAAACACGAAAAGAAATAGCGCGAGAAGTTCGTATTTGTAGCCGTGGGGCGCTGGCCAGAACGTCCCAATCCATCCCCATGCAGTTATATGGAGAGTGGTAGTGGTGGGGGCCGCTGGTGCTATGACGCGTCTAACGTTGTGTCTTATGGAAGTCTTGGGACGTCGTCCGAAAATGCGCAGAGCGACGTATGAGTTGATATCGCTGCGCAGGCCGGCGCGGCGGGCGTATAATCTGGCGTCTACTTGGTGCTGCCACAGAAAAGGGACCTACGGAATCAGAATGGTCACTGTACTGGGTGTAGTTATACGATTTTAATTTTTAATTACTGGTAGGTATTGCTACAGTAAATAAATTATCCCATTATGCTTGCGTTTTTTGGTGTTTGAATTCCGGAACACATAAAATCCAACCAGTTAAAGGCCGTATTGACGAAGGAAAACTATTCTCGAGTATTTGACACAGTTCTGTTATGATTACGAATTTCAAGAACCTTGGGGAAACTAATATTATAATATTTAGGCCTTAACAATGTATTCATATCATGCCGATGATTAGAAATGTGGTACCTATTTTTCAGATAAATTTATCAAAAGACCTGCAGTATTAGGAAAAATCAGTTAACATTCCCCACTGATTTATAATTTAAGAAATAGTTGCGTGCGTGATAGGGTGAAGGGTTAAATATGATTTAAATCGTTAAGCGCGACTTTAAATAGAGTCATTCAATTAATGTCATGAAGTGCCGCGTACGATGCACCTTTTGTGTGTAGGTTCATCATTTTTCTAGCCGTCCTTGTTGTATTAGTTCATGTTCACCTAATTCCTCAGCGGCAGAGCGGTAGCTGTCTGACGGAAAATGCCCACTTGGGTCTGATTTAAGTGGCCTCGAAGAGTTCATATCAGTGCGGAAATCCTTACAGCTCCCATCTGTGGCTCAGTCGAGTCGTCTTCTTTTACGATCTAGAACTTATTTTCTATTATATCATGGCAATGATTTCGAAGAACGGTTATTCCAAATGCGACCCGTTGGCGTTTCGTGTGTTTACCACATATGAATCTTAGACTCAAGGAGATGGTCCGTGACGTCCTTTGTTTGCTTGAATGCCTTTGCTAACCTTAAATTCGTCCCTCAGCTGAATCAGCATTAGTGGACCACGACTTCTATCTCCCTTGAGTCGTCTTTATAGTAACGGCAAGACTCTCGGAAAGAACGGAGTGAAATGAGTTCAGACATCATTTTCGAGGAGTTAATTGTGCGTAATTGCCGATTAAGAAGTTTCTCAGTGCTGTGTGTACATTCAAGAAGACAATTTTGAATTAATCAACAATGCTCGTTTTTTTAAGGGAAATATAGGGAAAAATTGTCCCAATTCTGTGTCCAGGCACCTTGTTCTTTTTGGTCGTATTTTTCGTCGGCCTATTTTGTGTCGTCCCTTGTTTATTTATAGACTAGTGCCCTTGCCATGTGTTCAATCAGAAAGAAATTGTTGTCCAGCGCTGATTTCAACGAACGTGTAATTGATCACTTTGCTGGACAAAATGAAAGAAGGATGGACTTTTGCAATATAACTAAAGGCCTGTGAGTATTCCATATTTTGTTAAAAATGTGTGAGAAATGTTTAATTGTTGATTTTAAATCATACTGTATTCAAGAAGCAACGCGAACACCGCCATCAAAGTTTACATCTGCAATAGCAAAGCGCGCGCATTCTAGTAGTGTTTGTTGCCTAGTGGAAGTCAGTGACACTCTCCTCCCTCCTCAGGTGTTACAAGTGTCATTGCTACCTAAATCATTGCAAATGTTGTATAGATTTGACAAATAACGCATTATGATTGCAAAACGAAGAACAGAAGTGTATTGCGGGCATATCCGCACGAAGAATGTAGACGCTAAAACCTAAAGTTACGTATTTTCGTTTGTATTTGCAAAATATCGCAGCAAATATATTTTTATTCTTCAAGATCATTGGTCAGTATCATCGAGAGTCCGGACTAAGCCGATCCGTATGACCGAGAGTCTACTGCATTTAGTATTTATTAATCAAGCTTTATTAGGAAAACTAGGTATTTTTGTTGAAAAAAACGGATTGTGTGGCATCACAGAATTTAATTCCTAGATTACCGTAAAAACTTAATAAAATACACGAAATATTAAAAAATTATGACCCCCCGGTGGAGTGCGCCCCCCCTACCATTTGACTCACGAGCCGCCACTGCATATTTCGCCTTCGAACAGTTTAGTTTCGACCCACGCACCGAGTTCAAAGTATGGTTGAATGAATTTAGAGGTTCGGCCTACCGCCACTAGATGCATGGGGCACTCATATTTTTACCACAAACAGGAGAACGGTGAACGCAAACTAGCCGTTCGATTTTTAAGCTCAGATGTTTTAACCTCTCTACGCGTACGTCAAACGTAATTGGTCGAAACTATTCCCTCTTACAAATGAAAAAACGACTTCGTTTTCTTCCACTAATTTATTTTCACGGTACGACATGTTTCGACCTTGAGCGGTCATTTACGAGTACAAAAATTTTTCAAAAGTCGGGTAAATTTATACCAGGAAGGGACTTGGGGAGTTTGGAGGGGGAAGAGGGTGCTAGGAGGTGGGGGGAGTAATGGGTGGCGGTTATGGTGAGGGATGGGAAAACCACTGCGAGGACAGTGTTGATGACTATATGCAAGGGTCATTAGTAAAGTATTAGGGTGGATGTGGGTTATCAGTAGGTGTGGGATTGAGTGGGAGGTTAGGGTTTTTACGTCCTTCAGTGTACTTTAGAGATACGATATCCTATTTGAAAGTTTTTCCCCCTCCCTCTTCTCTGTTGACCAATCCGTTCAACCTAATTACCTTCCTCCCTCCCCCTCCTAGCCTGGTATAAAAGGATGTGATATGGACCTCTGTAGAGTTCACCTGATGATGACGTCAAACGTTGGAACCATGGTGGTGAATAAATATTAATGTGAAAGCACAAAGTTCTTCTTTATAATGTTAATTATGAATCGCTTTCACCAAGTTACGCCTCAAACAATTAATTTCACCCGAAATAACTTTTCGTCCAGATGAAAATTATATTTACTAACAGGAGAACGGTGAACGCAAACTGGCCATTCTATTTTTAAGCTCAAATGTTTTAACCTCTCTAAACTGATGTCAAACGTAATTGGTCGAAACTATTCCCTCTTAATCCCCTCAACTCAACTTTTGGGGTCTAATTCTAAATCTAAACTTAACTATGAGCAGAGGAGTTTCGATTAATTAAGTATCATTCCCGGGAATAATGTTTCGCCCCGGAACGACACTTAACTCCTTGGTGATTTTAATTTCGTGCGGGAACGAAACTATACGTAGGCCCAGGTGCGCAGCCAGGAATTAAGGCTAGGGTGGGTTTCAGGCGCAACTAATACTCGGGGGTATGGGGGTATTTGGGGTATAACATTCCAGTAGACGCGATTTTTCTTGATTTCAAAAAGGCATTTGATAAAGTACCCCACGGAAAGTTAATATTAAAACTGAAATCTTATGGTCTAGACGAAGATGTCATTTCCTGGATTAGAGAATTTTTGAGCGACCGCGTCCAAAGAGTAGTATTAGACGGTGCAGTCTCCAATGAGGTTAGAGTGACTTCTGGCGTTCCTCAGGGTAGTGTCATTGGCCCACTCCTATTCCTTCTTTATATAAACGACATTGGCGAAGTAGTGCAGAGTAAGTTACGATTATTTGCAGACGACGCTGTAGTTTACAGAGAAATTCGTTCCAGCAAAGATATAGATGAACTAACGAATGACCTTGCTGCTATCCAAGCTTGGTGCGATGCTTGGCAGTTAGAATTAAATTTGGAAAAATGCGTCGTAATGAATTTCTGGAAGAAGAATAACTCCCTACAGCGTAACTATGTCATTCGGGGCGCGCAGTTAAAGGCAGTTGAATCTGTGAAATATCTAGGGGTTAGACTCAATAATGATCTATCGTGGAATAAACATATTCGAGAAATAACCGGTCAAGCTAATCGTAAAATGGGTTTTGTTAAAAGAATATTAGGAAAGTGCGACGACAAAGTGAGAGAAATTAGCTACTTTTCCCTCGTTAGACCACATTTGGAATACGCTGCCAGTGTTTGGGACCCTCATGAAAAAGGCTTAATAACAGAGTTAGAACGCGTGCAAAGAAGAGCTGCCAGGTATGTGAAAGGTCGTTACGATAGTCTTGTTAGTGTAACTGACCTCTTACATAAACTCGGATGGGAATCTCTGTCGGACCGTAGATTGAAAAATAGACTAAACCTTTTAGATAAATTCAAGAGCAGTGTCTTTTCTGACGAAGTTAACCATATCTTGCGGACGCCAACGTACTACGGAAGATCAGATCATATAAATAAAATAAGAGAGATAGATTGCAGAACAGACAGATTCCGAATGTCATTTTTTCCACGATCAATAAGAGATTATAACGGCAGCAATAGAACGCGTAAATAGATTGCATGACTTGTAGTGTAGCCTACTAACCTATGTAAAACTTACTGCATGTTTCTGAATTTCTATTCTATATTCTATTTCTAACAGCATATAGTAGTATAGTTTGTTATTATACGGACGTTTCTTGGACGGTGTGGTGTGCATGTGGGAGTCCAAATGCATGCTGCATGCTGGTGATTGATCACCCCCTGCCAAACACCCTAGAGGTGGCTCGCAGGGTAATTTGTAGATGTAGATGTATTGTATACCCGCCAGGGTAAGCGGGAGGTGCGGAGGCCTTTCGCCGGAAAAAAATTAAGATAAATGGTTCGAAATGGTGATTTTTACGGCCTTCTGAGGGATATTTTATCAATCCTCACACTGTTCTATACGCAATATTGATCCAATTTAGTAAAACATATTTAACTTAAAAATTTCGGTGAACTCTGGAGGGGGGGGGGGGTTAACTCCGGGCGATGAAGAGCGTCACAACCTTGCCCTCAACGTCTCCTAATAGTGATAGACCTGTAACGTCTTGGGGGAAAATACAATTCCTTGGCCCCCTACCTTATCGTGTCTCTGGTTTGTTCCCGAAAGATTAAGTAAGATTATCATTTTATATTAAGACAACTGTTGGCAATTTTTTTTTTAAATCAAAACCAAAATTTATTGACGAGGACCAAAGCGGTGTGCGTATAAATTGTATTGCAATATGCCTGATTGTAAGTCTGTGTATATTGGTCAGGTGCCATAAAAACTAGGGAAAATGAACGTATGAAGTGTTGGGTAAGAGGCGATTCAACCTCTAGTTTTGCTAAACATTTGTTAGACTGCAACCATGGCAGTGATTTCAATGTCGAGGTTCTCCGCAATCTTTGTAAAGGTAAAAAGTTGGACTTTCTTGAGCAGTTAGAAATTTTAAGAGGATGTCGCAACAAAAATGTACGGGTGGTTAACGAACTTTTGTACCCATACCACTCCTCTCCTTTATTATCAGTTCTCCTGGACTCGGCAAGTAAACCCACTGACCTTGAGGAACCCATTTCCTCGTTAGCTCTTCCCCCAACCACCATCGCCACCTCCTCCCTGTCTTAAACCCCCCCCCCCCCCCCCCCATCCCTAAGGTATACATAAGCTCGCAAATTTATATATTGTTACGGGTTCTCAACGAAATGAGCTGGTTACACTGTAGAATAACGCCAAATTTAATAAAAACACTTTAAAACTCACGATATATTGTCACAACTCATTTACTTCCATAACAGGAATCCATATAAATAAACAACCCGAAACCGAGCGACGCCACAGCACACACAGGCGCCGCTACAATATATTCACCTTGATAATGACTATAGTGTACTGTCGAAACCTGGGTCGGTATTAAAACTCTTGTGGAACATACAAAAGTGTGTCTTCATTATGTTTCCTCAACTCCGGTCCGAAATGAAACAATTTTGTTTCGTGTCACTTGGCATACCTGCATTTAAGACGCTGTCATTACTTTGCAGCTACTCCCATTGGATTACAGTGACACGTTGCTGAAATGCTGTGGCAACATATACATGGTTTACGCGGTCCATAAGCATTTTAAGCGAGGATCGAGGGATAGCTACCCCTGTAATGGATTGATTTCGTTCTTCTACAGGCTCCTCAGCGTGTTGGCAAAATTTAATATATACCAGTTTCATTAGGCGATGGTTTACCTTCTGCATAAAAGCGTCGATCTGAAGGCCGTTTTACACGGGGCACGGAATTGCGTAGGTTAGAGCTGCATTAATTTCTAAAATGGCGTGGAATTGCACGAATGCATGAACGAAATTAGAACTGGGGCTATTTCGCCGTCTCGCATCCACGCATTCTCGCATGTGTTCTAGCAATTCGCCGCTTTACACGACGCAATTTTGACTGCGCCTTCGCACGTACGTCTGATTGCGCAATTCCGTGTACCGTGTGAAACGGCCTTTAGTCGTATTAGAGAAAACTTTTATCTAGTGCTTAACATTTATATTTCTTTTCAAATTAGACCTTAAATTGTATAGATCGCTTTGATTTCATTTGTCTGAATAAGTTTATGGAATCAATAATATAAAAAAACAATTGAGTTTCCCAGCCAGCACATTATAAGTCATTCAGATTAGGCGTAAGGAAGAAATAATGAAGGCGCTTATCAAGTAAGCTTGTTATGGGTTTCTTACGGCCAGGCCGACAAACATCCAGAGTAATGACAAAATGGATGCCAAACTTTCAGCACTTCCGTAGATGCTGTTTTTTACATCGATTTAAGGATTTTATTCCATCGTTTTCTTTAAAGGATTTATGTATAAGAATAATTTTTACATTCATGGCACTTCTACAATATGAGTAGAAATAACGTCATACGGCCATAATTTGAAAATCATTCTCATTTTTAAACTGATGGCAAAAAGACGGTCTGAGAAAAACACATCACTTCACAAGACGACGCAAAATAGCGAGGCAAAATAATATAAAATTGCAGGAAGAAATCTCCAATATAAATATTGTAGAAAGAAACACTCCAATGGCCGTAACAAGGGACCTCGTCACAGGTATAAACAAAACACTGTGTGGTATGCTGGAACGGGAAAATTCGCAGCAGTGACCAACCCCAGCCTCTCAACCGGAAACCCTTCACTAACACACGATCAACAGTGTAGAAACCTTCGCGAGGGTTTTGGGGGGCCTCGCTAAGGTTGCTCAAGTTAAGAAACACACACACACAATCACACAAGCAACACTTACTCCGTGGGTATAAACTCCGGGAGAAAATGCTCAAAACTGAGCGATGGAACTGCCACCTGGACGGGAAAGGCGTACCGGTTTCGGAATCCAAGATTCCCTTCTCAACGCAACTGAGGACAAAGCTTCACTTCAACAAGGTTGAGTGACGAAAAAACAATAGACACCGCTGAAATATATGTAGAGGAGAGTGAAGGGGAGGGGAATGGTTGTGGTTTAGAGGGTGGTAGAGGAGAGGGGGAAATTGTGGTTGGACGTAAGGTATGGGGGGGGCGGAATAGGAGGGGAAGAGTTAACGGACGGAGGTAAAGAAGGGGGGGGGGGGGAAAGGGGGAAAGGGACGGTTTAACTTGGACGGAGGGTGGGGGAACGTGACGTAAGGATGACCGTTACGGAGTGGAAAATAACTGTGGGCGTAACGTTCTCAGTGCAATAGAGAAAATAGAGAAGAATATGGGATGGGACCTTCATCACTATTAAGGAGTTTCCCTTTGTTTTTATAAATGTAAATGCTCTCGTATGCGTCGAGGAAGTGTTTTGATGTTTGTTTCAATAGAGTTAGGTTGTCTAGGGTAATTTCGTGGTCTGTGTCCGTAAGGTGTTGTGCAATGCTGGATTTCTCAGGTTTATTGTTTTTGTAATATGAGAGGTGTTCTTAGTATCTGGTGAGAATGTTGCGTCTTGTTTGACCTATGTAGGAAGATGGCAGGAATTACAATTAATCTGATATATGCCGGATTTTTCTTGAAGAGGTATTTTATCTTTACTGGTGCCTAAAAGTTGTTTTAATTTGTAATCGTTGGTGTACGTGATTGTAGTGTTAACTGAGTTGAAGACTTTGTCTAGACCTTTTGTTATGGTGGGGTAAAACGGGAGTTTGATGAATCTTTTTGATAGGTAGTTTTAAGGTTTTCTCAGCGATTAGATGCACTATTATAATTCATTTTCGGGAATACGTCTGCGTGCTATTAATATTTAACTCAACGTTTCGTTCCACTTACTGGGAACGTCGTCTATTATAATTCATTTTCGGGAATACGTCTGCGTGCTATTAATATTTAACTCAACGTTTCGTTCCACTTACTGGGAACGTCGTCTATTATAATTCATTTTCGGGAATACGTCTGCGTGCTATTAATATTTAACTCAACGTTTCGTTCCACTTACTGGGAACGACGTTCCCAGTAAGTGGAACGAAACGTTGAGTTAAATATTAATAGCACGCAGACGTATTCCCGAAAATGAATTATAATAGTGCTTTTTGATAGGTCTTTTTTGTGTGTGGTTGAGTTGTTGATTAAGTGTTTGAATTCATGTTTTTTCTACACAAGGTATCGAATCAAGGCTACGAATCGCAATCATTTCATTTCGTTTTATTTGGTGAAGGATCCATTCAGGACCCATGGGTGCGTTCCGAATTAACGCATCAAGGCATGACCTTGACGCAGCCGTTCCGAAATTGCATCTACGCATTGATGCGCTTATGCTGATGCGTGTTACGGAACGGCTTGATGCGATATGAGCGGGAAGTATTCAAAATACCCGCAGTCACCAGTGCTGGAAGATAGTTCGAGTTGAGCGATAACACAATGATTTATGTGCCGAAATTTAATATGCACAGTACCCATGACGACGAAAAACGATTAACTGATACGTGTATTAATACTTCATTGGGTGCTTTCCATTCATTGACACACGTCGACACAAGTCGACTTGCGTCGTGGATTTCGTGTTCCATTCGGTGTGTGTCGCCGACTTTTGTGACACAAGTCAACAAACGGTCACGCACAGGAATAGGAGAGTTATAAACAAATGACGCGAGTAGACACAAGTCGACGCGTGAGTCGCATGAATGGAAAGCACCCATTGGGTGCTTTCCATTCGTTGACACACGTCGACACAAGTCGACTTGCGTCGCGGTTTTCGTGTTCCATTCTGTGTGTGTCGCCGACTGTCGCAGGCTGCTAGCAGGTAGCTGAGTACCCTGCTGGCTGGTAGCGCTTGGCTTAAATAAGGATTATTAATACCTTATCAAACGAGGAAAACTTTCCGACCTTAGCCAGTTTTAATAAGTGATTATTAAGAAATGTTTTCCTGAGCTCTGTGCCTCATGCATGCATTGGTAACCTCAGACGATGTATAACTCCTATCTTCTCCTATAGAAACTAGGTCCCTGTGACGTCACGTGGAGTGGCATCGCATGGGCGCCAATCTGGCCTTTTTCAAATGAGGATAAAATTGACCATTTACATTCGTCTAAACTGGGATTTCTAAAACCAAGTAATTTGTATATTATGAATACACTAATGGTGGGTAACGAATCGCAATCAATGCCTTTTGTTTTCTTTGATGAAGGAAACTACCCTAATGTTAAAACTCTTAAAAATCATAATAAATTAACTAAACTCGCTCATTTATTAGTCAAATCAATAGTTTATAAAGTTTATGTTGCATTAGAAACAATCTTTGGTCTTTTTAAAATGATTTTAACGTTTGTTTATACCCATATACAGGATAGTTCGCCTAATTGGGGCAGCCGCTTAATTGGGGCAAAGTGCACAAGTCCCGATATGTCCCAATTAACCGGAATCTACTGTAATACTTGAGGCGCAGCTGTTCAAAGGGTACCGGCCGATGAGCTTTCGAATGCAGCAAGGAGGGAAACTTAAAATGGGAAACAAGAAGGACCTAAACCAGTGGTTTCCAAAGTGGGCGCTACCGCCCCCTGGGGGGCCGTTGCTGTAGTCTATGGGGGCGAAAAGCGCCAAGGGGGCGGCAGGGGGAGGGGCGCCGGAGGGTGCTGACAATGTGACAAATGCGAAGGTTCCATAACCTTCATTTTGTCTTCATTTTCAAGCTTCGTTTCTAATGTTTAATCTGTTTCCCGCATCTGGAAGTAATTTAAACCACGCGTTTTCTTAGATTTTTGAAGTAAGAACGGTTGAAAAATATTCCCAAGCCTTTCTTGCACAAGGGAAACTTAACATAGACAGTGGCAAATGTTCTCGTGAGTCAAATACTGGGAGGGGCACACTCCACCGGGGGGTCAAAATTTTAGAATATTTTGTGTATTTTAGTGAGTTTTTTTTTTGGACAATCTAGAGGCCAGTAATACACAAAAAATCGCTAACACTAATTCGATTAACTCAACTACAACTAGGCCTATTTACATTAAAGCAGTTTACACATAATAAGTAAACTGTTCACAAAAACAAGGTATTCTACGACACTGCAATCCACCAAGATTACACGGCCGCCGGGCGGCGCGGCGATGTCAACTAACTATACAAGTCGCTCTGCGCAATCTCGGAAGACGCCCCAAGACTCCCACAAGGCACAAGCTTAGACGCGCCATAGCACCAGCAGCCCTCACCACTAATATCACATAACTGCATGTTAATATGGATTGGGACGTTCTGGCTAGCGCCCCGCGGCTACAAATAAGAACTTTTCGCACTATTTTTGCGCACTATATCATATAACTGCATGTTAATATGGATTGGGACGTTCTGGCCAGCGCCCCACGGCTACAAATTAAAACTTCTCGCGCTATTTTTGCGTTTTTTCCCTACATTTTCGATGTATGCGATTGAAAAAACACGTTGGTTAATAGAAGTGTAATTACAACTGAATGGGTATTTATCTATTTTTTTACTTTTTTCAAAACTTTGGGAGGGGCGGCGTCGGAGAGTCGTTATATAGGCAAGCCCGCCCATGAACATAGGTCGCCGCGAGCTTTATCAATTTTCTTCTCTGCTTGAGCTAGAAGAGCAATCTGGTTTATGTGATGATGATTCGAACGTATTTTGCGAAAATTTATCTACATAATGATAAATTTAAAAACACCATACATCCATTGGATTCTAAATGAAAATGTAATTAGTGATTGCTTTTAATTTAATTATTACAATGTTCCTCATTTGGTTAATTAGTATATGATTCTGATTGTTATTTTAAAGACACCGATTAGGGGGGCGTTCAGTATAGGTTTTTGTCTCGAAGAAGTTTGGGAAACACCGACCTATAAAACAAACCCGTCTTTCGAACTGCCAAAGACTAAATAAAGACTTCTTCAAAAGACTAAACAACCACGTCGATATCTCCGAAGGTCGGCTTCTCCCTTTCATTTCGAAATTCAGGACGCAAAGGTAAGAGGAAGCGAGTTAGAATTATTTAAATCGTATTTTCATCCAAAATTTTCAGTACATTAAGTTTTATTTCCTAATTAAACATTGAACACAATGCCGTTATCATGAACGAACTCATGAGTACGAAAAGCATGAAATTCTAATACCGAAATATTATCGCAGCACCTTCCGGCTATTACGACGACGGAAAATCTTAGGTAAGAAACGAAATTGGTAAATAATGATAGTTAACATATTAATTTATTCGATAATCCTTCCGTTGTGATTGCTAGAGGACATGTAAGTTAGCGGTCGGGAAATGGGAAACCAAGAAAAAAAAACTGAAAGGTCTTAGAACACATAGCAACAATCTTTAACACTCTGAGTGTCGGCTGCTAAATTTAAAGCCCTACTGAAAAATCCAGCCATTTTTACGAAAATTCGTACATTTTTTAAAACATTAGCATCAAAAATATATTTATATCGATGTGCATTTCAATAAAAATGGACTTAGCTCTTCTTTATGAATGAGTTGAATAACATTCATTGCTAATTTTCTAAATATATAATTTAACAATGAAAACCTACTGTTTTTAAAAAATAAAAAAAGTTGCAACATA
Source organism: Ischnura elegans (assembly GCF_921293095.1). Taxonomy (NCBI): domain Eukaryota; kingdom Metazoa; phylum Arthropoda; class Insecta; order Odonata; family Coenagrionidae; genus Ischnura; species Ischnura elegans. The sequence goes on from NC_060258.1 coordinate 8,874,318, forward strand.
TGATGTACCGCCATAATAATTTTTTAATAAGCTCAATTTGAACTTTTTAAAGCATGTAAATCATAAAATGGCATTGTTAAAAAAGCAAGCAAAGCGTTATAAATCCTGGATGACAAATAGAGTCAATGCACCCTCAATGAACGCTCCATCGGCCCAAAGAATTTTCGCACTAAGTGGCCGAAGATGAGGATAGCTACAGAGGACTTTTCGTCCTCAAGACATAAAATGAACTCCTTTTCCATCGAGCAGTTGATTTTTGAAAAAACAGAACCACTAAGCAGTAAACTGGAAAAATACCACTGGTGAAATATTACGGCTTAACGCATACAAAGACAATTTCAATAGAAAGACGTAATATTACATCCATGGCAATCCTCAGAAGGATTAGCAGGACGTAATATTACGTCCATGGCACGCAAAGTGTTAAGAAAAGTTGCTTTCACTGTGAGATATTAGAATAGGGTGTTTCCTTCATCAAATAAAACGAAAGGCATTGATTGCGATTTGTTACCCACCATTACTGTTTCCATAATATACAAATTATTTCGTTTTAGAAATACCGGTTTAGACGAATGGCAATGGTCCATTTTTATTCTCATTTGAAAAGGGCCAGATTGGCGCCCATGCGAGGTTACTCCACATGAAGTCACAGGGACCTAGTTTCTACACGGGAGGATAGGAGTTATACATCGTCTGAGGTTACCAATGCATGCATGAGGCACAGAGCTCAGGGAAACATGTCTTAATAATCACCCATTAAAACTGGCTAAGGTCGGAAAGTTTTCTTCGTTTGATAAGGTATTAATAAACCTTTTTTAAGCCAAGCGCTACCAGCCAGCAAGGTACTCAGCTACCCTCTAGTATCCTGCGTCCTATCAGCGCTCAGAGCCTCGATCAAGGTCACCTCACAAGACGGGAGGGGGAACCAGAAACACGTCACACGGAGAGATTTCCTTACCCGTCGCGTTTTCGCGCGCTTGAAAATTTTTCACTTTTCATTTAATCGCGAAAAATAGATATCGTCATTTAAAAATCTAAAAGCGTGAAATACGTACTCCAGGAGTAATAATGTTCCGATATAGGCAATAAAAAAATAATAGGGAACCACCCTATTCGGTGACGAAGTTAAAAATCTTCATGCGAAATGTATAAACGGAGTACCAAATTTGCTTCGCTGGGCATGTTGATGTTGTACCACCGGGTCAGTTTAATGATTGCGCATTTGGTCCATTTAATCCATAAGTTAGAGATGGAATGCTATACGGAAGAGGAGCAGCCGATATGAAAAGCGGAATAGCTGCATTTATTGCTGCCGTGGCAAATTCAATTGCGGAAAAGTTTCAATTTAATGGGTCGATAAGTGCATTGATTACACTGTTCTGCAAAAAAATATAGTTCAAAAAATCCCCGGCTACATTTTAGGGTGTCTCTGGCTAATTTTGGGCCGCTGAATCCGAAAATGGCTTTTGTTTTTTTTTTCTATCACCCTTAAAATCTTTTCCAATAGCTACCATATCATAAGTCATAAAAAACGTAGAAGAATTGTCATTTTAATGTTTTTTTTAAGTTTTTTTTCAATTTTCACCCCCTAAATCTTTCCAACCCCAGTGAAGTTTGTCTCTCTCTTGACCCTGATAGCCTTAAATCGTCAGTTTTTTTCCAATCAGAAGCGGATAACATTAGTAAAAGTCCCTTGAAAAGCGATAAGTTTAGATAAGGGGTTGTTTTCCCCAATTTAGGGGTTTCTCGTAAAAAGGGAGGGTGATAGAAAAAAACGGAGGCCATTTTCGGATTCAGAGACCCAAAATTAACCAGAAGCACCCTAAAATGTAGCCGGGCATTTTTTGAACTATTTTTTTTGCAGAACAGTGTTACCAGTGCTGAAGAAAGCACGGGATAATATGGAACAAAGGCAGTTTTGGAATGGATGGAAAAAGTAAGCAAAAGAAATAGATTAGGTTAAATTCCGAGGAAATTCCCGAATCAACGCTTACTAAAAATTTCCCTTATCCGGAAGTATGTGACACAAGAAATTTTAATATCTTTGGAAAACAATAATGTGACAATAGGTACCATAAACGTACTATGAATTGACTACAAGCTTTAAAAAAACAGCCGTATATGTTTTTTTTCAGCAGTTACACGCAAATACCTCTAGTAAGGATCTCTTAAACATACGGAATCCTCAACTGACTTAATATGTAAATGCATTCCAAAGAATTGAATTATTAAGTTAGGAGCCATTGCCATAAGTTTAACCATACTGTAGGTACTGACCATGGGTGCCGACTTACAAAATATATTGGGGGGGCTTAAACCGGGGACCTTGCCCTGGTAAATTTTATAAGTAGTGAATTTTAAGTTTTTTAAGCATTTTAGAAGAGTCATATAATCAACATTAGAACCCTGATCACTCGAATCTCGATATCTGGACACTCCGAGGAAAATCGACAAGCCTGACACATTTTTTCCTCACATGTGTAACGAATTTTTGGAGGGGCCTCGGGCCCCCTCAGGCCCTATGGAGTCGGGGCCACTGGTACTGACGCAAGGAAATATCAAAAAGATGTCCCAAACAATATAGCTCATTTCAATAGATTTTCTGTCAGTTTCTACGAGAAAAAACTATTAAGATTATTAGGTTTAAATGTTGTCCAAAGCCGTGCATCAAATAAAAAGCACCATCGGGACAGAAACGTCTTTAATGTTCCAAAGGAACCAATCTGCTGATTCACCAAGTGCCAACATTCCCGTAAGATCATTAGTCAAACGTATTCGGATAAGACGTTGATAATCATAACGAATACACAAGTGTAGTTCAATATTAGAAGCCACTTTTGAAACAAAAAAAACATGCAGAGGAAAATCCTTCGCCTGTATCTTATTAATCGTAAAATGGGTTTTGTAAAAAGAATATTAGGAAAGTGCGACGACAAATTGAGAGAAATTAGCTACTTTTCCCTCGTTAGACCACATTTGGAATACGTTGCCAGTGTTCGGGACCCTCATGAAAAAAGCTTAATAACAGAGTTAGAACGCGTGCAAAGAAGAGCTGCCAGGTATGTGAAAGGTCGTTACGATAGTCGTGTTAGTGTAACTGACCTCTTAGATAAACTCGGATGGGAATCTCTGTCGGACCGTAGATTGAAAAATAGACTAAACCTTTTAGATAAATTCAAGAGCAGTGTCTTTTCTGATGCAGTTAACCATATCTTACGGACGCCAACATACTACGGAAGATCAGATCATATAAATGAAATAAGAGAGATAGATTGTAGAACAGACAGATTCCGAATGTCATTTTTTCCACAATAAATAAGAGATTATAACGGCAGCAATAGAACTCGTAAATAGATCGCATGACTTGTAGTGTAGCCTACCAACCTATGTAAAAATTAATGCATGTTTCTTAATTCAATTATTATTTCTAAAATCATGTAGTAGTATAGTTTGTTAGTATACGGGACGTTTTTATGACCGTGTGGTGTGCATGTGGGAGTCCAATTGCATGCTGCATGCTGGTGATTAATCACCCCCTGCCAAACACCATTGAGGTCGGAACGAACCAAATAAAAACGGTTGTCCCCAGACTTAAGTATATATAACACCGTGAAAAAATCTTCTATTTCAAGTAAAGACCAAGGATCAGCCATGGCAACCATTTGGCGTATAACATAATAAAATGTTGTGTAATATTGAAAATTGAAATTAGCTCACCATTTTTTCCTCATGATCACTCTCCGATGCACAAGAATTCCAAGAAATATCACTGTATCCTGTAACTGACACACCACAACGTTCACATGGACTGGATGCACTGAAAATAATAAGATATAGAAACACATTAACACAATGCTGTTATGATGCACGAGCCGTGAGTACGAAATGCATAAAATTTGAACACTGAAATATTATCGCAGCACCGTCCGGCTATTTCGATGATTGAAAATTTTAGGTAAGAAACGAAGTCGGTAAGTAATGATAGTTAATACACTAATTAATTCGATAATCCTTCCTTCGTGATTGCTAAAGGACGTGTAAGTTAGCGGTCGGGAAGAGAAAATTCAAGAAAAAAAACCTAAAGGTCTTGTTAGAACGTAGGTTTCCGCGGCGATGTTTTGGATCTCTGCATGTCTTCAAGGGTTTCCTTTCCGCGTCAGCTTGTTTGTGGACAACATGACCTTCGACCTGGAGACGCTGGCAGGATAGCCAGCGAAATGTTGTCCACAAACAAGCTGACGCGGAAGGAAACCCTGAAGACTACGCAGAGATCGAAAGGTCTTCGTTCAATTCCGTGGAAATTCCCGAATATTTGCGTTACAGTTAAACAATCGAAACCACTTGCCGACTTCGAGAGGCTCTATTTCAACCACCCTGAACGAAATACTAAGCGATATATCTTGAAGTACCTACGAATAGTACCATGCAACTGATAACGGCAAGGTTAGACAATCTACGGTGAAATGGCACACCCTTAGAAATATTCAACTATCTTGGTGACAAAGTCGCGAAAATTCTTTAACAATTTTCTCGCGGCACGAGCTAAAACGACGTGAAAATTCGATTGCAATCTCCTCTAGCCAACGATGGGAGGCAAATCATTACATTTTTGCTGTTCTCAAAACCCTTAAAAAAATTACTCAAGAAGCACTTACGGATTACCTTCAAGCACTTCGTCGACGATACACGAATACTCGAATCGGATAAAATTAAACAGAGTACACCTTAGTGACTAAATTATCGCTGTAAGACCACTGGATCGCTGCAATGGGCAATTTTCCATCATCTGAACACGTTAGAAATGAAGACAACATTACTGAAACTAGATTACTAGGCGTCGTACACGATTATGAACATTTTTGACGTATCCCGTATCACAATAGAAATCGGACCGTGAAAGTGAATAAGCGATAACAATAAGGTACGGATTGGAAAAATATCCCCACTATCTTAGCATCCTTGGCAGGAACAATGAAAGATTACGATTCACTCTCGAAGATATCACGAAAACACTTCCTTCAAACCTTGCTAAGGGCAATACATGTTCGTAAGCGGAATAAAGCAATCAGCTTACGTATAATTATAGGCATTAATCACTGCAAATTCACCTGCATCTTAAACACTAAAATAAAAAAAGTAATGGAGTAGATACGAAACAGGGAAACGGTAACTTAAACATGGCTTGGTCACTCACCCCTTATCTCGATGACGACGTTCACTAAACTGAGACGCATCGAGGCCCCCCGAAGATTCGGAGATCGTACAGGCACGTGATTGGATAACACCTATGACGTCACGAAAATAACGCCGATATATTTTCGTAAAAATATATTAAAAGAGACTTTTAGTTTTAAGTAAATGAATTGGGATGTCATTGAAATTAACTTTAAGATGTGATACTTTGCATAAATTCATTTAAAATAATTTAGTTTCCCAAATAACTCGTAACCGTTCCTTGCGTTGCGTATCAATTTCGATAGTTTCAGCGCTTTTGACTCGCCAACGGTTTCAGTGCCCTATTAAACCGGACTTCGCTAAAGTCCATTATTGATCCCCACCCCCCCACTTACAAACTCTGGCGGAATTTCTTGCCTTGTTAACCGTCACAAGACAATGACTCATCCCCCAGTGTCGTTTCAAAAATTACTTCCACACTGTCAGTTTTGCAGTGCCTACACCAACGGACCACCGTCCAAAACTTCATCAACATCGGCGTGTAAACGGGGCGCGCTCGAGAAATTTGAAAGGAGTGAAAAAATGTGTGCGTGCGAGTTCAGAGTAGGACGATACGATAGTCTTGTTAGTTTTACTGACCTCTTAGATAAACTCGGATGGGAATATCTGTCGGACCGTAGACTGAAAAATAGACTAAACCTTTTAGATAAATTCAAGAGCAGTGTCTTTTCTGACGAAGTAAACCATATCTTACAGACGCCAGCATACTACGGAAGATCAAGAGCAGTGTCTTTTCTGACGAAGTTAACCATATCTTACAGACGCCAGCATACTACGGAAGATCAGATCATATGAATAAAATAAGAGAGATAGAGTGTAGAACAGACAGATTCCGAATGCCTTTTTTCCACGATCAATAAGAGATTATAACGGCAGCAATAGAAATCGTAAATAGATACGCATGACTTGTAGTGTAGCCTACTAATATACGTAAAACTTAATGCATGTTTCTTGATTCAATTATTATTTCTAACAGCATATAGTAGTATGATTCGTTATTATACGGGACGTTTTTCACGGACGAGTCCAAATGCATGCTGCATGCTGGTGATTGATCACCCCCTGCCAAACACCCTAGAGGTGGCTCGCAGGGTATTATGTAGATGTAGATGACCTATGGCAAACAGCGGCTTGTTGGGAAGGAATTCACGCCTCAATTGATTGTGATTTAGTGAGTGCGTAAATTATTATTATTTTCGGTGGTTTTGGGCGAGATAAGGGGAACTACGAAGCATCTGACGTGTGCTGCGTCCTGAATTTGTTTTTTGTATCGTGAAATTTGTACTCACACTTTCTACTCGGATCTAAAGGGCTTTTTATAAAGAAATTCCTTGTGTTTCTACTGACGTGTGACTTTCTACGAACTTTCTAATAGAATCTACTCTAGCATCTACGAATCTATTTTTGATATTATTTTGCATATTGCGACTATGCGTCTATCTTCTACTTCTATGGAGGAGGACTTTCTGTACCTTCCGGTGTCTTTTGCACTTCATCTTTTTGGAACGGCTTCTGTAGTTTTTCAGGACCTATTCCTAAATTGGCTTAATTGCTCAATCTTTAAGAGGTTGGTTCACGGGAAGAAGTATCTGTTACGCATATCTATCGCTTAACACTGTCTATATGTTCCTAAAAAGTGTTGTTGTTAGCTTATTCCTTAAGTTTTGTTGTAAGTTAGGACAGGGCCACTTTATCAATTAGGCACAGTAGGCACTGTGTATAGGGCATATGGACTTTTCAAGGGCCTACGAAAGCCAGAACATAAAGTGAAAACAAGTTCATAATGCAAGAATTTTTTTTTTAATGTTTGTATTAAAGTAACTACATGTATTATAAGCGTGTGAGATGAGCACCTATAGCAAGTCAAGCTGCAATGCTGTAGATCTGTAAATTACAGTATGTTAACTTCTCGGCTCTTTGTCTTAGCAAAGTCACATATGGCGTCCTCAAATGTCATTTCCGTCATAAAAATCCTTTTCGATTGAAAGTAATGCCAGGGAGGATAGTCGTGTTTGTCCCATCGTTGACTGAAGACACGTTTTTATCAATTTGAGTTTAGAAAAGGAAACTTACTTTAAAACTTTTTCAAAAATTTTAAGAAGCACACCATAAACGATAAACAAAGAACGCGAAGCGCATGATGTAACACCGGAATCACTACATCATCACTGCATAGAGTCTGCATGGAATAATTAACATTGCGGAAAGTTCATTTAGATTTCAAATCGCAAAGGGTGCATTACTCCAGGAGTAATCATCATCATTAGTCAACAATCCTAAGATTGCTTAGACGCAGCTCTCCATTTCTCTCTCCTATCTGCTAGCCTCTTCATAGCTACATATATCTTCTCTTTTACATCCTTTACAACCTGTCCGATATAACTCTTTCGGGGCCGTCCCTTGCCCTTTTTCCCTTCCACTTGTCCTTCAACGATTGTCTTCATCAGACCATCGTGCCTCAAAATGTGGCCAACTAAGTTGTCCCTTCTTCTGCTTAATGTTTTTAGGAGGCTTCTCTTTTCTCCCACTCTCCTTAGCACTTCTTCGTTACTAACACGGTCAATCCATTTTATCTTCATCATTCTTCGGTAGCACCACATTTCGAATACTTCCACTCTTGACTTCCCTGCTGCTGTCAACGTCCAAGCCTCGCTTCCGTAGAAACATACTCCATATGTAGCATCTGATGAATTGTTTCCTTACTTCTATGCTGGTATTTTCAGCTGAAAGAAGATTCTTCTTTTTGTAGAAAACCCTCTTCGCCTGCGCTATTCTACTGTGTATTTCTTTCTTGCTCCGTCCATCGCTGGTAATTCGGCTTCCCAGGTAAGAGAACCCAGGAGTAATAATGTTTCGATTTAGGAAATAACAAATAATAGGAAACCACCCTATTCCGCTCAAACCTGAAGATACAACTAAATCTACACAACACCCTGCGAGCCACCTCTAGGGTGTTTGGCAGGGGGCTATCAATCACCAGCATGCAATTGGATTCCCACATGCACATCACACCGTCCAAAAAACGTTACGCATACTTAAAAATTACACTACCACACGCTCTTATAGAAGTAATAATAAAATTTGGAAACATGCATTAAAGTATACATAAGTTCGTAAGCTACACTACAAATTATCTAAGCTATTTGCGAGTTCTAACGCTGCCGTTATAATCTCTTATTGATCGTGAAAAAAAAGACATTCTGAATGTATCTGTTCTGCAGTCTATCTCACTTATTTTATTATATTTACTAACAGGAGAACGGTGAACGAAAACTGGCCATTTGATTTTTGAGCTCGATGCTTTTACACAGGGGCGGATCCAGGATTTTGTTCTGGGGGGGGCACAAGGATACCTCGTTATACAAAACGAACGCAATGATAATGGGGTCGTATTAAAAAATCATCTTGCATATTTTTTAAGGGTCCCGCTAGATCCGCCTATGTTTTAACACCTCTACATCCTGTCATGAATTGCTTCGAAACTATTATCTATTTTCTCCCGCTCATTGTTAAGTTTCGATGTAAGTAAAATTTTCAAGCGCGCGAAAAAGGCGACGGCTAAGTATGATTGGTGGTAAAAGCCCGTGTGACGTCATTCTGGTTCCCGCTGCCGAAAGTGAGGTGACCTTGGGGCGAGGCTTCGAGCGCTGATACGATGCAGCCCAAGTAGCAGAAAATGTTGCATTATTATTATAGTATTCTACCGATTAAGGTAGGTTTCCATGAAGTATTCGAGAAGCGATCTGGGAGCCTCCCTTTCCTTCCAGCACTGCCTTCTTTAATTCACTGTAAGGCCTACTCTCCTTCATTCTATCTAAAAATCCTATTCTTTTCCTTCCCCTCCCTCGTTTCCCTAACATTCTTCCCTCCAACACCATTTTCAACATCCCCTCCCCGCTAAGTACTCGCTCCATCCATACCTTCTGTCTCCTCCGTATCTCATCTAAAAGCTGCCTCTCCTCGCCAACCATATCCAGCACTTCGTCATTCCTTTTCCTCTCCGTCCATTTCACCCTCTCCATTCTTTTCCATACCCACATCTCGAATGCCTCCAATCTTCTCTCGTCTTCTTTCCTCAGTGTCCACGTTTCCGCACCGTAGAGAGCTACACTCCAGATCAAACTCTTCACTAACCTTTTCTTTAAACTCTTACATAACGATCCTCTTAGAAGCTCCTTCCTGTTCATGAACGCCTCCTTTGCTAGTGCAATTCGCTTCCTGATGTCCTTACTACTGTATCCGTTTTCCTCTAACGTACTGCCTAAATAGTTGAATTGCTCAACCTGCTGGATATCCAAAAAAAGGTTGAAAATATCCAAATGTGGTTACATCCAACCTGTGACATTCCCTGGATATTTTGTTGATATTCAGCAATAATATCCATGAAAATAAATCCAGGAAATATTCGTATAATATTTTCGCCGAATGGTGATTATGGTGCTAGCTATAGTGGCATGCTCGAGACACAAGTGCGAGACGTAAAGACCAGCAGTGACGTTTGAAGTTTGGTTGCCTGGTGACGGAAGTTTGTTGAACTCGTTAAACGTTTGATTAGAGAGTCTTGTGAATATTGCCCTAAAGGAATCGAGTGAAATCCGCGAATTTTTAGTTTAGAAGCGAAGTTAGAATTTGTGAAGCAGCAGTTTTTGGTGTTCCATGATATTTTATAGATATCCATGTATAACTGTGCAATAATGTTATATGGATGCTAGCAATGGATATTTATCGAACATCTTAAAATGGGAACTTTGGATGTTCTCTGGATATCCATACAAGGTTATACAAAAATGCTGGATATCTTATGGATATTAGGGAGGTTATTTTATAGCATTAAATGGATATTGTATGGATATTATCTGCTTCTTGGGAGGATGCTAGCTAGTAGCGCTTGGCTTAAATAAGGATTATTAATACCCTTTCATACGAAAGAAACTTTCGGACCATATAGGCAGTTTTAATGGGTGATTATTAAGAGATGTTTCCCTGAGCTCTGTGCCTCATGCATGCATTGGTAATCTCAGACGATGTAAAACTCCTATCTACTCGTATAGAAACTAGGTCCCTGTGACGTCATGTGGAGTGGAATCTGGCATTTTTCAAATACGGTTAAAATTGACATTTGCCATTCGTCTGAACTGGGATTTCTAAAACCAAATAATTTTTTATATTTTGAATACACTAATGGTGGGTAACAAATCGCAAGCAATGCCTTTTTTTTCTTTGATGAAGGAAACTACCCTATTAATCACTTTCATGGAGCAGTTTCCAAATAAATCCACGTATTTCTGTACCTCTCATTTACACTTTTTGTTCACTAACTTTTTTCTGCTACATTATAATAAATTGAACATACTCTTTTGATACAAACTTTTAAGCTGTTCTATGTACAGTTAAACCTCTTATTAACCTTTAGACCAATGGTTTAGCTTGATGACCACCTGAACCTCCACATTTCACTTTACCATCAATTAAGAATCTGAATTCTGGGACTTAACCAACTTAACTACACTTTATAAAACCAACCTCTTATTTTCACTATGGATGTAAATTCATGATAACATTGTGTTTGTAGTCGAGTTAAATTAATCAGATTACATACTTGTTACGATTATTTTGTACAAAATTCTTATTACTTGTAATTTATTCCTTATGAAACGCAATGGTTATTTGTAATTCACTCCATGCGGTGAAAGAGGAATTGTTACTTGATTGTAATCGAGGATTACTGTACTGATTTCACTGATTAACCTAAGTCTGCAGATAACTTCAAATCCCCAAGTACCATAATTTGCTTGTTTACGTTTTTGCATGTGTTATAAAATTATCACACGTGAAATTGCAACTTTCCCAATTTCTATGATTCAATTAAGACTTAATGTAGAAAGAGAAATAATTTTTTTCAAATTAAATTCAAAATTAGCACCTAAACTAGAAAAAAATAACATTGTTATTCCAGAATTTAATAATAAATATGCAGAAAATCCAGTTTTCATGACTAATGAATTAAATCGAATTACATATAAGATTCAGACGAGCGGTCCACATTTTTACTGCAATATGTATTCAAAAGCTGCCTTTGATAACTTTTTTTACAAATTAATTAACTGTAGTTGAGCCGGGATTTCTAAAACCAAATAATTTGTATATAATGAATACACTAATGGTGGGTAAGGAAACACAATCAATGCATTTCCTTTTCTTTGAAGAAGGAAAAAACCTATTGTGGTTATGCTTTGTTCGGCAATGCAGGTGGTGCCGCGAGTGTTGCGCGCGTCCCCTGCCCTCCCCCCACCATCCCCCCCCTGTATATGTCAGCCACTGGGATAAAAGTCACAAATCTCGAAGGTTTTTGCTCTGGGACGTCATTATTTACTGAAAGAAAAGGCATTTTGGAAGCCAGCTATTATAGGATTTCGGATCGCGACATGGGAACATATCGATTAATATATACATTAATGGTAAAACTAAATACCAATTTCGATCTGGACTCGACCTGATGAGATTGAGAATAAATAAAGTAAAATTTTTATCTTGAAATAATTTAAATCCTGCATCAATCCTCATCGCTGCTACGGCAAGTACGGCTGCTTTCGTCTCCCAAATCGCCTAACGATTAATAGATTCCATAAAATCCTCCACCAAACGATCATTTGTACCAGGGCCGGCCTGAGGGCGCGGGCGACCGCCCCGGGCCCCGCGCTTGTGAAAAAAAAATCAAAATATACCTACGATAGTTTTGAAAACGTAATTTCAACTATTACTGTATTGTTAAGTCCGTGCTAGACTAAAAATAATATTATGAAAAAGGAATAATAATGCAGTAATTTTTATTGTGCAATAGGGTAGTTTCTTTCCTCAAAGAAAACGAAAAGCATTGATTGCGATTCGTTACCCACCATTAGTGAATTCATAATATACAAATTATTTGGTTTTAGAAATACCGGTTTAGACCAATGGCAAGGGTCGATTTTATCCTCATTTGAAAAAGGCCAGATTGGCGCCCATGCGATTCCACTCCACGTGACGTCACTGGAACCTAGTTTCTATACGAGAAGATAGGAGTTATACATCGTCTGAGATTACCAATGCATGCATGAGGCGTAGAACTCAGGGAAACATGTCTTAATAATCACTTATTTAAACTGGCTAAGGTCGGAAAGTTTTCTTCATTTGATAAGGTATTAATAATCCTTATTTAAGACAAGCGCTACCAGCCAGCAAGGTACTCAGCTACCCGCTAGCAACCTGCGTCGTATCAGCGCTAAGCCTCGCCCCAAGGTCACCTCACAGGGGTTCAGCGGGAACCAGAAATAAGTCTCACGGAGAGATTTCCCGGCATTCATACTTACGCGTCGCGTTTTCGTGCGCTTGAAAATTTTCACTTTTCATTTAATCGCGAAAAATAGATATCGTCATTTAAAAATCTAAATGCGTGAAATACGTACTCCAGGTGTAATAATCTTTCGAATTAGGCAATAAAATAATAATAGGAAACCACCCTAATGCGTTTGTCAGTACAGTACTGTGTCGTGTGAGTGATAACAACGAGTGAGAGAACTTGACATGAGTGCGGGCGGGCTTGAGTGAGTGCGGGCGCGGGAATTTTATGAATAAATATAATTATAAATTTAATTTGCATTATACTATTTTGAGCTCAACTGCGTGATGGTATCATAATGGCGTAATTACGAAGTCTGAATTTGGGAGGGGAACACATACTTAGCCAGAGAGTGGTAGGGATTCAAAACGCTCGAGTTTGTAGATGGGGTACAGAGTTTAATATTTTAAGTGAAGGGCCCCGCACTGAAGGTTCGCCCCTAGCCCCGCAACTGCTAGGGCCGGCCCTGATTTGTAAAATAGCAGCCTTCTGTTTGGTTATCACCGCACCAAGTTTCATCTCATAAATACACCATCATCCAAACGCTCGCAAAATTTTTCTGATCGGTAGGAAATACATTCATTGATCACATTGCGGATTTTGAAATAGCACGGTCTTTTTGTTTAATTTTCGTAACGATAACCGAATTTTTGAGGGGGCTCGGGCCCCCTCAGGCCCCATGGAGTCGGCGCCACCGGATAGAAATAGCATTTTCAGGCTGCTCAGAGGATCAACAATGGGAATTTTGAATCTTAATTCACGTTCACCCTATCTTGCGATACCAAAGTGAGAGATATCAGCTACTTCTCCCTCGTTAGACCCCATTTAGGATACGCTGCCAGCGTTTGGGACCCTCATGAAAAAGGCTTGAAAACAGACTTAGAACGCGTGCAAAGAAGAGCTGCCAGGTACGTGAAAAGTCATTGCGATAGTCTTGTTCGTGTAAGTGAGCTGCTAGATAAACTCGGATGGTAATCTTTGTCAGACCGTAGATTGAAAAAAAATAAGACTAAACCTTTTAGATAAATTCAAGAGCCGTGCCTTCTCTGACGAAGTAAACAACATCTTACGAACGCCAACATATTACGGTAGATCACGGCAATCAATTTGAGGTTTGATCTTGCTAAGCAACTCCATGAAACACACTTCGCCCATCCTCTAGTAATTTCGGAAATCATTTCCATCCAATGCTCGAAGTAAATTCATGAGGGTGAAGCTCCAAGCAGCCACTTATTCGCCCGTACTCTTCTCTTTTTTTATTTCATCAACGAGAACCGAATTACCTAAACCTAATAGGGTGGTTTCCTATTATTTCTCTATTGCCTAAATTCGAAAGATTATTACTCCTGGAGTGCGCATTTCACACTCTTAGATTTTCGAATGACGATATCTATTTTCGCGATTAAATGAAAAGTGAAATTTTTCAAGCGCGCGAAAACGCGACGGTTAAGTAGGAATGATGGGAAAAGTCCGTGTGATGTAAATCTTGTTCCAGCTGACGGAGTGTGAGGTGACCTTGGGGAGAGGCTTGAGCGCTGATACGACGCAGGCTGCTGGCAGGTAGCTGAGTACCTTGCTAGCAGGTGGCGCTTGGCTTGGCTTAGGTTCGCGTTGACGGACGGACTACTCAGCCTACATCTCAATGCTTTCTCTGCGAATGTTCGGCGAGAAATGACTAGCCAGTCGTTGTGGGGAGGGAGTTGTGCCATTCGTTTTCCCTCATCGACTATTGAGAATTAAGACAAGTGACTTACTCGTCTAATTTGGTTTCAAGAGAACTAAAACGACCAAATCTGAGGCTTGCAGATAAATTTTATTTTAGGAGATCTATAGATATATATCTATGAGACATCTATTAGATAAAGTATAAACATATAATAGATGCCTACATAGAGATAAATAGTTATCTAAAGCCTGAATCACACGATCATTTTTTTTCCGTCGCGAAAGTGATCACTATCGAGATCACTTTTCCGGTCGCGAAAAGCAATCGCTCTTGTGATCATTTTCTGAATCACACGGTCACTCCCGCCGTCGCTTTTCGCATCATTTCCAATATCACAGCTCGTTGTCATAGGACCCACATCACGAAATTACATAGCGTGTTTGTTTATTTATGTCGTTCCCACAATAGGGAACTTGCATATATTTAAGATAGCATCAATAGCCCCAAAATTATATAAAAATATATGTTTGCATACCTCGGTGAAAGTTTTTTTATTATTTAATGACGTGGTTTGCGATATTTAATGCATCAAAGTTCACGAGAATTTTCAAATGCAAGTGAGAAGCGAAAACGCCCGATGATTGGCTGGTAGAAAAGTGACGTCATAGTTCAGTACGAGGAGAGACGGCGCACAGTGGGCTAGAATCGAAAAAAGCTGGCCAAAACCTCAAAATCGATTTTTTTGAGCTAGGAAGTTGAAACTTCGCATACACATTCTCAAATAAATTGTGCATAACTACCCAGATTATTTTGGTCCTGTGTTTTCACTTTAACAATATATGTGAGGTCAAAGTTGAGCAAATTTAGCGAAAAACGACCACCCTCGATTTTTTCTGAAAATTGCCGACTTTATCCTCGTGCAGTGGTTTTATAAATAGTTTTATCGACAAAACTGTTATACCATCTTAATTGACACTTCTTATTCTTTCATTTGAAAGGTTTCTAAAGATTTTGTTTCATCAATAACCATAGATACATAACAAAATGGCGGAGCCTGTTTTCAACCCATTTTTTTACATAAACGTAGAAAAAAAGTAGACATTGTCACCGGCTTACACTAAGTAACTTATATCATGTCGTTCTTTGAAGCTTCTATATTGTGAATCTAAAGTCAAACCTTGCACCAATTTGCAACCCCGAATTTTAAATCGTTTTTTCGAACGCACGGACGACTCCGGTTCTGGCCGGCGGCGGCGGAGAGTACGGCGACGCGGCAAGCGGGTGGATGCAATATGGTCTCATTCACTTTTATGTGTGGATAACAGATACATTAGTGACAGAAAATAATCACCAGAAAGTAAAATTTATAAATATTGCTACGAATGACTCTCATTATGCAATCGCTGGGCACTGCAAGAGGTGCACTGAAAGGTTTCTTTCTTTGAGTGCATTCCATGGATAATGGACTTAAATCGCGTTCTTAAACTGGGGAAACGGACTCTTTTATTAACTAACAAGCTCTATTCCCAGGGAGAACACTAAGGTCAAAAAGACGTCTTCTAGACGTCATTTAGATGGTCGAAATAACGTCTTAATCCCAGGTCAAAAAAACCTATTTCCTTCCCTCCACCATGACCTATCCACGACGTCTTGTGGTTCGTCAAAAAGACGTCTTCCAGACGTCATTTAGATGGTCAAAAAAACCTCTTAATCCCGGGTCAAAAAAACCTATTTCCTTCCCTCCACCATGACCTATCCACGACGTCTTGTGGTTCGTCAAAAAGACGTCTTCGGGACGTCATTTAGATGGTCAAAAAAACCTCTTAATCACAGGTCAAAAAAACCTATTTCCTTCCCTCCACCATGACCTATCCACGACGTCTTGTGGTTCGTCAAAAAGACGTCTTCTAGACGTCATTTGGATGGTCAAAAAAACCTCTTAATCACAGGTCAATAAAACCTATTTCCTTCCCTCCACCATGACCTATCCACGACGTCTTGTGGTTCGTCAAAAAGACGTCTTCTAGACGTCATTTAGATGGTCAAAAAAACCTCTTAATCCCGGGTCAAAAAAACCTATTTCCTTCCCTCCACCATGACCTATCCACGACGTCTTGTGGTTCGTCAAAAAGACGTCTTCGGGACGTCATTTAGATGGTCAAAAAAACCTCTTAATCACAGGTCAAAAAAACCTATTTCCTTCCCTCCACCATGACCTATCCACGACGTCTTGTGGTTCGTCAAAAAGACATCTTCTAGACGTCATTTGGATGGTCAAAAAAACTTAATCACAGGTCAATAAAACCTATTTCCTTCCCTCCACCATGACCTATCCACGACGTCTTGTGGTTCGTCAAAAAGGCATCTTTAAGGCGTCATTTAGATGGTCAAAAAACCTCTCGATCCCGGGATAACAATACCTTTTTCCTTCCCTCCACCATGACCCAATCGCGACCTTTTCTTTTTGATCAAAAATACGACATTTTGATGGTTAACATATTTTGAAAAATGCAACAAGAAGACATATTTTCTTCCCTCCACCAAGATTCAAGGAAAACCTTTTGGGAGATAAAAATAGGAGATAAAACATGAAATGAATGAAGTAATTTTTTAATTATATAACCAACAGAAAACTAAACAAAGATTAATATCCGAGAAACGGAAAGTATAACAAAATGTAGAAAACTCCCACAGAGCACAAATATTGACAAAATGTCTATGTAATATCTTATACGTCTTATGCTAATATGAATATATCTTTAATAACTTGAAGACACCTTCTAAACATAATGTAGATATCTTAGCTGTCTCAAAGGCATCTGCAGCATTATCAATGAATGCATTCATGTTGATTCAATGTCTTGCAGTATAGGCCTTGAAGTATTTTCAATGCAAGTTTTGCCAATGTATTTTAACACCTTCATCAGGGCTATGAATAAATATGAGTACATAATTATGAAACATAAAAGTTTATGACGATATTATTCATAATATTAAAATAAAAAAGAATTGTTGTTCATTAACAAAAAAGAAGAGACTAGAATTTTGATACATACCTGTTATTCCATTGAATTGGATTTGTTTATTGATGGTAACTAAGTTAATTCAGTACATAGTTACGTATCAATTTTGATTAAGTAAATGATTATAAATTTTACTTAAATTGTTGATGACTGCTCTTTCCTTATAACTATTTTTGCTTTTCAAATATATATAATTTGTTTAAATAATCTTTTTGTCAAATTAATTACATAATCTAAAATATTGGTATTTTTGAAGTCCAATCAACAGCCATACTTTCATAAAATAGATATTCTATAGAATTTCTATTATTCTACTCTAGTATTCTCTAGAATATACATAGCTATATATTTAGTAAAGATATTTAAAGAACGAGTTTTCCCAACTTTAAATCGCTTTTATGAACATTTGCCAGAAAAGTTGCCTATGCATTTTGGTGCACGTGCGCACTATGACTTCATCTATCCATCCACCTTCAAAGGAAATAGGTATTATTGACCTGGGATTAATACTTTTTTTTGACCATCTAAAAGACGTCTTAAAAACGCCTTTTTGACAAACCAGAAGACGTCGTGATTAGGTCACGGTGGAGGGAAGGAAATAGGTTTTATTGACCTGGTATTAAGACGTTTTTTCGACCATCTAAATGACGTCTTAAAGACATCTTTTTGACCAACCAGAAGACGTTGTGATTAGGTCACGGTGGAGGGAAGGAAATAGGTTTTATTGACCTGGTATTAAGACGTTTTTTCGACCATCTAAATGACGCCTAGAAGTCGTCTTTTTGACCTTGGTGTTCTCCCTTGGATAGCGGCAGTGGTTAACAATATTTGATTTTGAAAAAAATGGCATATCAGGCCCTGATATAAGTTCGCAACTTTCCCTCACAGAGCAAATTTATAGGGAACTCGTATTATTAACCTGAGATCGAGAAGGTTTTTTCACCATCTAAATGACGTTTTTTTGACGTCTTTTTGACCTCTTTTGAAGACGTCTTATTCGACATTTTCTAGACCATTTCAAAACCAAACATAGACCACGTTAATGATGAAGTAAATAAATTTGGAATTAACGAGTAATCTTCATGAAAATGGATTCCAGAATGTCCTAGAACTGCTAAGCGAAGCATTTAAAAAACTTTTTCTCACAATTTTTACTGGTCATTTTTTTTCTTTTCAATACCTAAGTAAAACCACTGTAGCGGCAGTGGTCAACAATATCTGATTTTGAAAAAAATAAGATCGGGACCCTGATATAAGCTGGCAAATTTCCCGCGAAGGGAAAATTTATAGGGAATATGCATTATTAATATGAGATCGAGAGGATTTTCTCACCATCTAAATGACGTTTTTTTGACGTCTTTTCGACCTCTTTTGAAGACGTCTTATTCGACGTTTTCCAGACCACTTCAAAACCAAACATAGACCACATTAATGATGAAGTAAATAAATTTGGAATTAACGAGTAATCTTCATGAAAATGGATTCCAGAATGTACTAGAACTGCTAAGCGACGCATTTAAAAACTTCTGCTCATCATTTTTGCTGGTCATTTTTTTTCTTTTCAAAACCAAAGTAAAACCATTGACCATATCATGACCTATAAGACGTCTTCTAGACGTCTTATAGGTCTTGGTGTTCTCCCTGGGTTTCTAGGCAAGAGCCCTCGATGATCCATGGCCTCCACTTCCTAACCTGCCATACATATTTAAAGGCCTTCGGACAACGGTCGTTTTATAGTATTGTTGTAGTGCCGAGTCCTTCGAACTTGTTTTTGGTTTGAACTCCTTTTAGCTTTAAAAGCTTCGGAAGGCATATTACTCACATCGAATAATGTATTCTTTCTAAGAATAACAGTTCATTTTAATCTATGTCTTATGCTCAATATTAAGTATTGATTTAAATCTCTTACCTATATATCAACGTCATTATTCTTAATGAACTGCGCTGCTGACAAAATGGTTATTTTTCAGGAATATTTTACCATACAAACATAACATAAACAAAAGCAACACAATTTACGCTTTTCCCAACTAACATACTGCAATTAGCACTGTCAGCAATAAAAGGTTACTGTTTTTCATTCCCTATCTGACGAGTTTTTATCACTTTCACTGTCTGAGCTAAAGCATTGTTTTCCTTTTTCAAAAACAGATCCATTACATTGTTCGGTAAGCTGTGTGTTTCCTCCAGTTTAATTGGCATAATTTTTGTCATTATCAGTTATGACATTAGGAGTTGTCTTCGAAATAAATCCCTATTTGTGGCCACTCGTGCCATTTTTCTAGTCAACCGTTCACGGAACTTTCTCACGTCCTTATATCGTGCCTATATTGCTTCCCCTGTCAGTTGTCTCAATTAAGAATGGACTCTGTTGCAATGTCAGCTCCTTGAATGAAGACCTTATGCACGGTTGGTGGCATACCATAATTGTATTTAAAGCGTCAGTGAGAGAGAGAGAAAATTAAATTATTTGGAGAGGAAATCTAGAATAATTGTGATGACTTTTGAATACTCGTGCCTGTTTCATGCTTCGCCTAACGAACAGCATTTTTTACCTAAACAAGAAGGCACAAAGGTGCTCACGAGCAATAATTCATGAGACATAGGCCCTCGTTCCCACGTGCAATTATATTTCGCATGTCCTCACTGCTATCAAAGCCGTGTTTGCAAATTAAAGTGCACTTTATATGCGACGCGAAACTAGGATCTGTGGAAATGCACGTTAAGATTCGAGTCGCAGTAAGAGAACAGAACCATTTTTGGAAACTTCTTATATAATCTCTGCTACAATAATTTCACTCGGGTAAATGAAATCATATGCTCGCGTCACTCTCTCATCGCTGGGGTTAATATTATATCCCTGGCATTTCAGATTTTCTAAGATTCTTGCACCGAAATTTGGTGAGCTGCATGGACACAATTACTTATTGAGAAAGCCTCTTAATCTGACATAACATAATATTCGGGGTTGCATTTTATCCACTTGGCAAGAGTTCTTCTTGCCTCCGAGGATGGTCACAGTATCTTCCTTTTGCATTCGTTTTCCTCCTATTCGTTCTTTCGATACAACCCTGAAAACATGAATTGACGTCCATCTGCACTGGCTAAACTAGAGCAACATGTAAATTGTGCTGCATAAGGAATAGTTATTAATTGCTTTAAATCAAGAATATAAACTAAATAAGAATAATGAACTCTTCAAGCACCAAGAAAGTACTTGATTTGGCAAAATTCGGCAAAATCAAGTACTGTATTGAGCCATTTTCCATCACGTTTAAGGAATATATCAACTGTTATTTTTAAAAAGTTTATTAGTTAGTAAAAGAGTCCGTTTCCCCACTTTAAGAACGCGATTTAAGTCCATTATCCATGGAATGCACTCAAAGAAAGAAACCTTTCAGTGCACCTCTTGCAGTGCCCAGCGATTGCATAATGAGAGTCATTCGTAGCAATATTTATAAATTTTACTTTCTGGTGATTATTTTCTGTCACTAATGTATCTGTTATCCACACATAAAAGTGAATGAGACCATATTGCATCCACCCGCTTGCCGCGTCGCCGTACTCTCCGCCGCCGCCGGCCAGAACCGGAGTCGTCCGTGCGTTCGAAAAAACGATTTAAAATTCGGGGTTGCAAATTGGTGCAAGGTTTGACTTTAGATTCACAATATAGAAGCTTCAAAGAACGACATGATATAAGTTACTTAGTGTAAGCCGGTGACAATGTCTACTTTTTTTCTACGTTTATGTAAAAAAATGGGTTGAAAACAGGCTCCGCCATTTTGTTATGTATCTATGGTTATTGATGAAACAAAATCTTTAGAAACCTTTCAAATGAAAGAATAAGAAGTGTCAATTAAGATGGTATAACAGTTTTGTCGATAAAACTATTTATAAAACCACTGCACGAGGATAAAGTCGGCAATTTTCAGAAAAAATCGAGGGTGGTCGTTTTTCGCTAAATTTGCTCAACTTTGACCTCACATATATTGTTAAAGTGAAAACACAGGACCAAAATAATCTGGGTAGTTATGCACAATTTATTTGAGAATGTGTATGCGAAGTTTCAACTTCCTAGCTCAAAAAAATCGATTTTGAGGTTTTGGCCAGCTTTTTTCGATTCTAGCCCACTGTGCGGCGGCACGGTCATAGTAGAGGTTGCATACTTATACATGCGACGGCGTGGTTATGATTCATTTATTGAAGTGCAGACGTATCGCAGTTGTTCATTGTGACTCCAGGGATATTATTTCATCTATTTTTTCTTCATTGAAAGCGATAGATTGCGTAAAGATGAAGGAATATGGTTATTCTTAGGCTGATCCTAGCAAGCTTCCTGTTACTGATTCCATCATGATAACAGGGTATTTTAGTGAAACTGTAGACTTCGTCGGCGCGGAAAGTCGATTCCGAGAAATGGAAAGGTAGCTGATGTGCATCTGAAATGTTTTATAGTTCATAACAAAGTGAGACTTGCGTATAATATTGGCGAAAGCGTATACTCATGTGAAATGTGTATTCTTTTGGCAGTCCGGTAGAGAGTCTTAGTGTGAACTTATTTCCTCCTCGAAGGTGTCGATGATACTTTCAACTTAAAAAATACCTTGCCTGGAGGGCGACAGGAAGCTCTGAAGAAGCCGGACTATTAATGTTTCAATTTAGTAGCGATAATATAGACGAACTTCCAACACAATCTACCATCTTGTGACTCAAAACCCCGAAGCCACTTCCTATTCTGCAGAAAGAATCGGTCAATCGCTCTTCGATCAATGTAATAAACACAACGTCTTTAGGTGTTAATAAGTTACTTTTGTAAAATAAATCCTTCCTAATTTAGCATTAAAATGTGAATGTTTTCCAAACAGAGTCTAATACATTTTGGGAGCTTTTCTCACGATATATCTGAAACTCTAAAGGCGAGCTCATCGTCGACGATCATTGCGATCGGTTGTCACTTAAAAATTCCGAATCGGAAATCCTAGAGGGATGATCTTCGACGATGACCATGATGACCTACACTCTCACTATCACTGGAACTCGTGGTGAAAATATCATCCAAATCCAATTTTTATTTGGTTTTAACTGGGGAAAGAGCAACATAGAACTGCGTATTCTTTGGGCAACTTTGGGTTTGACTTTCCCTCAAACACCCCATTTCCCCTTTAGTGCATCAGTCCTATCTTTTTACGATGGCCTGACAACCTTTAAATGGATCCTTGGTTTATCCTGACAACCAACTAAATGGAAATTGCTGATCCACGCGTCTTCCTCTATCTCCACAGTTTCCAAATCAAGGGCCGCGGAACATTCCTCTTGTGACTCAACTTTTTCTGAAAAGCAAGCCGGCGTAGAATAAAATCAAAGAATGCTGCGATTCATTTTTTGTGGCCACCTCTAGATTCCATTCTTTTTCCATCTACAACTTCCTTTATCTTTCGGGGTAAACTATGGGACAAGAGTTTAAATAATATCATTAATTTATAACAAAATATAAGTTCTAAATATACCCAAAAGCCATTTTATTAATCCGCACTAATGAGTGTAAATTAATGTAGAAGATGAATGCTGTAGACTTAGTAGTTTTCCTTAGGTTGAGTTGCAAAGTTCATGAAGTTGACAAAACGGCTAATTTTTCGGTGCGCGAAGTCATTTATTGCACTGGCCGTGTCTACAGTTTTCAATTTTTATGTGATAAAATAAAGCAGAATTTAGGATAAAATTTCCTTTAAAATGACGTATTCATAGTTCATTATTGTTCATAGTTCGTATTGATAGTTCATTATTATAGCTTGCAGTGAAGCCAGGATATAAATTTGCAAAGTACAGTGGCACATCATTTTGACGCCGACAGTAGAAGAAAACGCTGTCTTCTTAGCTGGCACTCGAATGCATGAGAATGAACGTACGTACAAAATATTAAAATATAGAGCAACGTTGCTCTATATTTTCATATTTCCTCCCTTGATTTTAAACATCATGGAATTTTCTATGTCCTTCCGTGACTGAAATGGAACAAGTGCCGTAAATAATTTGAGTCCATCGTAACCATCGAGAAACACCTATCTCGACTTTTGTCGTGAAGTTGAGTTTTTATTCTACGACGGCCGAATGATCGAAAAATCTCAGTTTCAAGTTATTCAGTCAATGAAATATGGAAATATTATTTATATGAAAGTTATCTTCATTCACATAGCACACGGGTTTATCATTTCGTTTATTATACTCTTAATTTCCCGTAACGCTCATCCCGACAGACGGCATGCATCGAGGCTTTTCTTCTAATTTACTCCGTGGGAATTCAGACGAAAATGTTTTCTGGGGTGTTATTGCACAGAGGAACAATGCACCACTTGTAATATTTCCTTCAAGGGGACTATTGTAATATTCGTGATTTCCTTATTTCAGCCATGTTCTCCTTTAAACGCAACGTGGCTCTTCCAAACCTGCAGTTCCGGCTTGGATCTTGGACTCGTACTGAACTATGACGTCACGGCCAAAGATTAGTGGGGGCGGTATTTTTTAGCCCGCGAAACTCGGGAGACTTTTGGGAGTCATTTTCTAGTGTATAAACTGAATTTTAAGCGGAAAAAAGTATATTGCTGTACTAAGTATTTACTGTAGTATATCAGCATACTGTTTATAAAATGTATGCAATTTCCCTATTGTTACTTTTCATTTATTCACGAAAAATAGACATCGTTATTGAAAAATCTAAAAGTGTGATATGCGAGTCAAACGTAGGGCTGCAATCGCTCCATAGGGGAATGCGTTCCGATTGGCTGATATGGGGTTTCCTTTTGGGGTTCCCCCCTCTTCCTCTTGCTGGGTACGCCTAGGTATCTAATATAGAAATCTATCGTAGATATTTATTAGACATGCTGCTGTTTTGACAATAATATATCTATTAGATATCTACGGTAGATGTCTATTGGATAACTATTTATCTACATGTAGATATATAATAGATGTTTATTTTATCTGTGGGTACACCTTTCATATATACGCGCTTCACCGCAAGGATGGGTCCAGATTTTTTTCCGGGGAGGAGGGCACAAGGATCTAACAACCTAACGGTCGTTCTATATTTGAGATTAAAAACAACATGCAACACTTATGCTGTACGAAGCATTATCTTTATTTTGATGCGAAATTTTTATTTATATAAAATTGAAGGAATGAGGCTCCGTAGTACACAAAATAAAACGAACGTAATGGTTACCGTATTAACATCTCGTCTATTTCTGAAGTGTCCAGCGGAGGACGTGCCCCCGCCCCCCCCCTATCCGGCTATGCACTTCACGAGCGCTGTGGGGGGCTTTCAGCGATTGCCGACCAAGCTAGACCTCCCCTTTGTTATTGGGAGATGAGTCAAGATGTCCTCCTATGCTAATTGTAATTTGATAAAAAAAGAAAACACAATATCCACATCAGGCGTTATCTTCCACCAGTACTTGGAAATTCAGTCTGTTGGGCTACGAAGAAACATACTATTACTGCTTCGTCATCAACACAATCTGAGTACGTTTGGCACTTGTACGATACTACTGCCGCGGAGTTACTATGGTTGTAATACTAATATTGGACTATTTCAGAGTCACATTTAATTTCACAATCCCATTATGCCCTGAAGATACCCGAATCAATGCAATTTTCTACTAAGGAAGCCTTCGAAAACTTCCTCCGACAACGAAATAAAAAAACGATTTTCCTCAACGGCTATCATCGCTTTCACACTAAAATTCCAAGATTCCAATTTTACCTGATTCACGAAGTACAGATGAATCATAGAATTGGAGATAACGCTCCCACTTGATGACTAATTCCACATGACCTATAAATGGTCATATATTTGCAGCGGGAGCAAAAGCATTGACCCAAGTAGAAGAAAGTAAGTTGACCAATTAATCTCAGCTGATTACTACTCAATTATCGGTAAAAACTGAGCTCATGTAATGAGCAGGCATCGTGCATTCTTTTCCCTCATATTTACACTGCAATTGATCAGCCAATTGACGGATCATTGATCATACGGCAGATACGAGGAAACGGTGGATTACGAGATTTACGAGGGTGGAGGGATACATCATAACATTCCACGAATTATTCCGAAAGGTGGGAGAGATAGTTGATAAGCTCTACTAAGCGTTTTATTTTTTAATATATTATTTATGAATACAAATTTATATTTTTACATCAATGAATACCGGCATTAATATTTCCAATCCGATTTTCAACATACTCCGGGAACTATTTTGTATCGAGAACGCTCTTGTTGCACTTGCAAGTTCGTCGACGCCATCTTATCGTACTGGTGGTGAGTAAAGGAAACGTGAACGAAAACTTCGACTTTAGGCGTTTAACGCTTATTGTTGGCGATTCTCCTATCTTAAGGTTAGTATTTAGGTGTTTTCGGAATAAGCGGTGTAATGGAATACTTTTTATTTGCTAGTTTTCTTGTATTTATGCATTTAAATGGGTGTGGTGACGCCAATATTTTGGGTGACAGGTGAAACGCTGCATACCTAAACATAAGAATTTGTGGTGCCAATTTGCAATTCGGCGGCCGTTTTACATCTTATATGCCTACTACTGAACGATTTCAGCCTCCAGTTATCTCTCGCTGGTATACTAAGGAATTCTTAGTTGGGCGGGTATTGATTTTTCGCTTGTGCAGTAGGGTTTCGGTGTGCTGATAGTTTAGAGGTTTTGTCATGGTCGCGTATTTAATTAGCTATGCCAATTAATGAGTTGTTTTTATTGTTTTCAGGAGTTCGTGAATATTCAGCAAAATGAGTTACCAAATGCAACCCTCCCAAGTGAGACCGAGTGAGTAGCCACATTTAATATTTACCATAAATAGATATATATTTTTAAAGTGCTTTTACGAATGCTATATCGCATTGATGTAATATTCTATTACTTGTTGGTTATTCGTTTAATTAATTTTGTAATTACTTATCTCCGCGACCCGTCTATGAACGGGAACTGCATGGACATCCATTATTTATCCTATTTCGTGTAGTGTTAATGGACGTTATTGGAGGATGAGAATTGTTGCCCGACAAATGATAGTCTTATAAAGTGAACTGTTATTTGTGTGTGTGTGAACCTCGCGAAAACGGTCTTAAATGCAGAATGTCGCCCATTTCCGTTGATTGAATTATTGGAAGAGTAAATAAATATTAAGTTGAGGAAGATAGAATAGGTGCTGCAGATGTTGGGAAAAAAAGTGTGGGCCAAGGTAACACAACTAGATTTAAAAATAAGTAATAAGTTGAAACCGGCAATGTACTGCCGATAAAAAAATTAATTTATGCTGCCAAACGACTTATCACGCATATCCTTTTGTTTAATCACGATTGCCCTTTGGTTACAACGAGGTTATCCCTCATTGCATTCTTGTACGTGAAGTGTTTGATCATTGTGTTCTGCTTTGGATTTGTTGTTGTGGCGGATTAATTTCTTACCATCCAATTCCCTGATGCAAGTATGGGCAAACTAAAGGAAATCAACGCCAGCTTTTTATATTTCATGGTGAAGAATCGGAAGTGGTTTATTGTTGTGTTTAAGCAGTTTCTAGCTAATTTTAGATGCATTGCTAAGCGATAAGTATTAATTGGTACCGAGGGATGAGAAAAGTTCCATAAATTGTATTCCTTAGAAGAGTATTGGGACAAAATCATAACCGTCGAGGTTAACTTCCGTTTCTTTCCTACAGCCCTGTGGGTGATAAGAATCTTGTTTATAGTGGAATAGACTTGAAGGAATTCATTGGTTGTGGAAGCTGTGGTTCGCATGGAATTTTTTTTTTGAGGTCACAATGTCTTCGCTGTACAGCAATGTTGGTACTTAGGATGTATTCCGAAATTTGGTGGCAGTATCCCAACTACTGCAAAGTGGAAAGCAATGCTGCTACTTCTTACAAAGCAGTTATTTCGGTACTGAAAACAGTAGCTGCTGTTGACACCTTGGTGGAAGTTATGAATTAGGCAATTACCACTTTTGAAGTCGGATTAATATAAGTTGTGAGTAAGAAAAATTCAAAATTGATGGATTGAAGTCTGAAATGATACATTGTTCATCTAATTTATTGGAGGAAAGTTGCCTAAGAATTTGAAGTGTAAATTGTACAATATCAGATGAAAAAATGCCTGCAATCGTAAGGTTTTCTGAGCACAAACATAATCATGAACACGGTAGGTAGACTTTCGGGTTACACCCATGTTGTCATTTTGATGAAGATGTTTTGGCAAAGGTATAGTTTTATCGACTCGCCAATTTCCGTCGGATCCTACCCAAAATTAGTATACATAACTCATTTCACATTCTAAACAATCCTAAAGAAAAGCTAAAGCGCTTCGTGTACAAATAAAAATTTACTAATTCATTACTTATCCTGGTGTCGGATGGGTAACTTATATGTTGCAGGAGCCATCATATAGATGAGAAAAGACGATCGAAAACAAACTGTTGCGTTTGGGTATAGAGAGGGCATGGTGTGTCTTGTAAAGTGTGCAAATTTTCCTCTCTACATTTTGTAAAATCCGAGCGAATAAATGGCTTATTCCTAGTGTATGGTTGTAGGACCGGAGGGGTGGGTTGGGTAGCGCACGGCTTATTTCTTATTTGTGTCGACTGACTTCAAAAGATGGGCTTATGACGGCATTAGCGAAATTATGTGTGCGGGTTGGATTATGTCAGGGTGGGTCGAGGCATGGTTTTTGTATTAAAAACATTAATTCGTCCCTCGAAATTATATCAAAACCCTCTGATACAAACTAATAATAATAATAATTTATTTTGTCTAGAGACCTTACAGCAAAAGATATAAGACACGTCATAAAAGGAAAAAAATGCATATATATATATATATAATAGATTATAAATAATTGTATGTTCACAGGATATTAATGCTTAATAGGAGGAATGAAATAGGTATTCGTTAACAGAATAATAATTCTTCTCGTGAAGAAAAGATTTTAACTTCCTTTTGAATGACTCCATCGACTGAATTGATTTCAAATGCGCAGGAAGTTTATTATAAATTCTGAGGCCCAGCTCGCGTGGGCCCAGCTTTGATCTGTTAGTCCTAATGGAATGATAATGAAGGTTATTACAATTCCTAGTTTCATATTTGTGAACATCACAATTGAGCATAAAAAAATCAAGATTATAACGTACAAAAATTAAAATTGATAATAAATATACACACGGGAGTGGAAGAATGTTAAGTGCTTTAAAAATAGGCTTGGAGGGAGCATCAAAAGGTTTTTTTGCAATGATTCTAATTGCACGTTTTTGTAATGTGAACACCTTGGAGGCATGAGGGGATGAGCCCCAAAAAATTATATTGTATGACATTCGAGAATAAAAGATACCGTAATACAATGTAAGAAGAATATTTAAATCAACAGAGTTCCTAAGGTGTCTTAATAGATAGCAGATTGAACTTAGTTTGTTGGCTAAGAAGTCAATGTTCATCTCATAGGACATATTACTACATAAGTATGCACCAAGGAATTTTGTGTGGGACACATTCTCAATAGACTTTTTATCCAATCTAATTAGGATGCTCTCGAGAACATTGCTATTACCACAAAATTGAACAGTGTGTGTCAATTTGTTCACCTTTGCAACAGTTTAGTTTTCGATCGTCTTTTCTCATCTATATGATGGCTCCTGCAACGTTTAAGTTACCCATCCGACACCAAGATAAGTAATGAATTAGTACATTTTTATTTGTACTCGAAGCACTTTCGCCCACCCCTAGGATTGTTTAGTATGTGAAACAAGTTATGCATACTAATTTTGGGAACCACTGTGCTAGACACACGCCCGGGGTCGACGGAAAAATGTCTTCCCCGCTCATGTCCCGCAGACAGTGACAGCAAAATTTTGACGCTCGCGTTATAAAGGCATAATGCACAGAAAATGGGCGTGTCCTGAAACTTTTAGATAAGGATAAGATAACATGCATACGGTTGTGGGTTTGACCAAACTCTTTTAAGTGTAGTTAAAATTTCTATTCCCTCAGCTTAGAATTCAAACTTTTCCTCAAAATGCGCGTGCATACAGCGGGAATTACGTGATGGGAATCATCTAAGATGAATATAAATATCCGTGTCATTTAACGTACGAAATACTCTAAAGTATTATAGTATACACTGTGAATCTCTCAAATTAGCAAGACAACTGGCACTCAAACTGAGTCAGTGCTCACATATTAAATCAGTGTGGCAGTGCAGGTATCACAGCTTGTGAGTTATTTCAACATTAAATGTCACTTTTTTACCCTTGTTTAACCCCTTCAGTGGTGTTTAAATTTTCCCCAAGTTGTACCCCCAGGGCGGGTTTTTATAATGTTTAGCTTAAAAATGGATTGAAAAAGTAAATACGTCTTACAAAAATATATTTAATATAGTATTAAGCACATTACAGGTATTTAAAGTATGATCATACTGTGCCCCATGATGTAAATTAATATAAGCATACCCAATTTAAACAAATAATGTTATTGCTATTTCAAACAAAATCTAATACTTTCTTTTTGTGTGATACATTTCAAAGCAGTGTTCGGGATGCAATGGAATATTCCCGCACTGTTTGCATTCCCACCTAGTTTCTTTCCTTCCGGGACAAACTCGGCATACTCTACTGGGAAACTTCTTCTTTTCTGTGGCTGGTATATGCGTTGGGAAATGTCTTTCAGTAAGACGAACAGGTGGGTCAGTTTTCGAGGGTCTTCCTCCTTTGGCCACTTTTCTTTCCATGGCATACTTCTCTAGAAGTCCATGAATAACTTTATGCCTAAACTGTAGGAGAGTGCATTTTTCTCTGCCACTTTTTCCATGCACAATATGAGCATTTACAATGCTAATGTCCATCAAATGAAAGAATAGCTTCCTGTACCATCGGAGACTTTTTCTGAGGCACTCGTACGGTTTTATTTTTTGGTCCAATCGATCCACTCCTCCCATATTAGCATTATACTCTATCACGGCGTCTGGTTTCTTCACTGCTTCTTTGGTTTTCCTGTCTACTTTTCCTGTCTCACATATTTTTCCCCTGTGATACGTGGATAACATTGTCACATCTTTTTTGTCACGCCATTTTATTGCAGAATAAACTCCTGATGTGTAACATAGTACGTCACCTTTCTTCAATTTTGCTGTCTGCAGTTCTTTCGGCATTTCCTTTCTTCGCAAGTCAACTGTTCCACAGGCTCCGAAACCATGAGATTGCAGCTCTTGGAATAGATTTGGACTTGAGAACCACCGGTCCATGAATATAACATATCCTTTCGCAATAAGTTGGGGACACATCACAAGTTTAGTAACAGAAGCATGGCTTATTAGTTTCCGCGAAGCACTTTCATCACCCCGCCTTTCCTCCCCTTGACCAGTGTAAATGAAAAAGTCCCAGGCATATCCTGATTGAGATTCACAAATGAAAAATATTTTTATACCAAACCTTGATCTCTTTAGAGGAATATATTGTTTCATCAGTGACCTTCCTTTGAATAGCATAAGGCTTTCATCTACCGAAATATTTTGTTCCGGCAAATAGGTTTTTCTAAAAGATAATCGAAGCATTTCCAGCAGTGGCCTAATTTTCCTGAGGCGATCAGTGTTGCCCGTATCTTCATCATTGACAAAGTGCAGGTAACGCAGAATCAACTGAAACCTTTTCAGAGAAAACGTTTCGTAAAAAATTGGAGTCTGAAGTATGTAGTCTCTGGTCCAATATAGCTTCAATTCGGGCTTGCTAATAATACCCATTGCCAAAATCAATGCAATAAAAAGTCTAATTTCATTCTCACATGTATCATTCCACAACCTTATCCTCGCATTGGAACCAACGCCTGAATTTAGAGCATCCTCGCGGCACTTATTGGCATATCTATTTGTCTCGACGACAACATGGTGCACGAACTCATCAGTGAAGAAAAGTTCGAAGCATTGCAGAGGAGAAACATCTGAACTAAGTGGAACACACACACCTGCAACACCAGCAAATGTTGGTTTCCCATACCCATCTTCTGCTTGGTCAATGTCATATTGAGTCCACTGGAAATTACGTTCTTGTGTACCTGGGGAAACATTTTGCGGCAAAATGTCTGGACTCTCCGCGTCAGATAGTTCCTCATATGACTCGTAATCATCGCTGCTACTACACTCTAGGTCAGATTGACTTTCAGATGGGCTATATTCACTTTCTGAGTCATCTTCTCTTTCTAAGAAAGAACAAATTTCATCAAGGCGAAGTTTCTTTTCTTTGCTTTTTGCCATCGTTCAGGGTTACACTGCACAGTGCACACCATACTATACATATCACTAAACAATACCCAAAAACACCGCTAGGTGGTATAAGCTTCCTAATAAGAGTGAGACATCTAATGGGCAACATATAAACTACTAGCATAATAGTACCATGGCCCCGGAAAGGTTTCGGGAGTGAACGAACTAGATTCTAAGTTTACCACGGAAATCTTCCGGGGTAGAACGTTTTGGGCAGTGGGGCAAGGCCCGGAACTTTTCCGGGCGTACCACTGAAGAGGTTAAGGCAGTTTTACGCACGGCACGTAATTGCGCAGGTTAGAGCTCCATTAAATTCTTATTATCAAGAAAGAGGATAGAGGAGGTCGCATATTTCGCAGATGTCCAGTCAGTCCTTCCACCTCCTCTTTGACAACGGAGGCTTTGGGTGCACTGGACTGGAATGTTGGTGCAGCTGGCTCATCATGATGAGATCTTCCCCGCTGATTCGCAAAACTAGCTGTGGTTGTTCAAGTTGTAACTTTTTCGCACAGAAAAGGTTTTTTAGACCAAACTTTTAAGGAAATTATGACTGTGATTTATCAGTTTTTTTAAATTATTTGCCTGAAAAAATAATGATTTTTATTTTAGTTCCACGTCTTCTACTAATATCGTTTTTCTTCAAAAGAAGAATAGAATTCAATTCCGTTCCTTCCTTGGAATTCCTTGGAACCGTTTGCCGTGACTAGGATTGGAACCTTGATCACCCGAATTCTCACAAGGCGCCCTATTATTTCTCCTATCAAGTCATCTTCTTCTGCAGATTGTTGTTACCGGACACAACATGTCATAAGACAGCTTGTTTGTGTACATCCATCCTATATACAAGGGAACTGGCTGTTTTAGGACTGTTTTTATTTTAATTTTTGTAATTCTGGGCAGGAGTTATCTCTTCATTTATATTTTTTTAAGTGGTAAACAAACATGGCCCAAATTCATCTGAGATGAATTCATCAGAGATCTGGGTTAGCATGAGATGTATTAAATTTCCCCTGTGGGATTTTTTCACCTGACATGCTCTTGTAAGGGATCGGGGTTTTTGTGTGGTGGCTGGAATGTTGGGTAGAAGCCACCCTGTTGGGTAGGTTCATGTCCCAGCGGAGGTTAAGATTTGGCAGACTGCCCAATACCTGTGTGGCTGTTTAACCCCTTCCAAATCGATTAATTTTTCCAAATATCGTGCTCCTATTCTCTGTTTATTTTATTCTGTGGTTTTCTTTTAAATGGTAGCAGTGTTCCCACTCAACCGTGAATAAGCCATGAATTCCGTCCTCCGTGAAAAAAACCTTGAAATAGCCATGAATTTCGTCATTATTATTATTATTATTATTATAATAGTGTTCTACCGATTAAGGTAGGTTTTCATGGAGTACTAAAGAGGTGATCTGGGAGCCTCTTTTTCCTTCCAGCACTGCCTTCTTTAATTCACTGTAAGGCCTACTCTCTTTCAATCTATCTGAAAATCCTATTCTTTTCCTTCCCCTCCCTCGTTTCCCCAACATTCTTCCCTCCAACACCATTTTCAGCATCCCCTCACCGCTAAGCACTAACTCCATCCAAACCTTCTGTCTCCTGCGTATCTCATCTAAAAGCTGCCTCTCCTCGCCAACCATATCCAGCACTTTGTCGTTCCTTTTCCTCTCCGTCCATTTCACCCTCTCCATTCTTCTCTATGCCCACATCTCGAATGCCTCCAATCTTCTCTCGTCTTCTTTCCTCAGTGTCCACGTTTCTGCACCGTAGAGAGCTACACTCCAGATCAAACTCTTCACCAACCTTTTCTTCAAACTCTTATACAACGATCCTCTCAGAAGCTCCTTCCTGTTCATGGATGCCTCCATTGCTAATGCAATTCTCTTCCTGATGTCCTTACTACTGTATCCGTTTTCCTCTAACGTACTGCCTAAATAGTTGAATTGCTCAACCTGCTCAAGTTTTTCACCACCCTCCTTTATCTTGAGTCTCACATTCCTCGCTCGTGATGCTTTACAAAAAAACCTTAAAAATTACTCAAACTTCATTGTAGAACTACGACTGACGGATCAAAAGAAATGTCGATATGTAGATCGTGTTTCAAGGTCATTCACTCGCAGACACTGTCCACGCATTTGTCTACACGCGTGTATTCGAAGCACAAATATTGGTCCGTGTGCCGTGGCGAGAGACAGACCTTAAGCCTGTGTTTGTAAGACTGGTAACCAAAGTGCTCATTAACCCTGGAAAAAAATCAGACACCTCTTCAATTCCCTGCCACCCTCCATTTTCCCACTCACAACATTTAGCCAGCTCTAAATTTTGCTAACGATAGGCGACGTAAGAAGAGCACTTTCATTGCTGCGTTTGCATTGCTGGCGTTTATCGCGTTTGTTAAATTTGTAGTAAACGTGCGGCTGGTTATTGTTCCGTGATCAATATTTCTTCCTAAAATGGCTCATCAAAAGGACGTGAATTTGACAAAATATAGACCGTGAAAACCTGGGAAAAACCGTGAATTTTATGATGTAGTGTGAATGGGTACCCTGGGTAGGTAATGAAATGATATTTTGTTATCAACGTAGAACTGTGAAATGAAATTTAATTATTAAACATGGAGAACAAGGCTTTAGCTACTCAAATAAAGTCATTTTAATCCTTCCAATGCATAATGTTTCATGAAATGTGAATTATTTATGTATAATATGAATTTTTTAACACTTTTAAAGCTTTCAAATTAATTATATCGTTCCTCTGAATAGTGCTTAAATGATGATAATCCGATGACGAGATACACTCGTCATTGCACTCATAATTCAAAATTATTAAAATTTGCACTATTAATAAAGAAAATATTAAATATTATAAGAAAATTATAATAAATATATTTTATTATAAAAATAAGGCAAAAAATCTGCTGCAAGCAAACGACTTGTATCCAGTCACAGGAGAAGACACACTGAGACGCTGGGCATTTTACAGGGTCTAGTAGATGGCGGGCCGAGAAACCTAACAGGACCGATGCCTTGTATTCAAGGCATCCACGTCCTAGGCTAGCGCGGTGAGAGTGTTAAATGGAAACCATTTTGAAAACGCTGAACTTGAAATAAATGTGAAGAACATGTAATGCAGTGGATGAGGACTTAATTCTTCTGGTAAATACATGTATTAAAATTCCACCTGGTGGTTGTGTCATATGACCTAAATAATCCTCCTTAGGCAGAGGACCTTGGCATTTATGTAGTGCCTTTTAGATCTTGAGCCATGTTAGGAATAGTGAATTTTTATTAAGTTTTCTGTTAGTTATGCCTGCCTAGGATTGACCTTATTCCTAAGGTTGTGGTAGGTAATTGAGAAATATGCAATTCATGAATGAACATGATTTGGTCCGAGATGTCAGGAAGGCCGCTCCTACAGTTTGGCCTCCGAGAGTTGTCCGATGACTTTTAGAAGGGTCTAGTTCGGGATAGGGGGCAAGGTTGCAAGGTATGATTGGGAAACGCCCACATCAAACGTAAACTAAAGGGTTCTGTGATGAAAGCAGCCAGAAGGGACGATGAGCGTGAAGGTCCCAAACGGAAGAATCCCTTGTTTTGGTGATTCAAAGAAAGGGCTTGTTTTGGTGGCTCAGGATTATTTCAGTACTTCATTTGCATGAGATAACGTTGTATGACTAGGCGAGAGTGTGAGGTGCGTTTGAGGGACAGCGATTGGCTGCAAACCGTGCTGGCTCAGGGTTCTCTGCCCCTCTTTTTGAACTGTCATCGGATCATCATGCCAGCCGGACTGTATGCTAAGCATCGAGGAGTGTGTTTATCCTGCAGAATGCAAAAACTACATTACACTTACGCGTTAACTCACGATTGTGATGAACTATTCTACCTGGGCATGCGACGCAGCCAAATCCGAAAAAAAATCGCTCTCCGCAATAAGGAAGAACGGGTGAAATGCTGAACAGTTACTAACTTCGCACCGGATTCAATGATTCTTTATTCAGTTTATGCCCAAAGTGTGAGTTCCTCTATGCCACACTGCATCGTATTGGCCTAATCGAAAGGCACCAAATTCAATATTTGAAATTTTTGAATGCTTGTATCTCTGAAAGTTCATGAAAAGGGTGGTTTCCTATTATTTTTTCATTGCCTAAATCAAAAGATTATTACTCCTGGAGTACGTGTTTCAGGCTTTTAGATTTTTAAATAATGATATCTACTTTTCGCGATTAAATGAAAAGGGAAAATTTTCAAGCTCGCGAAAGCATGCTGGCGTACAGTTCTCCTCCCCTCCTTTTCATTTTCCATGGTATATAGATATGGTATTTGGAGGAGGTGACCGACAGCTGAGGTCATTAGGGTAGTTTCCTTCATCAAAGAAAACGAAAGGCATTGATTGCGATTCGTTACCCACCACTAGTGTATTCATAATATGCAAGTTATTCGGTTTTAGAAATCCCAGTTTAGGTGAATGTTAATAAACAATTTTAACCTCATTTGAAAAAGGCCAGATTGGCGCCTATGTGATGCCACTCCACGTGACGTCAAAGGGACCTAGTTTCTATACGAGTAGATGGGGGTTTTACATCGTCTGAGGTTACCAATCCAAGCGTGACGCTCAGAGCTCAGGGAAACATCTCTTAATAGCCACCTATTAAAATTGGCTAAGGTCGGAAAGTTTTCTTCGTTTGATAAGGTATTAATAATCCTTATTTAAGCCAAGTGCTACCAGCTAGTAGGATACTCTGCTACCTGCTAGCATCCTGCGTCATATCAGCGCTCAAAGCCTCGCCCCAGGTCACCTAACTTGCGGCAGCGGGAACCAGAACGATGTCACATGGAGTATTCCCAGCATTCATACTTAGCCGTCGCATTTTCACGTGCTTGAAAATTTTCACTTTTTATTTAATCGCAAAAAATAGATATCGTCATTTTAAAATCTAAAAGCGTGAAATACGTACTCCAGGAGTATTAATCATTCGATTTAGGCAATAAAAAGATAATAGGAAACCACCCTTTTGCGCCATGAGAGAAGGGTCGGTAAGGAAGGGTGGAGAGAAACCCAGCGTTGGCATTAGGCTGCTCTTAACGAAAGGTGCCAAGGGGACCACGGCTTAACATCTCATCCGATGTACGGAGTGTGAAATATCCTCCACACAACACTCAAGCAGGGATCGGGCAGTTTGTGAAAATTCTCTGCCACTGTCAGGATTTGAACCCGAGCCCGCCGGATGGGAAGCCAACACTCTAGCCACTACACCAACCCGATCCCCCATCATTTTCCATCGGACAAGTCTCACCAGCTGGACTGTAACCTTGATTATGGGGGTGCTTGCCACTCCCCCAGGAATCAGAGGTTGTTGCTCACTTATTTTTATGGACTCAGCCCGATGTGAAAAAATAGTTGTGGCTACATCTCTAGCAACTATGCTCAAATTTTGATCCATGCAGCGTAAAAGTCATCACTGCGGCTGGTCTCGGTATACTTTAAACTACAAAATATCATTTCATTACCTACCAGGGACGCCGACGTACAAAAAATATTGTGGGGGCCCAAACCGGGGATCTTGCCCTGGGATATTTCTAAGTAGTCAGTTTTAAGTTTTTTAAGCATTTTAGAAGAGTCATATGATCAGGAATAGAACCCTGATAACTCGAATCTCCATATCTGGACGCTCCGGGGAAAATTGACAAGCCTGACACATTTTTTCCTCACACCCATGACGAATTTTTGAGGGGGCTCGGGCCCCATGGAGTCGGCGCCTATGTTACCTACCATTCCATTAATAAAAAACACAAAAAATAAATAGAAGATAGGGGCACAATTAAATTAAAGTGGTAGGGGTGAGTCTGTAAAACCACGATTGGCTAAGGTGTCGTATTTGATGGAGAATTTCGTTTGCAAGTGATTGTCTTCAGTAGTGTATGATGGGAAACTTTCCTAGATCATGAAGTACTTTCTTTCACTTCAATCGCAAAGTGACCAACCACCGACTTCAGTCCGGATGATGACAGCCAACATGTTAGATTCAAAAATAAAGGTTATGTACCACACAATATTTATTTAAAACTAGAGATGAGTCGAATAGCAGATTTCTCAAACTCGAATATCGAGGTCGATAACCGGGTCGAAACCGGGTCGGTAGTTCGTTAATAAAAAAGTGTGTGGAAATTAACCATTTTATTTTATTTTATCATCATGAACATTAAACATTTCCACCATATATCGCCGGACACTGTGAATTATGTTTGAATATCGAATTCGAATATTAAATCATTGCTCGAATATTCGAATACCTCCAATTTCGAATACCTCGAATACTATAAACGATGAATGCGGGAATGTTAGACTTGGTTACCTAAGCAGCAGGAAACACAAGATTTTGGCGAGTAATTGTGATTTCCTTTAAAGCATTCAAACAGGAATTTAGCTGATCAATGGAATATTTTAGTTTTATGGAAACAATTGGGCATATTGTTGATTTAACTAACATCTCTTTCAAGTATTCTAAGGGGACACACCGTTGAGGGCTCTATAATCTCCACATGGCCGCCATTCCACCCCTCTCTTTGGCACCATATGCAAGGGCGAACTCCAGTTGCTTTGCGATGGGCATACGACTCCCATCTTTATCATTGCTTCGAACTCCTTTTTTGCTGCTTTCAAACGGTCGCACCACCTTGCAAAAAAATTATTGCATGCCGTCTCGGCATTTACATTGCTACGTGCGATTGTGTATTGCGTGAAATTCAAAGTATTCGAGGTTGTACCTTTAGCATAATTATTCGAGATCTTGAATATTGAATACTTTCTAGTATTAGAGTATTCGCGGATACTATTCGCACATCTCTATTTTAAATTCTACCGGTTTAGAATTTTTCATGTCATTTTAAAGGGGCAAGAGGTAATTCTGTTCAAAAAGGTTGTAACTGTGAGTTTTCTTTATATTACGTGTGGATTATAATAACCTTTATTTTTGAACCTATCAGGTCACCATTCTACAAATTTAAGTTACAAAACATGGATTTGATACGAAACCAACGTACGTTTTGAGTGACCAACCACCAACCTCTATTTATTTTTTTACTGAGATTAATGGGGATAAACCCTTCACATAATATTTTCAAATTTCTGTAGGTGCAAATAAAATTTATATGATAAAAAGTATATGTTCACTCAGTTTAAAAGTAAAAAATAGAGACTATTACGAATGTAACTATTAATGTACACAGCATTTGACAATCTTATATAATTAATTATATTATTCATAAGAATATGATACTTTACAGAGAGATTTTTGAATCAGACTTAGATCAATTATTTATGCATCAGTTGGCATAGTAACAAGTTTGAATGTACCTTTATCTTTCTCCTTAACCCTTTCGATACGGTGGAGTTCTGTCCTTAGCATTACTGCTGTACTGAGCCCCATGAGACTCTTCTGTCCCCTCCGTACTGAGCATTTTTATTTATTTATTTCAAAAGCTCACATACAGCAATTATACCCAATTTACAAGATAATTTTTTTTTTATATGATTTTGCAGGAGATTGTTAAGAAGGGTCTCGCTGGTAAAACGCACTCTCAGCACCAACCTATGGTCCCTTCCTAGCGGGCACTCCTCATTATCTTGGACTCAAAGGATAGTTAGTCTCCCTCCTTTTGGGGTTAATAATCCTACCAGCGGCATTGGTTTGCGGTCAATTATGCTTCTTTTGTATATATTAGCTATACGAATAATTGTTGCTTTCACATAAATCGCAGATTATGTATTGAATTCCTCGTTTTATTCTGAGAATCGTCAAATTTTGAACGAAATAACCGTCGATATTAACACATTTAATGCAGCAACAATTTGCATGTTGATGTTTATTCTGAAACTAGATATAAGTTATATTTATCGTAGAATTTCGATTAAAAATTGTAAATGCTGCTCAAAAGACATAATTCAATTCTTATTTTATTTTTTTTTTTTGACAAAGATACAAATATTTATTTTTTTAAATGACTGGATAAACAATTGTATGACCGCTAAGAGGGGTAATATAGGATGAGGTGTCCGGGTACCTGCTCAAAGATTTTGAGGGTTAAGCCTAAGCCCCGCAGTGTTGGGTCCCGAAACGAAGACATCGTACACCTCGACCATCATAAAAGGGGAGAGCTGGGAAACGTATTTATTTGGCGTTTGTTCACCTGCGTAGAAAAATCTCTGACGAAAATTTGCGGCTTTCGTCTCCCAAGGTCAAGAAACGTCCAGATGCATATTTTCGTCTTTATTAGGGTGAAGGTTAAATGCAAAGCACGAGCCAAAGGTTTGTAACTCAGCCAGTAATGAGTTCCACGATTTGCTAAGCTTATAAATGGGATTAATGAATTCAGCGCTTGAATGGGAATGCAAGCTATGAATGACTCTATGGCAAAATAACTTGAAGTTAATTTGTCTTTCCTCATAGTTCCTCTAATTCAGCAGTACGAGTGAAGTCTTGGCAGGTGTCAAATGTGAGAAGGGTTGTTATTGTGATGAACAGATTTATTTAAGGGCCCCCCCACCCACTGACAACTTTTACAAGGCAACTACGTAGTTGCTTTGCGGCAACTGAAAAGTCGCCTGTGTGCAGGGCCACAGTCAATGCTGTGTGTTTCATTTGGACTTCCATAAAGCAACTAAATAGTTGCTTTGGAAAAGTTGCCAATGCGTGGGGGCCCTAATTGTATGTTAATCACGATTGATATCCAGTCGTAGCAGTGATAAGTAATATCCATTGGCGTAACAACAACCGAAGCATGGAGAATTGGAGGTGAGCTTTTGTGCTCCGTCTATATTGCCAGATGAGCACATTCTTATTGTTGGGCTACTAGATAAGCGGATTTGATTCGGTGGGGGATTGTTGAGCGTTTGTGCTGTGGAGGTATCGATATCTTAGAAATTTGTCTTGTCCATTGCGAATGATAGACAATAGACTTCAGTCACGAACGGTC
Organism: Ischnura elegans; assembly: GCF_921293095.1. Lineage (NCBI taxonomy): Eukaryota > Metazoa > Arthropoda > Insecta > Odonata > Coenagrionidae > Ischnura > Ischnura elegans. The sequence goes on from NC_060258.1 coordinate 8,914,880, forward strand.
ATAAAAATTGTCTTTCGTCGAAGTGACCTCGTTCATGAATTGATCACATAAAAAATCTCGATCACTCATGACTGCTCCATTAGTGGTGTGAAGTCCTTTTTCAGGAAACTGGTACACCATAACTACCATCACTACCTCAATTGTCTTATATGTGGCAAACTTCATTTGTCTTGTAAGTCTTGGCTCATACCAGGATGACACATTTTGAATGAGTGACATTTAAAAAGAACCAACGAAAAAATAAATGAAGATAGGAGTGCAAGCATTCAGAAAATAAATTGAAGTGTAAGGTGTTAATTGAAATGAAAAGCTAATGATTAATGGAAACAATGGATGGTTCTCTTTTGAAAAAAGTATTGCTTGTTCTATAATCTATATTCTAAATACTGCTCCCTGTTTGTATGCAATGATGTTTTCACTTGGCTGTTGTTCTTAATGCAATGTGTGGAGAAGTGTGTCTGAGCATCAAACTGGAGTATTAATTAATTAATTACTTAAGAGACAGTCCAAGTGATCATTAATGTTCTCGAAGTTCTCACAGGAGAGGGTTCGTTTGTGAACAATATGAAAAAATAATCTCAAATCAATAAAAAAAAATAAACATCATAATCAATCATCATCAATAATAAAAAAATAAATAAGACCAATCATCAGTCATGATTGGTCTTTCAGTGGTGCTAAGTCTTTTTTTTTTGGGAACTACTACACCATAACTTAAAATCTTCTTTGCGGCAGACCTCATTTGTCTTGTAATTGAGTCTTGACATGTATTCATCATAAGGTAACTCATTTTGAATGAGTGGCTGTGTTGACTAAGCCATACAGTAGCAAAATATCTCCCGGCGTAAACATAACAGGTCTAGTGTTGTCCTTGCGTCGCTAACACCCTGCTCATACTTTGATGTGTTATTATAACTTTTAACCCTTTTGCTGCTGCGAATGTACCTGGTACGATCGCACGGTAGGCGGCTGTGAATGCACCTATTCGTCCTCCCTCTCCTGTAAACTGTCATGGAACTTTCCCTTTCCGTACCCTCACTCCTTCCGGGAAGGATTGTCTTATCTCCAGATCATTTTTTACGCATAGTTTAGGAGTTGTAGTTTTCCTCGTACTTATTTTGAAAAGTTTCTCTTTTTCCGGGAAGCAATAGAGTTTATTGTCCAACATACTGAACCCTTAACTTTTCTGCCCCATGTGACAAGTAACTCTCCAGAGAGTTTGCCGCAGCGTAAGGGTTAAAATTCATATTTAGGGAAGAGGTCTCGGGATCGCCACCGGGTCAGGAAATGCATAACTGCTGACGTTTTGATGCCCAACTCGGCCATCATCCTCAGGGCTATTTCTATTCCTCGGTCTCTGTTTCTTCGCGGTATTCCATTGCCCTTCCATACATTCCATTTCCTCATCCGTTGTTTCAACACGAGTCTTCTCTCAAAGGACCCCTTGTCTCAAACTCCCCGTAGTTTATCCTTTGCTGTCTGGCTTTGGAGCGACAGATCTTTCTCTATTACTGCCATTTTCGTTCTCCGTTGTGCAGTCTTTCTCTTCTTTCAATCCTCTGGTTTTTTTATTTTCTCATTTCTCTGTCAGCCACCGTTTTTCCTATTTTTGTCAGCCACAAATTCTCTTTTATTCCTTTTCATACCTGTTTACACATTTTCTTGGTTAGGAAAGGTGTATTTTCAATTTTTTTCCATCTAAATGTACATTTATTTACTACTATTTGTTACCAACATCCTATTCAGTTAGCGAAAGTGAATTATATGGCTTAGGATTATTATGGATTGGGGAATATTTGTCAAATTCAATTGTATGTAATGCGTGGTATATTTAAGAGTAATCAGTCCAAAAACGATAATGGCAAAAATGGAAGCCATCGAGAAGAGTAGAGAAATATTGCCAGGTGGTTAACATAAACACGAGATGAACCCGAGAAAAAGAAATTTGCATCATTGGAAGGCCCTTGAATTTATTTAGCGGAGTGAGGAAGCACGAAATCTTTGTTAAAATTCATATTTTATGCTCCTCTTGCATCATCTCTATTGTTTGGTTTCTCTCTCAGGGTACCCACTCAACCCTGAAAACCTTAAAACCGTGAATAAGCCGTGAATTACGTATTCCGTGAAAAAACCTGGAAATAGCCGTGAATTTCGTAAAAAATCTCTCAATCTTGATTTTACAATCGTAGAGCAACGATTGACTGATAAAAAGAAAAATGGATATTTTGATCATATTTCAAGGTCAGTCATGCGCAGACACGGATTCATCTGCACATGGATATTTGAAGTGCAATTATTTGTCCGTGTGCCATGATGACACATTGACCTTAAGCCCATACCAAATCCGGAAGACTGGTAACCTAAGTGTTCATGAACACTTGCAAACATTCAGACTCTTCTTAACTTCCCTGGTCCCTCTATTTTCCCACGCACAAGCTCTTGCCGGAGGTGAATTTTGCGAACGATATGTGACGTCAGAAGAGATAGCACTTTCATTGCTGCGTTTGCATTCAGGGCATCTGTCGTGTTTGTTAATTTTTTAGTTCACGTGCGGCCAATGATTGTTACGTGATCAATATTTCTGCCTAAAATGGTTTATTTACAAACCGCGAATTTGAAGACATTTAGACCGTGAGAACCAGGAAAAAACCGTGAATTTAATAATTTAGATTGAGTGGAAACCCTGTCTCTCGAATGCATGACTGGCCACATTTTTGGGATATGGCAATGAATCCGGGTATCTTCAGTCCAATCATTGCATTCTGGGAAAGCTCGAGACAATGTATCATCATCGAGCAGCTTCGCAAAGTCATTTGCCCAAATGTCGGTCGGAGAAGTCGTGGAAATATCCTGGATATTTGGTTGTGTTGGGAGAAAAACTCTCGGGTCGCAGCAGAATGTGCAACTATACTTCAAAAATCAAATCAAACTCTTAAATCACAACAATATCACTCGTACAACTCGTAAATCACAAAAAATCACAACACAATTATCCTGAGTAAGTCCTTAACACGTTGACCGCCATGCCGGTCATAATGACGGGAGTCGAGTGGCTTCCGTCACGCCACGCGGGTCATACTGTCCGGCCTCCGAGTGACTGTTTAACAGTTGATTTCTGACACCGGAGTGACCAGAATCTCTTGTTAACGTATGGGCCATGATCGTTGCGGTGTCAGAATATAAACATTTATTTTAAAGTAAAGTACAAGAACACATTTGATGTTTTACGATCCGGGAATAGTTAACGGAATGAAAAACACTAATGGCGTCAGAGGACATATCCACTAAAAACATCATGGCGGTCAACGTGTTAACAAAGAAAAATCAGGAGCGACAACCTGTCCGTTTGCCATTACTTAGCAAATCAAATTGACTCAATCACACGTACAAGTGTCCAAGAAAAGTACTTGCGAAGAAAAATCTGGAGCAACGACACATACGACGGAACACCACTTTTCATCATGACATGACTCAGATTGTTTTTTTTGTACTGTGAACAAGAGTTGTTACATCAGCAAGAAGGTGAAAATCATGGTTGATTCTCGAATCTTCTCCGACTTCAATCGGACATCAAATTCATTTATAATACCCTTAACTCCCACTTCGACAGTCCTGAAATTGTTTCGTTCCTCAACATTAGAGTACCTTCCTGACACACCCGATCTACCTCTTTACTCCGCACTCCTACACCCAGGCTATCTGTAATTAAGCGCTCAATTTTCCCTAGACTATCTTCTATAATATATTCTCTTCCCCGTGATATTGATCCGTTTGGTGTGACACTTAAAATTTTACTCATCAGGCATTAACATATCTGTCGCATAAATGACTAGATAGCCGGATAAATGTTTGTTGTTTTCTTGTATTCTATTTAAATTTGTGATGAATAATTATTATTTAATTATTTAATATTTGTTGTTATAAGTGCACTTTAAATTGGCATTCTTGCTGTATGTGTACGTCTTTATTAAAATAAAATTAATTAATTAATTTAAAAAAAACATTTCTGTATTAGAGTGGTGAGGTGGATGTTTTTTTTGCACTCCTAGTGGTGAGGCAGGGTGTGTACCCAATTTGGCGCTTATCTAGTGTTTGCCTTCTGCTAGACCTTTTTCACCATCTAAGACTTTGCTACATTTGCCCGTGAAATCCCCATTTGTGAATGCCTTTGTTGGAAAGTTGGCCTGGAAATGAGGGAAAGGTCAGCCAGGCATCCGACTCAACCTTGAAAACCTTAAAACTGTGAATAAGCCGTGAATTTCGTCTGCCGTGAAAAAACCTGGAATTAGCCGTGAAATTCGTCGTGAAACCTTAAAAACCTATCAAACTTGATTTTAGATCTATGATTGACGGATCAAAAGAAAAATAGGTCAGTCACCTGCAGATACTGTCCACGCATTTATCTGTACACGTATATTCGAAGCGCAAATATTGGTCCGTGTGTCATGACGACGCAGACCTTAAGGCTGTGATTGGATGTCCTTTAACCAAAGTGATCATTAACCATGGCGAGAAATCGGACACCTCTTCACTTCCCTGTCACCCTCCTTTTTCTCACTCACAACCATTAGCCAGACCTAAATTTTGCTAACGATAGGCGACGTCATATGAGCACTATCATTGCTGCGTTTGTATTCCCGGCGTTTATCGCGTTTGCTATATTTTTAGTTAATGTGCGGCCAGTGATTTTTATGTGATCAATATTTCTTCCTAAAATGGCTTATCGAACAGACCGTGAATTTTACGACATGAAAACCGTGAAAACCTGGAAAAAACCGTGAATTTTATAATGTAATTGGAGTGAAAACCCTGTCAGCAATATTTTAAAATGGGACTGCTGGTATGTACCCTGTCTTGCCTATCATCCTTGTGCAATTGTAGCGTGTTATCTCTATTAACCAGTGTTCACGCTATTACACAGATTGAATGAAAACAGTCTTTGTTTATAATCACAGAATTTTTTATACTGACGGGATAAATTTTTTTATGTTGGGAAGAAAAAAATGTGTGATTCAATTCTGATTTTTTACATGCATAATTTCAGAGAATAAAACATTCTGTGAAAATTTACAAAGGTTTTTTCGTCTTAATTCAGCATAAATATTCTGTAAGTGAAAGGTTAAATTATCGCTTTCAGTTCACTGACGACGAATGGCTCAGTTTATATTCCGTGTGGGATTGCAGTAATGAAGACATACAATACAAGGCCACTTGAAAGTTTCCGGAAAAGCAAAATCTAGGAAACTGAATATTTGCACCACTTGCACTAAAATGGCAATTCTATCTCGTCATGAACTTCAGATGTCACCTCGCACAATGAGGAGTGTGGCCCATTGTCATATTTTTATAATTTTAGCACTATTTAGGGGAACTATATAAATATAATGAAAGGTTAGCGATGTTAAAACATCCACGATGTACATGAAGTACTCATATTTCATGAAATATGGTGAATAAGAAGGAACAAATAAATGATTTTGTACGATCAGCGATAGCTGTGTTCTCGATCTTACGGGAAGAAGGTTCATTCATGAACAGTATGATATTATATTCACTCTTTATTTCACTGTTCTATGTTGATCACAAAATCATTTCATTACCTATCACTCCATGTAGAATGAACCACAGGAAAAATAAATGGAGAAAGAAGCACGACATTCAGAGAATGAATTGAAGTGTAATGTGTTAATCAAAATGAAAAGATCAATTTTTCTGCTGAAATCGAAATGTGAACCAAATGATCGATTAATGGAATCAATGGATGGTTCTCTTTTGAAAAAATGTATAGCTTCTTGTTATAAATACTGCTCTCTGTTCGCGTGCAATGATGTTTTCACTTGGCTGTTGTTCTTAATACAATGTGTGGAGAACAGTGTCTGAGCATGGAACTGGAGTCTAAGTAAATACAGTAGAGAGGACCTATCATAGTATTCTACCGATTAAGGTAGGTTTCCATGGAGTGTTCAAGAAGTGATCTGGAAGCCTCCCTTTCCTTCCAGCACTGCCTTCTTTAATTCCCTGTAAGGCCTACTCTCTTTCAATCTATCTAAAATTCCTATTCTTTTCCTTACCCCCCTCGTTTCCCTAACATTCTACCCTCTAACACCTATTTCCACATCCCCTTCCCGCTAAGCACTAACTCCATCCATACCTTCTGTCTCCTCCGTATCTCATCTAAAAGCTGCCTCTCCTCGCCAACCATATCCAGCACCAGACACAACATGTCACAAGACAGCTTGTTTGTGTACATCCATCCTATATACAAGGGAACTGGCTGTTTTAGGACTGTTTTTATTTTAATTTTTGTAATTCTGGGCAGGAGTTATCTCTTCATTTATATTTTTTTAAGTGGTAAACAAACATGGCCCAAATTCATCTGAGATGAATTCATCAGAGATCTGGGTTAGCATGATATGTATTAAATTTCCCCTGTGGGATTTTTTCACTTGACATGCTCTTGTAAGGGATCGGGGTTTTGGCTGGAATGTTGGGTAGAAGCCACCCTGTTGGGTAGGTTCATGTCCCAGCGGAGGTTAAGATTTGGCAGACTGCCCAATACCTGTGTGGCTGTTTAACCCCTTCCAAATCGATTAATTTTTCCAAATATCGTGCTCCTATTCTCTGTTTATTTTATTCTGTGGTTTTCTTTTAAATGGTAGCAGTGTTCCCACTCAACCGTGAATAAGCCGTGAATTCCGTCCTCCGTGAAAAAAACCTTGAAATAGCCATGAATTTCGTCATTATTATTATTATTATTATTATAATAGTGTTCTACCGATTAAGGTAGGTTTCCATGGAGTGCTAAAGAGGTGATCTGGGAGCCTCCTTTTCCTTCCAGCACTGCCTTCTTTAATTCACTGTAAGGCCTACTCTCTTTCAATCTATCTAAAAATCATATTCTTTTCCTTCCCCTCCCTCGTTTCCCCAACATTCTTCCCTCCAACACCATTTTCAGCATCCCCTCACCGCTAAGCACTAACTCCATCCAAACCTTCTGTCTCCTGCGTATCTCATCTAAAAGCTGCCTCTCCTCGCCAACCATATCCAGCACTTTGTCGTTCCTTTTCCTCTCCGTCCATTTCACCCTCTCCATTCTTCTCTATGCCCACATCTCGAATGCCTCCAATCTTCTCTCGTCTTCTTTCCTCAGTGTCCACGTTTCTGCACCGTAGAGAGCTACACTCCAGATCAAACTCTTCACCAACCTTTTCTTCAAACTCTTATACAACGATCCTCTCAGAAGCTCCTTCCTGTTCATGGATGCCTCCATTGCTAATGCAATTCTCTTCCTGATGTCCTTACTACTGTATCCGTTTTCCTCTAACGTACTGCCTAAATAGTTGAATTGCTCAACCTGCTCAAGTTTTTCACCACCCTCCTTTATCTTGAGTCTCACATTCCTCGCTCGTGATGCTTTACAAAAAAACCTTAAAAATTACTCAAACTTCATTGTAGAACTACGACTGACGGATCAAAAGAAATGTCGATATGTAGATCGTGTTTCAAGGTCATTCACTCGCAGACACTGTCCACGCATTTGTCTACACGCGTGTATTCGAAGCACAAATATTGGTCCGTGTGCCGTGGCGAGAGACAGACCTTAAGCCTGTGTTTGTAAGACTGGTAACCAAAGTGCTCATTAACCCTGGAAAAAAATCAGACACCTCTTCAATTCCCTGCCACCCTCCATTTTCCCACTCACAACATTTAGCCAGCTCTAAATTTTGCTAACGATAGGCGACGTAAGAAGAGCACTTTCATTGCTGCGTTTGCATTGCTGGCGTTTATCGCGTTTGTTAAATTTGTAGTAAACGTGCGGCTGGTTATTGTTCCGTGATCAATATTTCTTCCTAAAATGGCTCATCAAAAGGACGTGAATTTGACAAAATATAGACCGTGAAAACCTGGGAAAAACCGTGAATTTTATGATGTAGTGTGAATGGGTACCCTGGGTAGGTAATGAAATGATATTTTGTTATCAACGTAGAACTGTGAAATGAAATTTAATTATTAAACATGGAGAACAAGGCTTTAGCTACTCAAATAAAGTCATTTTAATCCTTCCAATGCATAATGTTTCATGAAATGTGAATTATTTATGTATAATATGAATTTTTTAACACTTTTAAAGCTTTCAAATTAATTATATCGTTCCTCTGAATAGTGCTTAAATGATGATAATCCGATGACGAGATACACTCGTCATTGCACTCATAATTCAAAATTATTAAAATTTGCACTATTAATAAAGAAAATATTAAATATTATAAGAAAATTATAATAAATATATTTTATTATAAAAATAAGGCAAAAAATCTGCTGCAAGCAAACGACTTGTATCCAGTCACAGGAGAAGACACACTGAGACGCTGGGCATTTTACAGGGTCTAGTAGATGGCGGGCCGAGAAACCTAACAGGACCGATGCCTTGTATTCAAGGCATCCACGTCCTAGGCTAGCGCGGTGAGAGTGTTAAATGGAAACCATTTTGAAAACGCTGAACTTGAAATAAATGTGAAGAACATGTAATGCAGTGGATGAGGACTTAATTCTTCTGGTAAATACATGTATTAAAATTCCACCTGGTGGTTGTGTCATATGACCTAAATAATCCTCCTTAGGCAGAGGACCTTGGCATTTATGTAGTGCCTTTTAGATCTTGAGCCATGTTAGGAATAGTGAATTTTTATTAAGTTTTCTGTTAGTTATGCCTGCCTAGGATTGACCTTATTCCTAAGGTTGTGGTAGGTAATTGAGAAATATGCAATTCATGAATGAACATGATTTGGTCCGAGATGTCAGGAAGGCCGCTCCTACAGTTTGGCCTCCGAGAGTTGTCCGATGACTTTTAGAAGGGTCTAGTTCGGGATAGGGGGCAAGGTTGCAAGGTATGATTGGGAAACGCCCACATCAAACGTAAACTAAAGGGTTCTGTGATGAAAGCAGCCAGAAGGGACGATGAGCGTGAAGGTCCCAAACGGAAGAATCCCTTGTTTTGGTGATTCAAAGAAAGGGCTTGTTTTGGTGGCTCAGGATTATTTCAGTACTTCATTTGCATGAGATAACGTTGTATGACTAGGTGAGAGTGTGAGGTGCGTTTGAGGGACAGCGATTGGCTGCAAACCGTGCTGGCTCAGGGTTCTCTGCCCCTCTTTTTGAACTGTCATCGGATCATCATGCCAGCCGGACTGTATGCTAAGCATCGAGGAGTGTGTTTATCCTGCAGAATGCAAAAACTACATTACACTTACGCGTTAACTCACGATTGTGATGAACTATTCTACCTGGGCATGCGACGCAGCCAAATCCGAAAAAAAATCGCTCTCCGCAATAAGGAAGAACGGGTGAAATGCTGAACAGTTACTAACTTCGCACCGGATTCAATGATTCTTTATTCAGTTTATGCCCAAAGTGTGAGTTCCTCTATGCCACACTGCATCATATTGGCCTAATCGAAAGGCACCAAATTCAATATTTGAAATTTTTGAATGCTTGTATCTCTGAAAGTTCATGAAAAGGGTGGTTTCCTATTATTTTTTCATTGCCTAAATCAAAAGATTATTACTCCTGGAGTACGTGTTTCAGGCTTTTAGATTTTTAAATAATGATATCTACTTTTCGCGATTAAATGAAAAGGGAAAATTTTCAAGCTCGCGAAAGCATGCTGGCGTACAGTTCTCCTCCCCTCCTTTTCATTTTCCATGGTATATAGATATGGTATTTGGAGGAGGTGACCGACAGCTGAGGTCATTAGGGTAGTTTCCTTCATCAAAGAAAACGAAAGGCATTGATTGCGATTCGTTACCCACCACTAGTGTATTCATAATATGCAAGTTATTCGGTTTTAGAAATCCCAGTTTAGGTGAATGTTAATAAACAATTTTAACCTCATTTGAAAAAGGCCAGATTGGCGCCTATGTGATGCCACTCCACGTGACGTCAAAGGGACCTAGTTTCTATACGAGTAGATGGGGGTTTTACATCGTCTGAGGTTACCAATCCAAGCGTGACGCTCAGAGCTCAGGGAAACATCTCTTAATAGCCACCTATTAAAATTGGCTAAGGTCGGAAAGTTTTCTTCGTTTGATAAGGTATTAATAATCCTTATTTAAGCCAAGTGCTACCAGCTAGTAGGATACTCTGCTACCTGCTAGCATCCTGCGTCATATCAGCGCTCAAAGCCTCGCCCCAGGTCACCTAACTTGCGGCAGCGGGAACCAGAACGATGTCACATGGAGTATTCCCAGCATTCATACTTAGCCGTCGCATTTTCACGTGCTTGAAAATTTTCACTTTTTATTTAATCGCAAAAAATAGATATCGTCATTTTAAAATCTAAAAGCGTGAAATACGTACTCCAGGAGTATTAATCATTCGATTTAGGCAATAAAAAGATAATAGGAAACCACCCTTTTGCGCCATGAGAGAAGGGTCGGTAAGGAAGGGTGGAGAGAAACCCAGCGTTGGCATTAGGCTGCTCTTAACGAAAGGTGCCAAGGGGACCACGGCTTAACATCTCATCCGATGTACGGAGTGTGAAATATCCTCCACACAACACTCAAGCAGGGATCGGGCAGTTTGTGAAAATTCTCTGCCACTGTCAGGATTTGAACCCGAGCCCGCCGGATGGGAAGCCAACACTCTAGCCACTACACCAACCCGATCCCCCATCATTTTCCATCGGACAAGTCTCACCAGCTGGACTGTAACCTTGATTATGGGGGTGCTTGCCACTCCCCCAGGAATCAGAGGTTGTTGCTCACTTATTTTTATGGACTCAGCCCGATGTGAAAAAATAGTTGTGGCTACATCTCTAGCAACTATGCTCAAATTTTGATCCATGCAGCGTAAAAGTCATCACTGCGGCTGGTCTCGGTATACTTTAAACTACAAAATATCATTTCATTACCTACCAGGGACGCCGACGTACAAAAAATATTGTGGGGGCCCAAACCGGGGATCTTGCCCTGGGATATTTCTAAGTAGTCAGTTTTAAGTTTTTTAAGCATTTTAGAAGAGTCATATGATCAGGAATAGAACCCTGATAACTCGAATCTCCATATCTGGACGCTCCGGGGAAAATTGACAAGCCTGACACATTTTTTCCTCACACCCATGACGAATTTTTGAGGGGGCTCGGGCCCCATGGAGTCGGCGCCTATGTTACCTACCATTCCATTAATAAAAAACACAAAAAATAAATAGAAGATAGGGGCACAATTAAATTAAAGTGGTAGGGGTGAGTCTGTAAAACCACGATTGGCTAAGGTGTCGTATTTGATGGAGAATTTCGTTTGCAAGTGATTGTCTTCAGTAGTGTATGATGGGAAACTTTCCTAGATCATGAAGTACTTTCTTTCACTTCAATCGCAAAGTGACCAACCACCGACTTCAGTCCGGATGATGACAGCCAACATGTTAGATTCAAAAATAAAGGTTATGTACCACACAATATTTATTTAAAACTAGGGATGAGTCGAATAGCAGATTTCTCAAACTCGAATATCGAGGTCGATAACCGGGTCGAAACCGGGTCGGTAGTTCGTTAATAAAAAAGTGTGTGGAAATTAACCATTTTATTTTATTTTATCATCATGAACATTAAACATTTCCACCATATATCGCCGGACACTGTGAATTATGTTTGAATATCGAATTCGAATATTAAATCATTGCTCGAATATTCGAATACCTCCAATTTCGAATACCTCGAATACTATAAACGATGAATGCGGGAATGTTAGACTTGGTTACCTAAGCAGCAGGAAACACAAGATTTTGGCGAGTAATTGTGATTTCCTTTAAAGCATTCAAACAGGAATTTAGCTGATCAATGGAATATTTTAGTTTTATGGAAACAATTGGGCATATTGTTGATTTAACTAACATCTCTTTCAAGTATTCTAAGGGGACACACCGTTGAGGGCTCTATAATCTCCACATGGCCGCCATTCCACCCCTCTCTTTGGCACCATATGCAAGGGCGAACTCCAGTTGCTTTGCGATGGGCATACGACTCCCATCTTTATCATTGCTTCGAACTCCTTTTTTGCTGCTTTCAAACGGTCGCACCACCTTGCAAAAAAATTATTGCATGCCGTCTCGGCATTTACATTGCTACGTGCGATTGTGTATTGCGTGAAATTCAAAGTATTCGAGGTTGTACCTTTAGCATAATTATTCGAGATCTTGAATATTGAATACTTTCTAGTATTAGAGTATTCGCGGATACTATTCGCACATCTCTATTTTAAATTCTACCGGTTTAGAATTTTTCATGTCATTTTAAAGGGGCAAGAGGTAATTCTGTTCAAAAAGGTTGTAACTGTGAGTTTTCTTTATATTACGTGTGGATTATAATAACCTTTATTTTTGAACCTATCAGGTCACCATTCTACAAATTTAAGTTACAAAACATGGATTTGATACGAAACCAACGTACGTTTTGAGTGACCAACCACCAACCTCTATTTATTTTTTTACTGAGATTAATGGGGATAAACCCTTCACATAATATTTTCAAATTTCTGTAGGTGCAAATAAAATTTATATGATAAAAAGTATATGTTCACTCAGTTTAAAAGTAAAAAATAGAGACTATTACGAATGTAACTATTAATGTACACAGCATTTGACAATCTTATATAATTAATTATATTATTCATAAGAATATGATACTTTACAGAGAGATTTTTGAATCAGACTTAGATCAATTATTTATGCATCAGTTGGCATAGTAACAAGTTTGAATGTACCTTTATCTTTCTCCTTAACCCTTTCGATACGGTGGAGTTCTGTCCTTAGCATTACTGCTGTACTGAGCCCCATGAGACTCTTCTGTCCCCTCCGTACTGAGCATTTTTATTTATTTATTTCAAAAGCTCACATACAGCAATTATACCCAATTTACAAGATAATTTTTTTTTTATATGATTTTGCAGGAGATTGTTAAGAAGGGTCTCGCTGGTAAAACGCACTCTCAGCACCAACCTATGGTCCCTTCCTAGCGGGCACTCCTCATTATCTTGGACTCAAAGGATAGTTAGTCTCCCTCCTTTTGGGGTTAATAATCCTACCAGCGGCATTGGTTTGCGGTCAATTATGCTTCTTTTGTATATATTAGCTATACGAATAATTGTTGCTTTCACATAAATCGCAGATTATGTATTGAATTCCTCGTTTTATTCTGAGAATCGTCAAATTTTGAACGAAATAACCGTCGATATTAACACATTTAATGCAGCAACAATTTGCATGTTGATGTTTATTCTGAAACTAGATATAAGTTATATTTATCGTAGAATTTCGATTAAAAATTGTAAATGCTGCTCAAAAGACATAATTCAATTCTTATTTTATTTTTTTTTTTTGACAAAGATACAAATATTTATTTTTTTAAATGACTGGATAAACAATTGTATGACCGCTAAGAGGGGTAATATAGGATGAGGTGTCCGGGTACCTGCTCAAAGATTTTGAGGGTTAAGCCTAAGCCCCGCAGTGTTGGGTCCCGAAACGAAGACATCGTACACCTCGACCATCATAAAAGGGGAGAGCTGGGAAACGTATTTATTTGGCGTTTGTTCACCTGCGTAGAAAAATCTCTGACGAAAATTTGCGGCTTTCGTCTCCCAAGGTCAAGAAACGTCCAGATGCATATTTTCGTCTTTATTAGGGTGAAGGTTAAATGCAAAGCACGAGCCAAAGGTTTGTAACTCAGCCAGTAATGAGTTCCACGATTTGCTAAGCTTATAAATGGGATTAATGAATTCAGCGCTTGAATGGGAATGCAAGCTATGAATGACTCTATGGCAAAATAACTTGAAGTTAATTTGTCTTTCCTCATAGTTCCTCTAATTCAGCAGTACGAGTGAAGTCTTGGCAGGTGTCAAATGTGAGAAGGGTTGTTATTGTGATGAACAGATTTATTTAAGGGCCCCCCCACCCACTGACAACTTTTACAAGGCAACTACGTAGTTGCTTTGCGGCAACTGAAAAGTCGCCTGTGTGCAGGGCCACAGTCAATGCTGTGTGTTTCATTTGGACTTCCATAAAGCAACTAAATAGTTGCTTTGGAAAAGTTGCCAATGCGTGGGGGCCCTAATTGTATGTTAATCACGATTGATATCCAGTCGTAGCAGTGATAAGTAATATCCATTGGCGTAACAACAACCGAAGCATGGAGAATTGGAGGTGAGCTTTTGTGCTCCGTCTATATTGCCAGATGAGCACATTCTTATTGTTGGGCTACTAGATAAGCGGATTTGATTCGGTGGGGGATTGTTGAGCGTTTGTGCTGTGGAGGTATCGATATCTTAGAAATTTGTCTTGTCCATTGCGAATGATAGACAATAGACTTCAGTCACGAACGGTCATAAAAATTGTCTTTCGTCGAAGTGACCTCGTTCATGAATTGATCACATAAAAAATCTCGATCACTCATGACTGCTCCATTAGTGGTGTGAAGTCCTTTTTCAGGAAACTGGTACACCATAACTACCATCACTACCTCAATTGTCTTATATGTGGCAAACTTCATTTGTCTTGTAAGTCTTGGCTCATACCAGGATGACGTTCATTATTGACGTGGAGTGGCATCGCATGGGCGCCAATCTGGCCCTTTTCAAATGAGGATAAAAATGGACCATTGCCATTCGTCTAGACCGGTATTTCAAAAACGAAATAATTTGTATACTATGAATACAGTAATGGTGGGTAACGAATCGCAATCATTGCCTTTTGTTTTCTTTGATGGAGGAAACCACCCTATTCACGGCTTATTCATAGTTTTTTACAGTTTTCACGGTTGAGTGAGACCCCTGCATTTTAGTCAGAAATATTGATCACGTAACAATCACGCACGTTAACTAAAAATTTATTAAACGCAGCAGACGCTGTGACTGCAGACATTTAAAAAGAACCAACGAAAAAATAAATGAAGATAGGAGTGCAAGCATTCAGAAAATAAATTGAAGTGTAAGGTGTTAATTGAAATGAAAAGCTAATGATTAATGGAAACAATGGATGGTTCTCTTTTGAAAAAAGTATTGCTTGTTCTATTATCTATATTCTAAATACTACTCTCTGTTTGTATGCAATGATGTTTTCACTTGGCTGTTGTTCTTAATACAATGTGTGGAGAAGTGTGTCTGAGCATCAAACTGGAGTATTAATTAATTAATTACTTAAGAGACAGTCCAAGTGATCATTAATGTTCTCGAAGTTCTCACAGGAGAGGGTTCGTTTGTGTACAATATGAAAAAATAATCTCAAATCAATAAAAAAAATAAACATCGTAATCAATCATCATCAATAATAAAAAAATAAATAAGACCAATCATCAGTCATGATTGGTCTTTCAGTGGTGCTAAGTCTTTTTTTTTTTGGGAACTACTACACCATAACTTAAAATCTTACGACTGGTAACCTAAGTGTTCATGAACACTTGCAAAAATTCAGACTCTTCTTAACTCCCCTGGTCTCTCTATTTTCCCACTCACAACCTTTAGCGTGAGTTGAAATTTGCTAGCGATATGTGACGTCAGGAGGGATAGCACTTTCGTTGCTGCGTTTGCATTCACGGCGTCTGTCGTGTTTGTTAAATTTTTAGTTAACGTGCGGCCGATGATCGTAACGCGATCAATATTTCTGCCTAAAATGCCCTATCTGCAAACCGTGAATTTGAAGACATTTAGACCGTGAGAACCTGGAAAAAACCGTGAATTTTATAATGCAGTTGAATGAGTGAGAACCCTGTCTCTCGAATGCATGACTGGCCACATTTTTGGGATATGGCAATGAATCCGGGTATCTTCAGTCCAATCGTTGCATTCTGGGAAAGCTCGAGACAATGTATCATCATCAAGCAGCTTCACAAAGTCATTTGCCCTAATGTCGGTCGGAGAAGTCTTGGAAATATCCTGGATATTTGGTTGTGGTGGGAGAAAAACTCTCTGGTCACAGCAGAATGTGCAACTATACTTCAAAAATCAAATCAAACTCATAAATCACAACAATATCACAACACAATTATCCAGAGTAAGTCCTTAACACGTTGACCGCCATGCCAGTCATAATGACCGGAGTTGAGTGGCTCCTGTCACGCCACGCCGGTCATACTGACCAGCCTCCGAGCGACTGTTTCAGGATGTGGATTTCTGATGCCGGAGGGACCAAAATCTCTTGTTAACGTATGGGCCATGATCGTTGCGGTGTCAGAATATAAATATTTATTTTAAAGTAAAGTACAAAATCACATTAAATGTTTTATGATCCGGGAATAGTTAACGGAATGAAAAACACTAATGGCGTCAGAGGACATATCTACTAAAAACATCATGGCGGTCAACGTGTTAACAAAGAAAAATCAGGAGCGACAACCTGTCCGTTTACCATTACTTAGCAAATCAAATTGACTCAATCACAAGCACAAGTGTCCCGGAAAAGTACTTGCGAAGAAAAATCTGGAGCAACGACACATACGACAGAACACCACTTTTCATCATGACATGACTCCGATTGTTTTTTTGTACTGTGAACAAGAGTTGTTACAACAGCAAGAAGGTGAAAATCATGGTTGATTCTCAAATCTTCTCCGACTTCAATCGGACATCAATACCCTTATATACCCTTACCCACCCTTACGCCATAATACCCTTAACTCCCACTTAGACAGTCCTTAAATTGTTTCGTTCCTCAACATTAGAGTACCTTCCCGCCACACCCGATCTACCTCTTTACTCCACATTCATACACCCAGGCTATCTGTAATTAAGCGCTCAATTTTCCCTAGACTTCCTTCTATAATAAATTCTCTTCCCTGTGATATTGATCCGTTTGGTCTGACACTTAAAATTTTACTCATCGGGCATTAACATATTTATCGCATAAATGACTAGATAGCCGGATAAATGTTTGTTGTTTTCTTTTATTCTATTTAAATTTGTGATGAATAATTATTATTAAATTATTTAATATTTGTTGTTATAAGAGCACTTTAAATTGGCATTCTTGCTGTATGTGTATGTCTTTATTAAAATAAAATAAATAAATAAAAAAAAATATTTCCGTATTCGAGTGGTGAGGTGGATGTTTTTTTTGCACTCCTAATGGTGAGGCAGGGTGCGTACCCAATTTGGCACTTCTCTAGTGTACGCCTTCTGCTAGACTTTTTTCCCCATCTAAGACTTTGCTACATTTGCCCGTGAAATCCCCATTTGTGAATGCCTTTGTTGGAAAGTTGGCCTGAAAATGTGGGAAAGGTCGGCCATGCCTCCCACTCAACCGTGAATAAGACGTGAATTTTGTCTACCGTGAAAAAAAGTTAGAAATAGCTGTGAAATTCGTCGTAAAACCTTAAAAACCTCTCAAACTTGATTTTAGATCTACGATTGACAGATTAAAAGAAAAATAGGTCAGTCACTCGCCGATACTGTCCATGCATTTATTATCTGCACACACGTATATTAGAAGCACGATTATTGGTCTGTGTGCCATGACGACACACAGACCTTAAGGCTGTGATTGGAGGACCTTTAACCCAAGTGATTATTAGCCCTGGCGAGAAATCAGACACATCTTCACTTCTCTATAACCCTACATTTTCCCTCTAACGATCTTTATCCGGCCCTGAATTTTGCTAACAATAGGCGACGTCGAGAGAGGTAACACTTTCATTGCTGCGTTTGCATTCACGGTGTCTTATCGCATTTGTTAAATTATTAGTCAACGTGCGGCCAGTGATTTTTAGGAGAACAATATTTCTTCCTAAAATGGCTTATCAAACAGACCGTGAATTTGACGCAATTTTGACCGTGAAAACCTAGAAAAAACAGTGAATTTTATAATTTTGTTAGATTGGGAACCCTGTCAGCAATATTTCAAAATGGGACTGTTGGCATGCACCCTGTCTTGCCTATCATCCTTGTGCAATGGTAGTGTGTTGTCTCTTTTAACCAGTGTTCATGGTATTACACAGACTGAATGAAAATATACAGTCTTTATAAATTATCACAGAATTTTTTATATTGATGGGATACATTTTTTTTTATTTTGGGAAGAAAAAAATGTGTGATACAATTCTGATTTTTTCACATGATAAAAAAAGTCTGTGAAAATTTACAAAGGCTTTTTCGTCTTAATTCAGCATAAATATTCTATAAGTGGAAGCTTAAATTATCGCTTTCAGTTCACTGACGATGAACAGCTCAGTTTGTATTCCGTATGGGATTGCAGTAATGAAGACATACAATACAAGCAAAAAATACAAAGCCACATGAAAGTTTCTGGAAAAGCAAAATCTAGGTAGAATAGTTGCACCACTTGCACTAAAATGGCAATAGGGTGGTTTCCTATTATTTTTTTATTGCCTAAATCGAAAGATTATTACACCCGGAGTACGCATTTCACGCTTTTAGATTTTTAAATGACGATACCTATTTTTTGCGATTAAATGAAAAGTGAAAAATTTCAAGCGAGCGAAAACGCGACGCGTAAGTAGGAATGAAGGGAAAAAGTCCGTACGACGCATTTCTGGTTCCCCCTCCCGCCTGGTAGGTGACCTTGATCGAGGCTCTGAGCGCTGATAGGACACAGGATGCTAACGGGTAGCTGAGTACCTTCCTGTCTGGTAGCGCATGGCTTAAAAAAGGTTTATTAATACCTTATCAAACGAAGAAAACTTTCCGACCTTAGCCAGTTTTAATAGGTGATTATTAAGACATGTTTCCCTGAGCTCTGTGCCTCATGCATGCATTGGTAGCCTCTGACGATGCATAACTCCTATCCTCTCGTGTAGAAACTAGGTCTCTGTGACGTCACGTGGAGTGGAATCGCATGGGCACCAATCTGGCCTTTTTCAAATGAGGATAAAATTTGACCCTTGCCATTCGTCTAAACCGGTATTTCAAAAACCAAATAATTTGTGTATTATGAATACACTAATGGTGGGTAACGAATCGCCATCAATGCCTTTTGTTTTCTTTGATGGAGGAAACTACCCTATTCTATCTCGTCATGAACTTCAGATGTCACCTCGCACAATGAGGAGTGTGGCCCATCGTCATATTTTTATAATTTTAGCGCTACTTAGGGGAACAATATAAATATTATGAAAGGTTAGCGATGTTAAAACATCCATAATGTACATGAAGAACTCATATATCATGAAATATGGTGATTTGGAAGGAATGAAAGTAAAGATTTTGTACGATCAGCGATAGCTGTGTTATCGATGATCTTACGGGAAGAAGGTTCATTCGTGAACAGTATGATATTATATTCGCTCTTTATTTCACTCTTCTATGTTGATCACAAAATCATTTCATTACCTATCACTCCATGTAGAATGAACCACAGAAAAAATAAATGGAGAAAGAAGCACGATATTCAGAGAATGAATTGAAGTGTAAGGTGTTAATCAAAATGAAATGATCAATTTTTCTGCTGAAATCGAAATACGAACCAAATGATCGATTAATGGAATCAACGGATGGTTCTCTTTTGAAAGAAGTATACTTTTGGTTATAAATACTGCTCTCTGTTCGCATGCAATGATGTTTTCACTTGGCTGTTGTTCTTAATACAATGTGTGGAGAAGTGTGTCTGAGCATGGAACTGGAGTAGTAAATACTGTAGACATGCCCTAGGATTATTATAAACCAGTACCATTGATGAATTTCTTAATTCAGCCTCATTTCAATTTCATCATAAAATGTTAAAAATCTCTCCAAATTTGATTGTAGAACTACGATAGACAGATTAAAAGAAAAATCAATGTTTCGATCATGTTACAAGGCAGAGTCACATGCAGATACTGTACACGCATTTTTCTGCGCACGTGTATTCGAAGCGCAATTATTAATTAGTTCATGTGTGCTATGACAGCACATTGACCTTAAGCCTGCGATTGGAAGACGTTAACCCTGGCAAAAAATCAGACACTTCTTCTTCACTTCCCTGCCACCCTGCTCTCTCCGTTTTCCCACTCACACCCTTTTAGCCGGACATGAATTTTGCTAGCGATAGGTGACGTCATGAGAGATAGCACTGTCATTGATGCGTTTGCATTCGAGGCATCTGTTGCGTTTGTTACATTTTTAGTTAACGTGTGGTCGATGATTGTTACGTGACCAATATTTCTTCCTAAAATGCCCTATCTACAAACCGTGAATTCGATGACATTTATACCGTGAAAACCTGGAAAAAACCGTGAATTTTATAATGTAGTTAGAGTGGGAACCCTGGAAATGGAAATGTGAACCATATGATCGATTAATTTAAAAAAAGGGATGGTTCTCCTTTGAAAAAAAGTATTGTTTGTGGTTATAAATACTGCTCTCTGTTTGTATGCAATGATGTTTTCACTTGGCTGTTGTTCTTAATACCATGCGTGGAGAACAGTGTCTGAGCATCAAACTGGAGTACATATTCACTATTGCAGCACACTCCCGATTATCCAGGCTAATAATGGGTGGAGTTGGCACGAATAATCAGGAAACACAAGTAGTCCAAACTTTTCCTTTAATTTTTGGTAATTTTAAACATTTACTCAAATCAAACAATCTATTATTATTAGCGCACATTGTTTGTTATTCTAGATTGCTTTCCGGAATCGTAACGAGCTTCCTCTTCCCGACCGCTATCTTTTCAGTTGTGATAACGTGATTGTACTTGTATTTCTACTGTGAGGCCACGGCATTAATTCCGAATGTGCGATATACCGTATTCCTCTGAATATAGTCCCCTCCCCCCTAATTTTGAGGCTTGAGTTTCGGGAAAAAAATAAAAAAATGGGTTTGAATATAGTCCCCCCTTAATTTTCATCACAGGCATTAGGGTAATTTCCTTCATCAAAGAAAACGAAAGGCATTGATTGCGATTTGTAACCCACCATTAGTGTATTCATAATGTGCAAATTATTTGGTTTTAGAAATCCCAGTTTAGACAAATGGCAATGGTCAATTTTATCCTCATTTGAAAAAGGCCAGATTGGCGCCCATGCGATGCCACTCCGCGTGACGTCACAGGGGCCTAGTTTCTATACGAGTAGATAGGAGTTTTACATCGTCTGAGATTACCAATGCATGCATGAGGCAAAGAGTTCAGGGAAACATTTCTTACTAATCACTTATTAAAACTGGCTATGGTCGGAAAGTTTCCTTCGTTTTATAGGGTATCATTAATCCTTTTTTAAGCCAAGCGCTACCAGTTAGCCGGGTACTCTGCTACCTGCTAGAATCCTGCGTTGTGTCAGCGCTCAAAGCCTCGACCCAAGATCGCCTCACTTACGGCAGCGGGAACCAGAACTACGTTACACGGAGTTTTCCCAGCATTCATACTTAGCCGTCGCGTTTTCACGCGCTTGAAATTTTTCACTTTTCGTTTAGTCGTGAAAAATAGATATCGTCATTTTAAAATCTAAAAGCGTGAAATAAATACTCCAGGAGTAATAATCTTTCAATTTAGGCAACAAAAAAATAATAGGAAACCATCTTTTTTAGGAAAAAAAGGGGGGACTATATTCAGACATATACGGTAAAATATATAATTAGGGATCGTCGATAACATTTCTCTTACTTTACGATTGCTTTATTGCTGTAGAATCTTCTAAAATTAATCAAGAGTTTTTTTCCGTCCGCTGATCATCGTCTGCAATTACAGAGCAGGAGTCCAAGTACACTTGAAAAAACCGTGTCTGCAAGTAAATAAATAATTCCATTTTACAAAGGGGATTCCAATGGAAATGATAACCTCAGTGTAGCCTTGCGTTAAAATTCAGATATCTTGGTGCTTTTGCGTCCGATTTTATTTTTTTATAAAGATCGCGAAAAACGTCAAAGTAGCGTGAACTCGAGAAGGGATAATCGGCAAACATGGATAAACCGCATCCGCATAATTGGGAGTCTGCTGTTTATACTAAACTGTGGTGACCTGCTGAGCCATGCTAAGAGTCAATAATGTTTTTTCACATCTGTGGCTGTCTGTCAAATTGCACCTGAACTCAGCAACCCCAATACAGCAGACTTCCGATTATCCGGCTGCGGTTTATCCGGGTTGAGGATTATCCATGCATGAATTTCACTCTTGCTCAATTTTTTCCTCGATCTTTATTTTTTTTAAATAAAGCGGACGCAAAATCATTGGAATTACTGCATTAATGCTTATAAACATTAGAATCCCCATCGTGAAACGGAAGCGATCGCGTGCTAGGTGCATTAATGGGAGGACTGTGTTCATGTTTTCCAAGCTTTGCAGTGCGGGACCACGCACCGTGGTCACGAATACGCGTCCCGCAGCCGTTGCAACCCGGGAAACATGCGTGAGACGCAACTACGTGGTGTGGTGCCTGACAGTGTAGTTAATGACGTCGAGCAGTGGTTTTGAAGCATTCGTGCAAACCACTTTTCTGAATCGGTGATCACACAGCCACGGATGTGTGGTTTTCAAAACCAGGCCTTACATTGAGCATTAATAATACAAGTACAACCACGTTATCGCAGCTAAAAAGATTGTGAACTGGCGAAGAAAGCTCTCATTGAGTCCGGGAAGCGCTCTAAAATAACAGAATAACTGCATAAATAATAATATATTGTTTGTTTTATGTAAATTATGACTATTTCAAGACATTTACCGAAATTTTTATGTTATCCGTGTTTTCCGATTATTCGTGCCGTCTCTCCCCATCATTAGCCCAAATAATCAGGAATGTACTGTGTTGCGCCTGACGAGGTGTTAAGAAAAATTCTCACCTTTCCCGTTTGTTTCTAATGCATCTCATCCTCTTCGCAGTGTCTCACAGTGGGTACAACCAGCAGGGGGGCGTGGATATGGTTCCCAAGGATCAGCAGACGCTCATGTGGCAGCAGGCGTCCTACCAGGGTGACTCTGGCATCCACTCCGGGAACACGACCCAGGCACCGTCCCTGACGGGCAAGGAGCCCAACGACCCCAATGACATGAACGATGGCAACCCCTCCACTGACGCCCTCATGTTCGATCTGGACCAGGGCTTCGCTCAGGGGTTCACCCAGGAGCAAGTCGACGGTGAGTAATACTTATTACATTCGATGAATGTTCTTCTTGACCTCTTCATGTCAGTGAAATTCGGTCAATCTTGAGGATTGGTCGGTTAAAGTTTCTATTTAGTTCTGTGCAGATCAGGGTGCTACAAGCAATCAAAAAAATACCAATATACATGTGAGGTGTTAAGAAGCCTACGGGTACAAGTGATTTTTTTTCTCTGCAGAGTTAGGTAAAGTTAATTGTTAGAAGAAATATACAAAAACTTGGTTGCAGTGTGATTCGAGTGAGTCTCTGTTCTGTGCTGACATCGAGTGGAAAATCAGATGCACTACTAAACATATAATTACAATACAAGATAAACTGAAGCAGTTGTACCATATTTATCTGAATAATATGCCCCCTTTTTTAATTTCCGTGTTAAAAGTAAATGTGGTACTCTATTCCTATGCATTTTTTAAATTTTTTCCCCAAAGCTTTTTTTTTTTTAAATGCTTGCCAAAAAGCTTCAAAATTAGAGGGGACTAAGTTCGGGGGGGCTATATTAGAAGTACGGTACTAAAAATAATGCACACTTTGACTTGCCAACTTCTGATAGTAGTTACAAGCAGCGCACAGCACCCGCTAGATCTTAATGAGAGTCTTTGTCTATCTCCATCTCCTTGGATGCATCAGAAATGAACCAGCAGCTGAGCCAGACTCGCTCCCAGAGGGTGAGAGCTGCCATGTTCCCGGAGACCCTCGAGGAGGGCCTTGAGATCCCGTCGACACAGTTTGACCCTCAGCAGCCAACGGCCGTGCAGCGTTTGGCCGAGCCAAGCCAAATGCTCAAGCACGCCGTCGTCAACCTCATCAATTATCAGGTGAGTGAGATCATGATCCAATCCCATGAACGGAGAGCAAAAGATCCTCTTATTTTTATTTCCACGTCCAACATGATGTTCAGGGGGGAAAAAAACCTTTTAGTGAAGTTTTCACGCTGACTAGCTGTTGCCAATAGGAAAAAAATATTTTTCAAAAATTCCTGATGACGTTAACCCTTAACCTGTGACGTGCGGTCTGAGAGACTGCTGCGATTCTATAAAATTATGAATATTTTCAAAATTAATATTTCAAAATATCTATAATTCTCGTTAAGCTTCACATTTTTGCATAACAAGGACATCCCACTCTTAAAATTTAACGTTCCTTTTTTTAATTTCTGTAAATTTGCAATTGGACTCAATTAGCGGTCTGCGAGACCGCACGTCACTTGCTAAGAATGCATCAAGAAAAGAAAAAAGCGGGATAAATTTCATGGCTACTTACTACTTAGCCTTCCAGCTTTAACATTAAGGCCTTTTTTTTTTAATCTGGCAAAAATATTGATACATAAATATAATGATTATAACTCAAGTGTTTTTGGCATCAGTTTTTTGATCCTGCTTCAAATCACAATTTTTTATGACAAATTGGTTCGTATTGGGAGTGTGAAAATTTTAATACAAGTTTTAGAATAGTTAAGCATTCAAAGAAAAATTAAACAAAACAATAAAAATGGCGTAGCAATATTTTATGAATTTTTGATTTATTGCGGTCTCCCAGACCGCACGTCACTGGTAGTGTAACAAGAATTGCACGTCACTGGTCAAGGGTTACGGGCAAAAACGTGCAGTTGTTAAGCTATAGAAACTATGAGGTGACCGCTCATGTTTGGCCTTGAGTTTGCCCTGTTGCAGGGTGCTCATTATTTCGAATGCTTTGCCTGCATTTGCCTTTGTCGAGAGCATTCAGGTCGTTTGAAAACCTATACCTTTGTATTCAACTTATAAAAAGTTCCAGACAAATTGATAATGATTTTTTAAGTCTTCTACCTGTTCACTACCAATAATTGAAATTTTAAGTACTTTCCTTTGTGACTTGAAAGAGGCTTTTAATACATCTTGTATTTTACCAGTCTAACCCAGTTAAAAGGAATATCTAGTTCTTTAAAATAATAAAATTAAAATGCTTTTATTCATCACAAGTCACACAAAACAAAGTACAACAAAATAGTCTCCATCTAAATAAGTAGAAAAATCTGCAATTGATGGTCTTCTTTGTCATGAATACATGCAGATACTTTGTTCCATTGCACGCTCAAATTAATGGTGGCCATGTCTCTGGTCTTTTAGCGTTAATGTTTGAAAGAGCAAATTTGTAGCACATGATTTAGTTTCAGTTGACAGCAGGGCCATAGCAAATTATTTCTCATATTATGCTAATGGCCTTCACCATCAGCAGTGGCATCATCAATATTTTATTTCATGTTGATTAGAAATTAAAACTTAAGGCATGATTACTCTATTGCATTAAAACGTATGGGTTAATGTCTAAATTTATGAATGCGAGAATGAACAGCAAAATTCACCGTGTAACCACCCAACTTTTGCGAATGCATGCACAGAAAATAGAACCTGTTCGAATTTGGTTCATGCATTCGTACACGTTCCGTTCCGGTCCACAAAAATCGTTCACGCAAACAGACATTAACATATAGGTGTTAATGTACCGTGTGACCAGACCTTTAGAATTGACCAAAGCAATGGTGTGATGCATGGATTGAGCTGTTTAAGCCAGAGCTGTAGGTTGAATATACCTGTGCATTGTTGTTAATGGCGTTTGTGTTCTGTGAATTTAGGATGATGCAGATTTGGCAACTCGTGCCATTCCGGAGCTGATCAAGCTGCTGAATGACGAGGATCAGGTGGTCGTGTCCCAGGCTGCCATGATGGTTCATCAGCTCTCCAAGAAGGAAGCGTCTCGCCATGCCATAATGAACAGCCCACAGGTACGGATGCATTTAAGAAGAGGTGGAGGGATACGTGTGTATAATTATGGAGGAATCCCATCATATTTGCATTTTCATCATTGTGTTCACATGAACGGGGCCATAAAAGCTGTGCACACGATGGTGCGTGGCAGGGAAAAGGGTCGACTCGGGGAAAAACAGGGGAAGTTAGAGAGGAAGTTCACCTTATTTTTAGTCCCTGCTGTCTACCGCAAACTCATACCCTTGACAGACCTGGTTGGCGGAATACAGTGGAACCCCAATCTATCGTTCCCACATTGATCGTTTTCCCGCTTTCATCGGTCGCCGTTCCTGGTCCCAAATAAAGTTCCATAAAGTCAATGTAATTTTTTCCCGCATCTATCATTCCCTGAAGTATTGTTTTCCTGCATTGATTGTTTGAAGATCACGGTCCCGTCGTATAATTTGATCCATCTCACAACCAATCACTGCATGGGCAAAAGCGGTTGTTTTAGGCATATTATGCACATTGCTCTCGTAAATACGTGTACTTGAAATGGCATTTGATGGGTAAGAATTTTTACATCAGACAGAAATCCATAATAGCAGTGAATATTCCGAGTGGAGTGCAAACATTTTTTAGCAAGGTGGCGTGTTCCTTTAGGATATTTGAAAGAGATATTCCTTGAATCAACAATATGACCCAAGTGTTTCGATAAAGTACTAATATTCTGCTAATCAGCTAAAATCTCGTTTGAATCCCTTAATGAATATCATAATTACTTGCCAAAATCCAGAGTTCCTGGGTCATAGACAACCTAGCCAAACATTCCCGCATTGATCGTTTTCCCGCATTCATCGTTTTTTTCATACATCTCCCTGAAAAACGATAGATCGAGGTTCCACTGTACTGGGTTCTTCCAGCCA
Source organism: Ischnura elegans (assembly GCF_921293095.1). Classification (NCBI taxonomy): domain Eukaryota; kingdom Metazoa; phylum Arthropoda; class Insecta; order Odonata; family Coenagrionidae; genus Ischnura; species Ischnura elegans. Next base: position 8,941,596 of record NC_060258.1, read on the forward strand.
GTGAACACCACTACCAAAATCAGACCAATCTTAGTTTCCTCTCTTGACTGTCACGTGCCCCGGGGGGACATGTTCGTGAGCAAAATGGGTACAATACATGTATTACCAATTAATGTTTCAGTGTGTTTATTCTAACTAACATGGCAGGGTTATCATAGGTCAGGGAAATGGAATCAAGGGATAACTCAGGGAATTTGAAATGGATTAGGGATAAGTCAGGGAAAGTCCATGGCGGGAGAGGGAAAATTCACGTCATGATAATACCTTATGCTATTTGTGGGATCAGGACTTGCATCTTTTACTGGGAAAGATAAAGTAAATTGGCCCTTTTATGTGAGTTAATTCCATGTAAAACCATTTAATTGCCTTGTATAGCATAGTTTATACTTCATCGTTTAACGTTTATAGAAACATTAAAAGAAAATTCCTCTGCTTTGTGCTCAGTTTCGTCGTGTTTCTCTCCCAGAAAATTTAATGCCGAAGCTACCTTGAACAAGGTGTTAGAAAAACTCAGTTTATTTCCTTGGTGAACTTGAATCGTAGGCGATGTCATCTGTGATGGCTGACCCAGAAATAATGCCATGCAATAATTTGTAAGAGGATGAAAAACAGTAGAGGGTAAGTGAAGATTTTTCTCGCGGAAAGGTCAGGGAATATGATTTCAGGAATATTGCAGAACCCCAAAAATATTTTTTTGGAGATGGGTAAAGTAAAATTTTTCCCTTTTTCCTTGTAAAATTTTATTTTGCTCTATAATAAAATTTTGTATTTTGCCATTTCAATATCAGGTTTGAAAGATTTTTTAAATGTAAACTTTGATATTCAAAAGCTAATGTTAACATTACAATGTGTGCTGTTTATTTGATAGTAAAACATGTCTAATATACTTCAGTTATTGTGAGGCAAATGCCAAAGTAAAAATAAAATTACTGTGCAACAGCAAAGAGATCATGTTGGGAACTCGGAACTCAAGATTAATTTTATTTATGAGCTAATCGGAGAAATAGTGACTTGTTTTTATCACAAAGTGTTCAGAGTTAATGTTTGCCTCAGCCTGGAAAAATTGAAGTATTCTCTTCATTCAATAATTATTTTTCTTAATTGGTGCCAGAAGAATAAAATGCCTTGGCAGGCAAGCGGAGGAGGAATACATTTTATAAATGCAAGACGCATTCCAATATTAAATTGGCCCATTATACTCAATCTGTACTGATTTTTCCACAGTTTACAAAAGATGGTAAAAATATTTTCATGTAAGGGTCATGTGTGGGTCATATTTCATTCATTTCACTTGTCATTAATCCATTTGTTTGGTTATTGTAGTGTATTGGTCGCGACTATTTTAATTGATCCATTTCTTCTTTTGTATGTACTAACCATTGAACAATTCTCTTTGCACGCAAAAATTTTGAACTTAATGGGACTTAACGGCAGATGGTGAATAAAATCTTTCTTTTAAGTGTCGTGTGTGTTTGCCTGTTATGTTTTCTCTCTTAGACTATATTGTTGGCACTAAAAAAATTGGAGAAAACATTTTAAGTTGACTTAAAATGTCACCGGGGTTGAAAACTGAGTTGAACTTCACCTTATTGAGACAGGAAGGATTTCTCTCTCTTGTGATGGAATCTGTTTGAAAGAAGTTATTTAAATATCCCGCTTGAAAATGTATTGAAATATTCTTTTGAAAACTGTCGTCAAAACTTCGAATTGCTCTTGGGATGAGAGGTTTTACTTTGGAATTATATCAATATTTTGGTCAAAGTTTCATTAATAACTTTGTGGTGTTTTTGTTATTGGAAGGAGTGTATCTGCACCATTATTTATAACCAGATGAGATGAATGAGAAAATTCCATAGATTTTGGTGAATTCCTGAATTTTTAAATTAATCGTTTGGAAAATCACAACAACAGCATAATTGAGACGTAAGGCCTTCAATTCCAACTCAGTGAAACTCCTGTGACATTTAGTTGTGTGTTTAGTTTTCTCTATTTTAGTGCCTGCAATGTTATGTAGCAACTACATGTGTGTATATACGACTTATTATTAACTAACAAGTGAAAATCCTGTCAATAGTATTATATTGTCAATCTGTTCATGGTGTTCTCCTGCATTTTCCTTACATAAAGCATCATGGGTTTTTTCACAGGGTCTATGACATGGCTGTAGACATTTCAAAAACTGAGTCTGTTTCGGGTTGATGTCAGGTAGCTGTGATAGCATATAATTTGTTGATACGTAGTTTTCCGCGGCGTTGTCTAGATGATGTCTCCATGTTCCTGGGTTTCACCGCGTGGATTTTCTTTGTGACGACAGTTTCGCCGGTATTCCAACCGGCGTCTTCAGGTCGATGTCGGGATTCAATTTTTCAATTCAAACTGTCGTCACAAAGAAAATCCACGCGGTGAAACCCAGGAACATGGAGACATCATATCATTTGTGGTCACTCTCTGTCAACTGGTCTTCACCATTTATTCGATTTGGACGTTACAAGATGCAGTCGACATCTCCTTAGTGTAGGCTTTCAAGCATTGTTGAGGGAATTTCTTGCTACACGAATGAAATTCCTTTCCTCACCTGCGTTCATTCAGGGAAATGAGAATATGGTGAGAAATAAGGTTGCAATCTGAGGTAATTTTGTGGAGCCTACAATTCATGTCGCAAAAGGGTTATATTGTGCAGTGTGTTGTATTGACAGGCATAATTGTCACTCATCAATGATAATTTCCAAGATCATTAGTAGAGGTCCGTGAAAGTGGTTTTATTTTTTGCTAAAATTCGTTTTATAATCATGTAATTTTGGTGTTATAGAAAATCTTGGCGGTGTTATTATAATGCGATATTACACGGATGCGTTAAGCGCAAGACTAAAGAAGCCTTGGAATCGTAATGAGACAGAGCAAATGAACGTCGGCAGCGTTAAACGATGAAGGCTTAGGCTTTAATAGATTATGACTCATAAGATATGATTTTTTGTTAGTTAACCTTTAAACGCAAAATTTCGTTTTTATTTACCGATTTTGCGATATCGCGTCTTGCGAATTTCATGGACCTCTAGTCATTAGTTATAAATGTATCCACAATCACTATCCATCACACACCAAATTGCACTGAAGTTTCTTTCAGGCATTGAAGCTCATGGTGTAACTGCCGAAAAGGCAAAGCAACAAAACAAAAAGATATGTCAAAAAAAACATGAGCACATTATATTTTTCGGGGAATACCACGCATTGTATCATTTTTTGGGCCTGATGTCAAATTATTGTGAGACATAGTGCAGAATGTACAAGGTATACCAGTTAGTATGCTAGCAGTTTTATTTGATTGAACTCTCCCCACTCTGCAGGACTTGACTTATTTTCTGCTACTTCTCTTACTGCTTGGCTAACTTTCTAAATACAGTAAAACCTCTTTACATTGTAATGGAGGGGACCAAAATTTGGGCAATTTGATGTATGGAGGTTCGCTATAGAGAGGTTTCAGTGATAGGCACCATTTTTTCGTATCATTCACAAATGAAAGGCACTGCTGTCTTTTAAACCATTACATTTATATGTTTAAACAAGCATGCATGCATTAGTGAACATATATTTATTATGTAATAGTAACAGAAAGCGAGTGCTATCGCATGATTTTTACCATGATTCGAGAGAAAACGATGTGATCTCTCTCAATTCAACAGTCACTTAAAATGATTAGAATAGTTGGATACCTTTTGTCTTATTTACTGTTAGGTATGCTCTCATATTGAACAAAATGGCCACAACTAATGATTAACGTGAAAATGACAGCATATTAAAGGTATATAAGAAAAATAAGAGGGAAACATTTATTGCTGAAAATATCATTCCATGTCTGCGTCATGGCTACATCAATGGTCTCTAGTTGTCTTGGTACGATTTGCAGAGGTATTTAGGCCGTCTCCTTGGTATGATAAGTGGAGGTTTTACGAGATAAAGATGTTCACTACAAAGAGGTTTGCCTAAAATTTACATGTATATCAGACGGGACCGTAGGGGTGGTATGATGTATGGAGGTTTATGATGTAAAGAGGTTCACTACATAGAGGTTTTACTGCACTCATAATTAATGAAGTTTGCTTTACCATTGATGTATGTATAGTCAGGGGCATTTAAGTAATTTGGACTGCAAAATCTGGGAAAACTTTTGGAAGTGCATAATTCCAAGTTATCATGAACTCTGCTCCAGCTGAATCGTGATGGATTCTATCGTGTGGCCATCACTGATTAAAGGGCGATGACACACAAAGTGTAAGCAACACGTTATCACTCGGACCTGACATCAGCCCAGAGAATGGAAACAGACTTGACTTTTCTAAACGCGGCAGACTCTTTATCATTCACTGTGGAAGACATGAGTAGTCTTCTAAGAAAGATTTTTTTTGTATTGCATGGTGTAAATTATATGTTTTGAATTCGGATCTTCGTTGAAATGCCCGCCCAAACCTGGACTCCGACTTGGGTTGTTCAATTTCCTGAGGAACGTGAGAAACTCCAAAATTATTGCTAATGCACATAGTCCTCAGAAAGTTGGGGAAAACTGGAATTGTTTGTGAAATAATGGCACCATGAATCATTATAATGTACAAATAACAAAAAAAATTGAAAAGCATGTTGCACAAAAATTAGCCAAGATTCGTGTGCATAATTGTTGTTAATTTAGTACTTGGGAATTTTTTTTGTGTGTCGATAGTCACCGTCACGTTAAATTTACTTGGAATTATAAGGTTTTTTACATTTCTTTATATTGGTGGAACTATTGGCATGAAACTAGTTATGTTTTGTTGTCGTTGAGTTGCTTGGGTGTTCGGGTGGTCTGATGTATTGTTACTAATCACATGCATTCTCTTTCCCTTTGATCTCCTCAACCCTTATCCTTGGTGCTCTCTTGGGACCCCTGGATTTTTAATCGGATATTCCCTCATGATAGATGGTGAATACAATTAATCTCTCAATTATTTTCTAGGGCAGAGTTGTGTTCCATCTCTGAAGGCCAAGTTTAGATTCAATAATATCTTATGAAATGCAGCAAGTCTGTTCATGATACATTCAAAAATAAACATTGTTGTTTTCCACACAGGAATTATGGGAAAAACTTCAGGTTTTGATGTTTCCTGGTCATTATCAAGTCTTGGGGAGCTTCATCAAGTCATGATAATTGAGCGTTTTCAATAAATACTGTGTGGAATATTACAACGTTTATTTTTGACTCTATCGTGTCACCATCCCACGAAGAAAACTCACGAATCATTGATTTGAAGTCTGTTCATGGCATGATCATGAGAAATTTTAAACTTCGTGTGCCAAAATGTCAGCAGGATAATGTTCATTTACAATTTAGCTTAAATAAGTGATTGTGAAATTATATCAGTAACTTCTCATTTTCAGAACGGTTGCGAATGCTTTCACCAGCATTTTTAATGGCAAATAAGTCGTTCCTAATTACATTCCAGCTAAATTCTTTTCCTTAAATGCTTTAATATGCTTTTTTTTCATTATTGAACCATGTAAATGCGCATCGTATCAAATCAGGAGACTTAATCCTGTTCATGCACTCATTATTTACTGCTTGAATAAGTTATCGAAACATTCATCCAATCTTTATGTTGATAGGGAGTCCCTCTTTCTAGGCCTTCACTGATGTCTACAACTCTGCTGATCATGCCAACGCATGCAGGAATGGCATTGCATGAAATTGTGAATGTTCCCGTTCTGTGTTAATCGATGGCTGTCTTGCTTTTACTTCCAGTGCTAATTATAGGCGTAGCCAAAGAAAAAAAGGTTGTGGTTACAGTCTTAATATTCCACTGCACTGATGATTTTATTCTCTGCGTATAGTGTGTGTATAGAAAGAATATCTGTGCATTTTGTGCCCCTCCAGCTTATGGTGTGGGAGATATTCAATCTGAATATCAGTGTTGGTAAAAGTATTGAGAAAAAGTAACTGGGCTCAATTGCAGTTACTTCATTAGAAAAGTAATCAATTACGAATAAAAACAAATGAATTGAAAAGGTAATCTGTAAAATTACAGTTACAGCTTCAGGCGACCGAGAAAATCGGTAATTGTGCGTGAATCTTTTAGTCCCTGCAATTATGCTTGACTTATTCATGAAATTTTACTCCGATGTGAAGTTTCAAATTCTTTCATTTCAAATTTATTTCATTCAAAATTTTTCCAGTTCAACGCACAAATGTTCTGGCCTTGAATGTATTTTTTGTAATTTTAGGGCAGTATCTTAGCAGAATTTTTACAGCCACATCAAAACGTCACAGGCAAGACAGCAGAGTCGAAATGTTTAGCACTCTTGAATCTATTAAGATTCGAAAACACGAAGAATAGAATTCCAAGTGACGTCAACATCTAAGAATGAAGTCGAAGCAGCTTCCTGGCTTGCATTGAATAAATTTAAATTTTAAATACAGTGTGTGATAACTAATCTATTTGTTGTCCTTCTAAAGACACAAATGTAATATTATTTAAAATTAGTGAAGTAATTTTGGGAGTTTTAAAATTCTTCTCCATTGCAGTAATCTTGTAAGAATTACATGGAATTTTGTAAAATGTTGACGTGGTAGAAATGCCAGGATACCATTCCTAATGGATTTTTTTGTCTTGGCTTTGGGTTTTTGCCTATAATTTTTACTCAACAGCTTCTCCACAAGTCTATTCTTACATTGCGTGATGCATCAAATGTAAAATTTTGCTGGAAAACCCAACGTAAAGTGTGTCATATTTTGTGCTACAATTTAAATGTTGCTGAACCCAAGCTAGGGAGAGAGTAAAGTAAATGTAGATTACAACCAAGTACATAAAACGGAAGTAATGATTTCTGTTTCACCATGAGGAGCAAATTACCAGTAAAAATTACATTTCGTAAAAAGGAATCGTTACTTGTACAAATTACGGCAAAAAAAATTGTTACGAATGGTATGATTACTTCAACTCTATTACTTACCAACACTGCTGAATTCACATTGAATTTCTCAATGAGGGATATTGTAGATAATTTTCCTGTAATTTATTGATCATTAAATTTGATAGTTAATATTTTTTGTATCCTTCCGTCATGTTTGAGTTCCTTTTGAAAGGTAATCCATCTTTTGATGACGTAAACCTGGGATAGATGGTGAAAAGTCATGATTTATTCATTACTTGTGATGGTTTTAATTATTAAAGGATCTCCTCATTTTTAATTTTTTTTCAGAATGTCTCCTTTCTTTTTGCATGCTCAGTTTTGACTGCTTCGGGGGGAATGGAATGTGCTTGTCTATTCTAATCAAACGTTAGCATATCCATCACTTTTATACATTTATTTCAGCACTTACCATCCGGGCTTGCTTCAGTTTTTTCATTGCCAAATTTCAGACTTTTGCCAAGTGAGCAGTGATTGACTATTAGTTATTATTATTTGCTGGAGAGAAGATATGTGTGAATTAAGTCTTAATCGCTTTCTGTTATTCCATGAAGACCCTGCCTGCTCTTTAAGCAATAGCTTTTGCGTAAAACGCAAAGTTGCAGCAGAAACCAGAAAGTCAGCATAGAACATGACGTGGTAGAAATGCCATGATTCCATTCCAAATGGATTTTTTTGTCTTGCCTTTGGGTTTTTGCCTATAGTTTTTACTCAACAGCTTCTCCACAAGTCTATTCTTGCGTTGCGTGATGCATCTGTGCGCATGTCACAGCATGGAGTGACTGATGTGTGTTGATTGCATGAGATTTGATGTATGTACGCATGCATCTATTCGAATCGCGTCGTGGGAGACCTCTTTCAGACAATCCAGACTTTAGACAACACGTTCTTGGCGAGGAAAAATATTAGGTGAGGTGATTTGGAGAAATAAACATCAAGTTATTGTGAGGGAGTTCATTTTCTTTAATTTTCTGACAGAATTATTGGGGAGAAGCATGAAAGGAAAATAATAATAATAATAATTTTTATTGTTCGTAGAGATCACATATGTTCCGGTGACATTGGAAGTCGTCAAAATAAAAAGTGATAGTTACAAGTAAATGAAGCGATATAATATTTGCAATTTTTACAGTTTAAAGGAAAAGTTACAATCTTTGTGTCTGATGGGCAAAGATTACTCGGAGCCCAACATAAAATCCTTCAGGCTACAGTAGTTGCTTTCCATTAAATATTTCTTCAATGAAATATTTAATGAATGAATGGTGTAGGTGGAAGACATTTGATATCATACGGTAATTTGTTGTATATTTTTGATAGGGAGAAAAAGGGACCTTTTCGGCAGAAAGTGCTAGGGTAGTCTTTGAGGTGAACGTCATTGGTGGTTCTGGTTGCGTGATTATGAAGAGAACTATTTTTTGGAAAGTATTCAGGGTTATTCTTAACAAAAAGAGGCACAGTTGAGAATGTACAGCAATGGGAATGTTAGAATTTTCAGATCATTATAAAGAGGTAAGCCAGGTGATCGCATAGAAACTCTGGCCATGGCTTTCACTGCACGTTTGTGCATAGAGAAGAATTTGTGGCAGCAGCTAGCATTACCCCAAACGATGATGCCATAAGTTAGGTGAGGATATATGCCAGTGGATAGTTTATTCATTATATTGTCAATATGTGATGACCAGTCAAGGTTGTCAGTGAGGATAACAACTAATAATTTTGTTGAATGTGCCCGAACCCGATAAATAAAATTTAAAATGTGAAACAGACATTATCCCTGAAGTACAAAGAGTAATACATATATCCACAAGAAAAAAATATCATTAACAGTGTTCAATAAAAATCAATGGGATGAGTTAGCAATATTATTAGCTCAGTAAAAATTAATGAGACTGAAGTGCATACCGACAGTATAGAAAGGAAAACTCATTGGCACATCAACATTTCATTGACCTATCTGATTAATACATTAGAGGTAGTAATTATCGTTGACAGATATACCGGGTGTTTCTAAATGAATATCGGGGTTTTAACATATTCTAAAGTTTATTGCACTTAACTTGCAGTTATTAATCATACATCAAAGGGAAGAGCTACTCAAACAGTTTTCTACGATAGCGTACAAGTGTTCAATGTGAGCTCTATTCGTCTTATGGCACACATCAAGACGAAATGCGAGCTCCTCCTAAACGTCTCTCTAGTAATTGTTGCAGCAGCTGCTTCAGTCATGCTGCATTGATTCTGAATGGTCAGCTAGCAGTGGAGGCATGGATTTTATTATAACCTGGAGAATCACAACCGAACCTATTATGGAACGCACGTTGCACAATAACTACAGATTCCATCTTTGCAAACTGTAAAACACGAAAATCTGACTTCATGAGTCGCCATCTTGGCTACTAGCGTTTTCTAACAGATGGCAGCAGAAAACGTGAGTGAACATGCACATTATTGCCAACAAACAAAACTGTTTGAGTTGCTCTTTTATTTGATGCATAATTTATGGCTTTAAGTTTAGTGTAATAAATATTATAAAGCGTGAAAACTCAGATGTTCATTTAGATACACCCGGTATGTTATTTGTGAAATTCTCTAATTTAGTAAATAAATACAGTAATTTGGGAAGACTGCCTCGGGCCACCGAGTTGAGAGGACGATAATTTGGATTAGTTAAAAGTTCAAATGCTATTTCTCTTCGGGTGAGGGGAGCCTCTCACGCAAGCTCTACCCCAGGACGCAAGAAGTCCGTGGGCAGCCCCGAAAAGTGATGTGATTTATGAATGTCGTCAGGTCTGATTGTCTGAAAGAGGTCTACGTTTGTGCTTGGGGTGGGGATCTTGCACTTTGAGTGAATGAAGGAGAATTTGTGGCCCTTTGTAATCCTTGTGTCTGGATCGTGCGTCTGCAGATGGTGGCCGCTTTGGTGAGGGCCATTTCAAACAGCAACGACCTCGAGACGACCAAGGGTGCCGTCGGGACCCTGCACAACTTGTCCCACCACCGACAGGGACTGCTGGCCATATTCAAGAGCGGAGGCATACCGGCACTCGTCAAGCTGCTCAGGTGAGTGCAATAGCAATTTTAACCTTTTCCCTACTGTACACGGATATACGTTTGGACGTTTCCTGACCCGGGAGACCACGGATGTATATATACGTGTGAGATCTTCCCGGCCAGGAGATCGAAAGCCATATATATACGTTTTCTAGTTCTCCCCCCTTTAGGACGGTCGTGGGTTTACAACGTCTTTGTCTCGGGACCCAACGCTTCGGGGTTTAGGATTAACCCTCGGAATCAGGGAGCAGGTACCCGGACCCTTCGTCTTTTAGAACCCCTCTCAGCGGTACGGGACAGTGGTCATTCAATTGTTTATACAGTCAATTTTCGAAATAAATATTTGTTCATTTCTCAAGAAATATACACTAAGAATTGAATTATTTGTCTTTTGAGCAGCGTTTACAATTTTTAAACAAAATTCTACGACAAATATTAACTTATATCTCGAGTTATGTATAAACGTCAACATGGAAATTGTTGCTGCGTTAAATGCGTTAATAATGGCCTTAGAACTTATTTTAAAATTTGACAATGCTCAGATAAAAATGAGGAATTCAATTCAAAGTCTGTAATTTATGTGCAAGCAACAATTATCCATTTGCTAAATACATATTAGCAATCCAAAGGTTGACCGCAAACCAATGCCGCAGGTATGGTCGTAAATCCAGAAAGGAGGGAGCACAACTACTCTCGGAGGCCGAGATAATGCGAAGTCCCTGCATGGTGGGGTCGAAGAAGGTTCAGTGAGACCCTTCTTAACGAATGCCCTCCAAAAATGCTCCGTACCACGAGAAAGAAGAGTCTCTTGGGGCGAAGTGAAGCAGTCATGCTAAAACGAAAACTCCGCCGTCTCGAAAGGATTAAGATTTCTTGGATAGTTAACTTTTACTTATACCTCTACTTTTTTACATAAAGCAACCCGGGCTTCGATGAAATATCATCAGGCATAAATTATTATGTATGATTACATGATGGAGTAGGATAACAATTGCATATGACTATTTATGAGCTACCTCCAAAGGAGAAGATATCTAGCGGTCATTGTCGAATTCAAAGCTATGCGTCAAATTTAGAATAGTATGGAAGTCATTCATGCGGCAATGTCCACTAGATGTCTTTCATAGGAGGTTGTTTGTGGGAGGTAGTTGTATTTCATCATCAATTCAACTTGATAACTATAAAAGTCGGGGAAATTGAATTAAATAATGTTGTAACAGCCGTGGTAATGTTTTTCCTCATTTGTTATCGTCTTTAGTTTGCAAGAGTCACATGCCATCTTTCTATTTTCACTGCCCATTGGTTGCATGCAATGATGCTTATATTTTTCGTCTCTTAAACTTGATGTGTAGAGAAAAATGTCTGAGCATGCAACTGTGGCGATCCGAAGAAGCAAATGGCTGTCCCTTATCAACTATCGTCCTTGCTCTAAGAACATTCCTCATGTTTTGAGCTGGGCTGAAGCAATTCAATGTTTCTAATACTGACTCCGGCATGGCTATGTGATTCCTGTGCCCGATAAGCAGAGAATCTTAATTTAGGACTCATGTAGGTCTGCATAGTCATGGAGATTAGATTGTGACAAGGGAGAAACTCCAGAAGTATGGCTAAATTATGAAAGTAGTCACCCTTATAGCGGCATCCCTAGTTACTGTACATTTTGCGATTAAGTGCTGGAGAGGTACGTTTGTGTCTGGGAGCAACTGTCTCCCTTTCTTAGGGCCGTATTCTTAGTCGACCCTACATATCCGTCCCTACATAACAAAAGGCCCCTAAATTCGCTTCTCAGTCGACCATACATAAGTGGTGGGGGGTGATTCCGTCGTCAACTTCTCTGAAATGACGTAGATGATAGCACAGCGCCAGTTTTCCACATTGGTTGCATAATGGGAACTAACGATGAAACTGAAAAGACATCCAATAATTTTCGGGTGTATTGTTAGGGTAACGGCTCAAGGTAAATAAACAATACGTGTCGTCCGCCAGGTCGTGTCGGTACCTTAATTATCGCTACAAATACTCTCATATTGAGCCAAAAGTAGAACCTAATTGTCTTTAAAATACTTCAAAAGCGGTCTGTACAAGATAGTAATAAGTTTTCTGTGCTGTGTTACTGTACATTTTAAAATGGCTTGTGTGAGGTCGTCTCCCTTAATATCCATTGTAACGTAGATTCTTTAATCGAAGTGATCAGCAGACGATATTTGGCCGCCATGTTTTTGTAGGGTGTAGGGCTGGTTCGGGTACCCTACATCAAGTAGGGCCCGTTTCATTCCAAAAATGGCCATATGTAGGGCTTGATGTGGCATATGTAGGGCGAGATCGGTAAATGTAGGGGCTGATGACGTATCCAGGGTCGGTTGACCCTACAGGGTCGACTAAGAATAAGGCCCTTAGTGCCTGGCTAATTAATTCGTAAATCTCATTCTTTCTATCAAGTTCTCCGGACAGATTATTCTCAGAAGTTAAGTAGAATCCAAACATACGGTCCAGCAACTTATATTAAATTCAGTCCACTAACAGAAATCCAGTTTTTGTAAACCTGATGTGTGGCCCATCATTCTGAAAGGAAAAAGCTTAAAAATAATTTAAGTCAAGTTAACTTGATGACCTGATTATTGGCTCTTTTGCAATTGCCTTTAAAATCGTGTCTTATTTGAGTCCCTGGATTCCCGATTGTTGAAAGTTTAGTGGTTTCTTGGGGATGGGTTGGGTTTGATGCAGCTCAGAGAAATCGGGGTGTTTCGATGCCAAACCACGCAATAACGAGATATGCTCATCATTGCAAGGTTTAGCATCGAAAGTTCACGACAAGCTAGACTCGTCATTACAGCACAAGGGGTTTAAACTTTTGTCTAATCTTATTTTCCCCATCCCTCTCTTTCCCTTCAGCTCCCCTGTGGAGTCTGTGCTCTTCTACGCCATCACGACCCTTCACAACCTGCTGCTTCACCAGGAGGGCTCCAAGATGGCAGTTCGACTCGCTGGTGGGCTTCAGAAGATGGTTGCCCTCCTCCAGAGAAACAATGTCAAGTTCTTGGCGATTGTGACTGACTGCCTGCAGATCCTTGCCTACGGCAACCAGGAGAGCAAGCTGATAATCCTTGCGTCGCAAGGCCCTGTCGAGTTGGTGCGCATCCTGCGCTCGTACGACTATGAGAAGCTGTTGTGGACAACTTCAAGGGTGCTGAAGGGTGAGTTGGCTTTTTGGCCCATAGAACTCTGTATGAGTTTCATACTGTCTCGCTAGTATTACTGCCCATTGGTTGCATGCAATGATGCTTATATTTTTCGTCTCTTAAAAAGTGATGTGTAGAGAAAAATATCTGAGCATGCAACTGCTTGATCCAAAAAGCGAACATCTGACACTTTTCAAATATCATTGTGCTGGAAGAACGTTCCTCATTTTATGACCTGATTGATTAATTATATTTTGTGCTGCAAATGCTGTACTAGTGTAACTTAGACCGTTTTACTCGCTCTTATCGTAGTGCAATCTTACGCATGTACGAAGGCGCAGTCAAAATTGCATCTGGTTAAGCGTTGAATTGCTAGAAGGCACAAGAGAATGCACTGTTGTGAGATGGAAAAATAGCCCCCACTCTAATTGCAAGCTCGGATTCTCGCAATTTCAACAAATCTTTTCAATGCAAACCAGCGCAATGATTTTCCCCGTGTAAACCAATAGTAAAAAGTCCAATTTCACACTCAAATTGCAAATTGGACTTCCATATAGTAACACGGCCTTGAGGATGGGAGACGAGTGTTCTCTCGAAACGTTGGCTTATACGACAGAATTAATATGGCTGAGAACCCGAGAAGAATTCATCAGTAGAAAATGGATACAGCGAGTCCTTGTTCTACGTCACCCCGTGAAACGTCATTTTGCGATAACGTCACGAAAATTATGAGACCGTCATTCGTTTATCGCACATTCGCTTCGCGATAACGTCAAGGCTTTTAAATTTCGCGCGAGAAAAAAACGCGAAGCGGCGAGCGTTGCAGGATGTTCGTTTTGTGGGTGGTAATGCAGTCAGTCTAAACGAAGTGTAAAACAGTGTGTTTATTGTTAATTGCGATTACGGTTTTAGCAAAAATTTCTGCAAAATGAATTCTTAGGTAGGTGCGCAAGGTTTTACTTGACATAATGGTTTTCAGGAACCTAAAAAGTGATTTCAAGGAATTTTTCCGTGTAGAACTCAGAGTTTTTGTCGTCACTTTTTTCGCCGTGTTCACAATAGTTTTAGTTCCTGTAACTGCAACGATGTTTCAGCAATGATGATGCCCAGTCGACGCTCGCCCTGACGACCACCGTAGCGAAGCCGAAAAGCAAATGATGGAAGGTACTAAAATGGAGAAGGATTTACGTCAGTGCTGCTATTGTCGTCGATGATGACAGGAACTCGTATTTATGCCATAGCTTGGCATTCCCATCATAAAAAATGCCCCAGATATGATACGCTAAAATTTTTTTGCATAGGAATTGTGAGGTCTAGGAGCATATTCACTTTTTACATTGTTTCTTATGGGATATTATGTTTCGATTAACGTCATTTCATTAATCGTCACATTTTTCAGGAACGGTAATTGATGTTAAACGAGGACTCACTTTAGTTTGTGTGAACCTGGATAGTGAAATTCATTTTTATTATTCCTTAATTTTTAGTGTTTTTTTTTTAAATTCATTTTGGGCGGTGCATTTTATGTCTTATTCGGGTGCCCTGTGGATTTTGAATGAATGATTTGTTCTCTTGACCTTTTTCAGTGTTGTCTGTGTGCTCGAGCAACAAGCCCGCCATAGTGGAAGCAGGCGGAATGCAGGCGTTGGCCATGCATCTTGGAGATCCCTCGCAGCGCCTCGTGCAGAACTGCCTGTGGACGCTCAGGAACCTCTCCGATGCCGGAACCAAAGTGGTTAGTTTCCATAGAAAGAAGCGATCTGATACTTTCTCTGAGTGCGTTTACTTGCATTCGTGAAATTATCTCTTCATCTTTGCTGAGACTAGCAGCACATCCACTCACCAATGAGGAACTTGCATGAATTTTGTTAATTTCACAGGCGGACAGAAAATTACTTACTTCATCATCCCGATGTCGCATTATTAATATCCCAAATAATAATCGTGGCACAATAGCAATAGGAAAACTTGCCCTAGAATAACAGAACAAAATAAATTGACGATGAGCGGCTAAATACTCCCTCAAAATTAAATTTAAAAAATTTTACAGCATGCGCTAAGCGTATTTCCCAGCTCCCTACGGTTGTTTAGGCACTTATGACATCACGCCTGGCCTCGGCAACGCTCGGCTGTCTTCGTGCAGTGTTCGGCTCAGAGAAATTTTCTCGATTTTAAATGCAATTTTTTTATTTCTTTTGATGTTGAATGGAGAAACAAAAGGTATTTTTTGCGAGCTAATATATTACTTTAATTTACTTATTCAAAATAGTTTTAAGAGCAATCGACGACCCATGCAAGTTCCCCATTGACCTCCACTCCCCAACATCCACTCCCCAATTAATCGTGTTCCAATTAGCATTTTGTGAACACAGGGCACCCATGGCTGAAAGTTCAGTGGAAGCTCCTTTGGTGCATATTTTTAGAGGCATGCCGTGCATACTGGCTATTATTCCAGATTTTTGCTTTAGATACTAATGATTGGAAATTGAGTTCCAAGGATTGTGAAGTGTGGTACTAAGAAAAAATATTTTTTGAAATGTTTCAACCATTTACCTAAAGAAAGATTTAAAAATTATTCATTCGTCATGCTCAAATTAAGGCTATGCATATGCTGGTAATTATTTACCGATGGATTTAATGACCAAGAACGTATTATAAAAACAATTTACACGTGAGACACTATTTTTGTTATCATGATAACACATTTTATTTAGTTGCTCATCTAAAGCACAAAAATATTGATCATTTAAGCTTTTGAGATTTGCTTTTCACTAAAGATTGTTTTTTTTTTATTATCTAGCCTTTAAAAACATGGGGATATTTAGAGAAATCCAGTATTTTGAGATCTTGTTCATGTCTAACCCTCTCCTGTTCCTCTTTTATTCTTTTGTAAATTCCTAGAAGAGAAAAGTCATGTCAATCGGGGATCTAGAAGACAGAATGAAAATAACAAATTCCCATCCGCATTGGTGGCATGCAATGATGCTCAGAGGTCTTTTAATCTTAGACATTATTTGAAGAGAACAATATCTGAGCATGTTACATTTTAAACATATCTGATGCTATACTCATTGATCCTATGTATGTAACTAAACGATTTTACCACAGGGAAAGCTGTGAGGAATTTATTTATAATGTGGCTAATACAACATGGAGTGAACAAGGCCATGGCAATCCACTCGATGTTGATGCTAGGTTTAACTCCTTCCTGAATGATTTTCTGTTGCTTTTTAATCATTCATTTCCTTTAAGAACCAGGAAGTTTAACTATAAAAGCAAAAATATTAAATTCCCTCCTGAGCTCCTAAATATGAATGCCAGGGTTAAAGAACTGCATAGACTGTCAAAGTTTTCTGATCCATCCCTCCTCAATCAATACAAAGCTCTTCTACATAAATACAAATGCAGTATTAGGGAATTTAAGAAAAATCGTCATAGCCATGTCATTGCTTCTTCAAATAACCCCTCCAAAGCTGCATGGAGGATTATTAACCAACAAACTAAAAATAACTTTGAACAGAGACCAACTTTTATCAAATTTAATGACCTACCTGTTTTGAACCCTATTGCAATTGCAAATTGTTTTAATAGCCAATTCTGTCAAACTGCTAATAACACAGATCTACCTTCTCTTAGTTGGGATAAAACACCCTCGTCAATTTTTCTCTCCCCATCTACCCCTAATGAGGTTGCCAACATCATCCACTCTCTTTCTAATTCCTGGTCAGTAGGATATGATGGAGTCCCTATACCTATCATTAAATTAGTTGCTAGGATTATTTCTGCTCCCCTGTCCGACATTTTTAATTTGTCTATCTGCAATGGTCATTTTCCTACCTACCTGAAAACTGCTGTCATCATTCCAATCCATAAAAAGGGATCCACCACTGAAGCCAATAACTATCGACCTATTGCACTACTCTCAGCTTTCTCAAAAATTTTTGAGAAACTCTTCTACAATCGCATAATGAA